>NC_045427.1:518025722-518334840 GCF_902635505.1 Sarcophilus harrisii | reverse complement strand
GATGTTTACCAAGGGGATCAGACTGATACCTTTCAGTTGTTGGTTGAAGGAACTATGGATGTTTTCTCTGTAAACTAAGGGGACATGAAAACTGTGTTCAAGTATTTGAAGGATTATCATGTCAAAGAAATTTGATTTACTGTACCTGGATCCTGAGAAGAGAACTACAAAAAGGATCAGTGGACCAAAACAGCAGAGAGGCAGATCGATCATAGCCTTTCCCGTCAGAAAAGCCATGGACACAGCCATCCAACAGCTCATCTGAAGCCTTATCTGATAGCAACTCAACAGAATTCAACAAGATTCAATAGAAATCACATCCTCTCAATTTGGTGAATGACAAGAATTTGAGGATAATAAGAGACTGCCTAAAGAATAGAAAGAGTTTATCCAGCCACACCTCCCAAACTTTTGTAGAAAACAAAAAACACTACAGAAGTGGGATGGATCTAGGAAGAAGAAGATTCCTTCTCTCTATACAAGTCTTTGGACAAAGACTGATGTCCATCTGTTATAGATATTTTCAGAGGGAATTCTTGCTCAGATATGGATTGATACAGATAGTTTCTGAGGTCTCTTCCAACTCAGTGAGATATTGGTTAAGAAGGCTTATAACAAAGATACCTTTCTGCTTAACTCTTAGACAATCAGAAAATTGATCAACATTTTGCATTCCCTGAGCATTATGGTTAATTGAATATTATCATAGTAACTTTTTAAAAGACTGGAGACTTCTGAAGGGGAAAAATTGTGGCAAGTTTGTTGATATTTTTAATCATCCTTGCCAGACTTCAGACTCTGGAGATAACCAGAACAAAGTTGCAAAAAGTGATCATATACATGATCACATTTGTTCCTCTGTTAGGTATAACAGATATTATTACCCCCATTTTATAGATGAGGAAACTAAGACTCAGGGAGGTTAAGCAACTTGTCTCTGGTCATACCACTGCTGTAAGTCAGAGTTGGGATTTCAACCTAGGTCTTTGTGACTACATATTCTATAAAACCATCTGACATTTTTGTAGCACTTTAGAATTTTCTTGTTATTTTTACACAGCAAGTCATTTCATCTCTGGATTCTAGTTTCTTCACTTAGGCTGGACAAGTCTTTTATGGTTGTTCATAAAGCCTGGTTTAAGTCATCATAGGTTTAGCCATATTTTCCAAGTATGTGTGATGATAAACATAACACTACCATTGAGTCATTTTGATTATGATATTAGAAAATAGGGCTTTATATGCCCCCAAAGCACTTGACTCCACCCCCCCTAGATCTTTTATGGTTCTTTACATCATCTTTGTTTGAAAGTATCCCATTAAAATGATAACCCTTCCCAGGCACATTTTATATATGTTGTCAGACTACAATATTATTAACAGACCACCAAATTGCGTTTGGTCTAAGTCCAAGAATCCTCCCCAACTTGAACATTTGATTGTCTGCCACTGACAATGCTCAATCTTTAGTTCACTGAGGAGAATCTGTTTATTTCATGGTTTTTAGAGTTAGATTGCAGGAATCCAGTATAATTTACTGTATTGTTACCATCTGGTTCCTCAGAGTCTGTTTCTTTTGGTTTTAATTGTGCTTCTTGGGAAACACACACATACACCCTATTGGAAAAATAAGCCCCTTCCTCCCTTTTTTCTACAAACACTTGGGAGGTGTGGCTGAACAAAGTCCTTCTATTCCTCAAAGGGCCTCTTATTATTCTCACTATCTTACACTCTATTCCCTTCCTACTCCCCACCCAACTCAGAAAAGTTTGTGTCTAAGTATACCGGGTTTTAGACTATTTGAATAATATTGTCTTAGAAGAGTGATGGTCTGCAAATTGAGAGTGGACATTGCCTCAAATTATAGATGGGTAAATGTGACTTTTGTTTTTGCCTAAGTCTCTTCCCAAACAGTAGACTATTTCCCCTGGTACAAACAGCACATTGTACTGTTTGCATTGGCCTCCTCAGTTGAGTCACTAGCTACCAGATAAGAACTTCAAATGAGTTTTTCAGTGCCTGTGGCCACAGCCTTTCTTAGATGAGCTGTTTATAGGAATGCTAGGATGGTAATTCTCTTCCCATGTTTGGTTGCCTGTGTTGGGTGGGGAAACAGAGCCCAGACATTGATGTGGTGGTGTAGGCTGGAGCTTCTCACTTTTTCTTGATGAGTAGCTACTTTTGATTTCTCTGAAGTCTTCTTTTGACTTGATGGGAATGGTCAGGGGATGATGAAGAGTTCTAGTCTATAACTGAAGAATGGGCATGGCAAATTTGTAAGATCCCATGCCACTTGTGGCAATGTGGGCTAGCTTAGCAAGTGTCCTCTCTCCACTGTTGTTCCTTTCCCCTGATTGATACTGGTATTCCTCTGTCCCCTCTCTGTTTTATGGACTTCTCTTCTCCAAGGAGACATACTCAAGTGTATCAATCCATCTATATACATTTAAATGGGTCCGTACTTTCTATTTGATGTATAATTTTTTTAATTAAATTTTTTATTTTCAAAGCATATGCATGAATAATTTTTCAACATTAACCCTTGCAAAACCTTGTGTTCCAATTTTTCTCCCCCTTCTCCCCATTCCCTCCCCAGATGACAAATAATCCAATATATGTTAAAAATGGTAAAAAAAAAAAAAAAAAAAAACGTTAAATCCAGTATATGCATACATATTTATACAATTGTCTTGCTGCACAAGAAAAATCAAATCAAAAAGAAAAAAAAGAGAAAGAAAATAAACTGCAAGCAAACAACACCAAAAAGAGTGAAAATGCTATTTTGTGATTCACACTCAGTTCCCACAGTCCTCCCTCTGGAGGTGGTAGATGGCTCTCTCCATCACAAGATTGTTAGAAGTGGCCTGAATAATCTCATTGTTGAAAAGAGCCATGTCCGTCAGAGTTGATCATTGCATAATCTTTTACAATGTACAATGATCTCCTGGTTCTGCTCATTTCATTTATGTTAAGCATAAATGTATACAATAACAAAAAAAATAGTTCCTTCTTTCAAAGGGTTTGCAGTTTGTCAAGGCAGACAACATATATTCTCAATGCAGAATAAAAGTAAAATAAATGCAAGGCAGTCAGGTAGCAATTGGGGAATCAGGAAAGACAGTATAGAAGGTAGGATTTAAATTCAACTTTGAAGAAAGTATGACATTCTTTGAGGCACAGGTGAGTTGGTGAACTCACCAAACATGGGGAATGGTCAGTTCAAGTAGAGAGAGACTGGAATCCAGAGGACTGTAGGTGAGGATCAGGGAGAAATGTGTTTAAGTTGGCTTGTCTACTGAGGAAAAAGGAGTAATGTATAATAGGACTAGAAAATTTAGATTGGGACCAGATTGTGAAGAGCTTCCAAAGTTAAACAAGGAACTTCTTTTATATCCTAGAAGTAATAACGACTTGTAGTTTATTGAGTAGGAGAATGTATCATAGTTGGGCTTATACATAAGGAAAATCACCTCTTCTATAACGCCTTTTTTGATTATCTCCGTTTTTCTGGAGATTTCTCCAATCCTTCTATTCTCTGAATTCCTAAAGTACTGATTAAATGTACTTATTTGTCACTTTTCAGTGTTCTTTTGTAGCATAACTCATTTGTATCCATGATCTGTCTAATATAACCATAGCAGTTGATGATAGTATCAGGTAGTTCAGTCATTAGAGTACAAGCCTTGGAGTCAGGAGGACCTGTGTTCAAATGTGGCCTCAAGATACTAGCTCTAAGACCCTAGCTCTAACCTTTCAGGGTCATAGTGAGGTCCATATGAAATGCCTTTTCTTCTTTTCTGTGCATTGAAAAAAATTATATCAATGATAATCTGTTTTTAAATATTGCTATTGCTAATTCTTCCTCTCCCACCTTTACCCTCCAGTTAAAAAGAAAGAAATTATTTTAAAAAACATAAATAAAATAAATTCCTCATGTTCACATCTAGAAAATATATATTTCTTTTTGTACCTTGAATCTGCCTCTTCTCGGTCAGATGGGTGACATGCTTTACTTAGGCTTTTTGGAAGCACGGTTGGTCATTGCACTGATCAAAATTCTTAAGTCTTTCAGAGTTGTATTTTCTTTACTGTATTGTTGTCCTTGTGTAAATTGTTCTCCTTGTGCTTATTTCTCTGTGCATCAGCTTTGACTACTCAGGATTCTCTGAAGTCTTCTCATTAATCATGTCTTAAGGAGAATAATTTTATTATATTCAATATCAATTTGTTCAACCATTTCCCATTTGAATGAGATTAAATTTAAACTTGTAATTCTTTTCCCCATTCCCTCTTTCAGTTTCTCCTTTGGATCAAAAAGTTTGCTTTAGTTGTATACATCTCTTCCCTGGTATTAGCCACCCTCTTAACTTAGCCTCTCTGTTTCCTTGCTGAGCTTGATATATTTCTGTATCAAACTCTGGGTGTGCATGAGTATGTGTGTGCATGTGTGGATTCAACCCTTCTTTGTCTGTTTCTGGTAAGAGTGAACTCCATCTAATGCTTTCCTCTTCCCTCTCTCCATATTTGTGGAGTCCTTTTTTATATACCCTAAATATGAGAAATAGCAAGTTCCACTACCTTCTTCCTCATTTCTATATTTCTTTTCCCCTCTCTTACAACTCTCTGAACAGAATCTACCCAAGGTTTTCTTAGTTGTTTTCTTATTATTTTTTTTAAACTCTCAAGACTCTTTGAGTCCTACTTGGACATTCTTTTAGAATGTTAGTCTTTTATCAGTTAGTCATCAAACATTTATTAAGCACTTGCTGTATGCTAGACACCATGTTAAATGCTGGAGATATAAAGAAAGACAACAACATGGGCCTTAACTTGAAGGAACTCATATTTTAATGGGAGAAATGATGGGGATACAACAATATACATATATCTATATCTAAGTGTCTGTCTGTCCACATACACTTACATATAAGATATATATTATGTAAGTTAATCTCAGAGGGAAAGCACAAATGGAATTGGGAGAAGGGACCAGGAAAGGCCTCCTACAGAAGTGAGATTTGAGCTGTCTTAAAGGAAACCAGGGAAACCAGTAGCTAGTGAAAAGGCAAGGTCAGGGTATGGAATAGCATCATCACACAGCCTTTTCCAATTACTCAAAAAAAATTTACCTCTCTAGGTTTTCCTGCAGTTTGTATTTCATAATTTTTCTCTTCAGAAGTGTTTGAATGTCCTCTATTTCATTAAAGGTTAACTATGTTTTCACTCTTGTAGAATTATACACAGTTTTGCAATACATTATTCTTGGTACAATATATAACGTTTGCCTTTTGGGATATTGTTTTCCAAGATTTCTTCATTTATAGTAGAAAATTCTGTATCTTATGTGAATCTGACCATAATTCCTTGGTGGTTGGACTCTTTTTTTTCTGGAAGCTTACAGAATTTTTCCTTAATGAGGAAGCTTTTAACAAATTCCCCTTAATGAATTTCTTTCAGGAGGTGAATGGCAACATTTTTTTTCTTTATTTTTCATTTTATTCCCTGATTCTAATAGATTAGGAATGTTTTCATTTATAATTTCTTTTTTATATAGCTTTTTATTTACAAGTTATATGCATGGGTAATTTTTTAGCAACACCTTTTGTTACAATTTTTCCCCTCCTTCCCTCCACCCCCTCCCCTAGATGGCAGGTTGACCAATACATGTTATATATGTTAAAGTATATGTTAAATACAATATCATTTATAATTTCTTAAAGAAAAATGTGCAAGTTTTTTTTTTTTAATCCTGATTTTAAGGAGGTCCAAGTCTTCTTAGATTATTTTTCCTGTATATGTTTTCTGGCCATTGTTTTTCATAGAGGATAACTTACTTTTTCTTCAATTTTTTTAATCTTTCGGTTTTATTCTAATATTTCTTGCTATCTTTATATAGTCATTGTTTTTTGTTTGTTTTAGTTTGGTTTTTAAAGAGTTTTTTACTTGGGTTAGGGGAAGCTTTATATTCTTGCTTTTTATTCTCCTAATTCTTTACTTTAGAGCTTTTATTTCCTTTTTTTAATCTTTTTCTTTATATCTTCTAGATATTTATGTAGTTCTTGTGGAAAATTCACTTTTCTCCTTGAGTCTCTGCTTTATAGTTGTGGAATTACTTTCTTCTTTTGGAATAATATATATATCTGTAATTGTTTTTTATACTGGTTGGTGTTTTCTTTGGTTCATTCATTCATCTAGATGTACATGAACTGGGATTTTGTGCATTGCCCAATGCTGTACTTTTGTATATGATAGTTGGCCCTGTTTGATCTTTCTTATATTGGTTGCTTTGTTGAACTCTGATTTGGAGGATAGCTCCCTCCTTGGTTTTGAAGTCTAGAATGCTGAATCTTCAGGGCTCTATATGGCACTTTAGGATAGAAGGCAAGGGATTTCTGAGTCCTGAACCTCTAGTTACTTGAGTTCTCCTGTTCTGGTCACTGCTCCTGCCATTCTTCATCCCTTTTGACTGATGTTAAGGTGTTTTTTTTTGTTTTTTTGTTTTTTTTCTGGAGAGCCCATTGCTCTTATTGCCTCTGGACACAAAACTTTGCAGGTTATATGGGTTTCTTGTCTGTTTCTAGTACAGCTCCTAGCTTGTTTGCTTGTGCATTGACTTTTTTTTTCGACAATCCCCTTTACTCTTTGCCTATCAGCTCCTGGCTGGCTTTTTTTATGTAGTTCTGGAGTAGAAGAAATCAATCATTTTTTCTCATTATATCTATTTTAGTGTGAATTTTAGGCTTTTCTGTTGCAGGTAGGTGGGAGCTGGGCAGTTTGACTCCATGCAGACAACTGTCTTGGCCATTAAGTTCAAGTTCACAGGATGTTAGCTCTGGAAGGGACCTCCTACATACCATCTCTCCTGTCCTTTTTACAAGCATGAAAATTAGAGTCTTGAATCCTGGCTGGAGGAAAGAAGTCATCTTCTGAATTTGCCTCTAGGCAAATGGATAGCCCTTCTACAGATGAGTAATGACATGGCTTTAGGGAGGGTAAAATGGTTTAACTGAAATGAGTCTGGTCAAGTGAACATTGAACTTAGGCATAGGTTTGACAGGTGGTATATAAAGTCTGCCCCACCTACTTCTGTTTTAAATGCTCCAGAAGACATTGTGCCCCTGGCAAATTAAAGCTACTGGAAAATATGTAAACCCACCCTGGTCTTGTAGAGACAGTAGGAAAATATTGATGACAGAAGAGCAAGCCACTGAACTTCATGATTGGTTTTTCTCTAAGAGTCCTGAGGGATATGGCATGTCAGACTTCACCAACGTGAAGCAAAGAGCTTTTTAGATATTCTTTTCATAAGGTGAACTCAGCACAAAATGATCTTATTGTTTCAAGCTATGCTTAAAATTGCTACCCCGAGGAGAAGGTTGGTGAGGCAAGAAGGAATATGATTACATGGAACATAAGGCTTGCTCGGGCAAGTAGTAATGACTGCAGATAACTGTGTGGGTAACAGGACTGGTGCTTTTAACTTAATAAATATACATTATTCTAATGTACCCAGGAAAGATCTGGAGATTATAATTACTTAAAATCTGCTTTACAAGCATTTAGGAAAACACATTGGACTGTGCCATTCTCAAAGGAATGTAGCCATGCACACTTAACAGGTGTCTCAAGGAAACATTTATTTATTTTTGAGAGATAATGTAAGGGAGTAGATGAAGAGCTGGCCTAGGAAGCAGACAGTTTTGCTTTTTTCATTTATTGGATATGAGGATCCTGGGCCAGTCACTTGACATTTTAGTTCTCTAGATAATGCTCTAGACTATTAGTTGAAGTGAATGTACTTACCTACATTGGTAGAAGGAGTTTCATCATGTAGGAGTTTCCTATATGGATGAAAATACAATCTTTTACCTCTAAGAGTTGCAACTATCTAAAGTAACATACTTGTTATTGGGAAACCTACAAAAGTCACAGTCCTTTCTCCTTTCTTCCCTGTTTCCCTTATTTTTTTCCTTCCTTCATTTCTTTCTTCTTCCCTTTTCTTTCTTTCTCTTCCTTCTCTCTCCTTCCTTCCCCACCTTCCTTCTTTTTCTTCTTTTCATTCCTTTCTTTTTCCCTTTTCTTTCTTTCCCTTCCTTCTCCACTTTCCCTTTTTTCTTCTCTTTCTTCTTTCTCCTTACTTATGAAGGTACCCAGGAATAATGACTCAAGAATGGTGGGTATTTCCTGGAAATGGCACATTTGGAGATATTGATGAAGAAGCCATCCCTTGATACTATACTCAGTTGACTTTTCCAGCCTTTTATTCATGAATTTATTTAGTACCTTTTGTTGTTGTTGATTCATTTTCACTTGTGTCTGACTCTTCATGACTCTTGGGATTTTATTGGCAGTGATACTGGGGTGGTTTGCCATTTCCTTCTCTAGCTCATTTTACATGTGAGGAAACTGAGGTAAATGGGGTTAAATAACTTGCTTAGGATCTCACAGTGTCTAAGGCATGATTTGAGCTCAGGAAGTTGAGTTTTCCTGACTTTAGGCTTGACACTCTATCTACTATGCCATCTGACTGCCCTTATTTAGTATTGAGGTATGACTTATGGCTTGAGTAGATAGTAACTATAATTATTAATTACACTCAGAATTTTTCAAAAATAAATTTTAACAAGTTTGTAATGGGGGTACTAGGCCTGTCTCTATCACTCAGACTCACCCATGACCTCCTAAAAACTTCTAAATCTTAAAAAAAAATTGTTTTGACATTAGGTTACCCTGTCTCGCCCAGATTTGCCCAAGCTCTACCTGGTAACTTCTAAATCTTTTGCAAACAATTATGAGTCCTTAGGACAAATTTTCTCTATGCCAGAAGACAGGGTGGTGAGCTCTGATGTACCTTGATATCTTAGAGTCTGGTTTGTCCTGGTCTTTTAACCATGGGAAGCCATTTAGGCTCAATCTGCACAAGACACTTTGTCTCTTGACTCTAGGAATTTTCACTGGATATACTCAGTGCTTGGAACTCTCTTTCTCCTCATGACCACATCCAAGATTCTGTCAAGTCTCATGTTCTACAAGAAGCCTTTCCCAGTCTTCTTCCATTATAGCACCTTTTCATTCAGATGATCACTCATTTCTCTTGGATGGATCTTGCGTATACATAGTGGTTTATCTCTTGTCTCTCTCTGGAGCTCTCAGAGAGAGCTCTTTGAGAGCACAGACCTTTCTTTACATATTCTCAATGCCCGACACTTGGTAGATACTTAGTAAATGTTCGTTGTTTTGACTTCACTCAGAAATCACCTTCTTATATCTACCCTGCTTGGGAAAAATCTTTCCTTGACAACAGGCTCAACAAATAATCATGTAGGCTTTGCTTGAAGAACTCCTGAAATCATGCATCATCCGTGTTCTGTGGAGCCTTGTCCTCTTGCTCCAAAAGCACTCTCTTCCCAAATACCTTAGAAAGTACCAGTAGTGTGAAAAACCAGATTATTTTTCATTCTGGGAGTGTCAGTTTAGATCCTAATAACTAATTTTTCTAGAGCACTTTAAGGTTGCAAAGTATTTTACGTGTGTGAGCTTATTTGACCCTCACAACAATCTAGTGAGGTCAATGTTGTTTTTATTCCTACTTTACAGATGAGAAAAAGCATCTTGCCCAGGATCACAGGCTAGTAAGTGTTTAAGGTAGTATTTTAATTCTGACTTTCTTGGCATCAGGGCTTGAGCTCCATTCACTGCATCACGTAGCTGCCTTTTTGGTCATTTAGAACAACTCCTGTTTTTGTATAAGAGGAAACAAATCTATGGAGATGAAGTGATTTGCCCAAGTGCATACAACATATCTTAGGGTGGCTAGATGGCTCAATAGATAAGAATTGTAGAACTGGAGTCAGGAAGACCTGAGTTAAAATTTGATCCAACATACTTTTTACCTGTGTGATTCTGGTTGAGTCACTTGACCATATTTGTCTTATTTCATTAATTTGTAAAATGACCTTGAGAAGGAAATGGCAAACTGCTCCTGTATCTTTGCCAAGAAAACCCCAAATGAGGTCACAAAGAGTTGGACACAACTGAGAAAAAGACTGGAAAAAATTATGTGCATATATATATATATACACACACACACATCTATACACATGCTGTCTGTCTGTCTGTCTATCTCAGTGGTAGAATTAGGTCTAGACCCAAGTCTTCTATCTCCTGGACCAGTATGCTCTCAGCTATAAGATGATGCTCATTCTCAAGGAAATAATGGCCTGAGAAAACCCATCAAAAGATGTTAAGCTAACTTGGATTGTTGGTGGACATTTAACGCCTTTCTTCTAACTCTGGATACACACCCACCCTACTTACTTGGAATAAACCTGGCTCTGTCTAGCATCAGGGTCTCATAAACAATCAAGGAATATTTATTAAGTGAACACATGCTTGTGTTTTCCTATTAGGCACTGGTCAGAAGCTAATCTAAAAAGACTGGGTGTCTGCTCGTTGGATCTTAGAGCCTCAATGCAAGGCAGCATAAACAAACACCAACATGAAGGGAAGCATTTTTACCCTGTTACAACTCAAACATTTAAAGAGGGGAAGGAAACAGATCCAGCTTACCTTCCTGTTTATTTTTTTTTTAAGAGTCCTTTTTGGTGGTACCATTGAATTTTATGGGTGGAAGAGAAGCATGGATGTGGGGGTAGGGTGGGAAGAGGAGAAAGAGGTAACAAGCAAGCCCAAGGATAGGAGGGATGAGGAATAGAATAAGTAATGTAAAAGCATTGCACTGTTGGGTACTAACTAGTGAGCTGAATGACTATGGACAAATCACAGCTCCAGACCTCAGTTTCTTTAAGTATAAAATAAGAGGAAAGGAAGAGATGGTCTCTAAGGTTTCCATCAGCCCTAAGCTTCTGTGAAATGCAAAAGAAACCCATTTCCATGGATTACATTTCACCAAGATGGCACTCAGACCAAAAGCTTTGAATATTCAGACATGTCCAGAGAATTTTACACCCTAAGCTTCTTAGCAGAAAATAGTTGAGAGAGAAATGGCAGTAAAGTGTCCCATTCCTCCTTCAGGTCAGGTAAGGAAGAATAATGGTTTGCAGTCTATGACATTAAAACTGAGTGGCAGATTAGGGCAATGGATAGAGAGAGGGCCAATATTGAAATCAGGAAGGCATGAGTTTGAGTCCTGAAGGATGCTAGCTGTGTGATGTTGAGCAAGTCCCTTAACCACTCAGTGCAGAGACAGTTCTTGAAGATGATAAATGACAGGGTTGCTGGTCTGCATTTTTAAATGTAGTTTTTAGATGCTTTTGTTGTTGTTCAGTCATCTCAGTTATGTCTGATTCTTCATGACCCCATTTGGGGTTTTCTTGGCAGAGATACTGGAGTGGTTTACCATTCCCTTCTGTAGCTCATTTTATAGATAAGAAAACTGAGGCAAACAGGGTGAAGTGACGTGCCCAGGGTCACACAGCTAGTAAGTGTCTGTAGTCAGATTTCCATCCATCTCCAGGTCTGACACTCTGTCCACTGTGTCACCGGAGTTGACTCTACTAGTGAAATACCTGATCTGGACAAAACATTTACTATTCAAAAATCTATGCTTAACCATTAGAGGGCAAAGGTTGTGCTGTAAGCGAAGGTACAGTTTCCTTAACAAGGGGCTAGTTAAATTCAGCAACTGGTTATTAACTGCCTACTAAGTGGCAATCCAGCTGCCTTGTACTGATGGTGATGATGATGGTGATGATGATGATGATAAAATATTTATTAAGGGATTACTGTATGTCAGATATTGAGTAAATAAGCTCTGGGGACATAGATTTCAGTACACCACACACATGGACACACATATTCTGATTTCATCTTTCTCATGACCTTTTATTCTCCTTTTTCTTCTACTGCTTCTGTGATTAATAAGGGGTCCCAGGGAGGCCCAGCATTGGAACCTGAGAAATTTCAGAGGGTGAGGGAGAAGCAGGCCCATTTAATGCTCCTGTGCTCTCTTACTCATTCACTGCTTCCCTCTCACCAGTCCCAAGCTTGTCACTCTGGTTAACCGTCGGCAGTTCAGAAGCAAACCACAAAGTATAGCTGAGGTTCAGATATGCTCATTTTTAGGGTGGGGCTCGTGCTTTTCTTTTGCCACAGTGAGCTAATTAAGGAAAACAAGTTACGTGAGTTAGAAGAGAGCAAGCTACTTTGACGGAGCATTTCAGAAGGCTCACTTTGACTGTAGGGGCAGGAAGGGGGCAGGAGGCAGGAGGGGGAAGCAGATTGCTATTGTTTAAGTGGACTGTGCTTTTTTAATTCACCAAATTAGATGTTTGGGTTTTTGGGGAGGAGGGGGGAGGAGGACATTTTCCAAGCTCCTTAAGTGACCTGGGGAAAGTACAGTCTGATGGACTGTGAGCTAGTGAGTTGATGGTAGTTTACTTGTCTGTGGAGATAGAGCAGAGCAGAGTGGTTAAATGCTTTACAGATGTGGATGATAGGATGTAGAATGGTACTGGTAAGGTCATCAAACCTCTCATTTTACAGATGTGGCAGCTGGGGTTGGGGGAGGATAAGTAATGTGTCCAAGGTTACCTAGGACTTGTGTCCAAAACTGACTTCCACGTCTGTGACCTGAGAATTGCTTGCCGCCATTTTGTTTTCTCATGAAATCCACACAAGGAGTCAAACCTTAGAGATGTATTTCACTTAATTCAGAACCTAAAGAAGATGTTACTAAAAATGTACATTTGATTTTTGTAAATTAAAGTATTTTTAAATGTATGAGCCAAGTAGCTAATTAAAGGAAATCTGTTATAAACCATTTCATAAATTGACGTTATCCCCTAATTTACCTTTGTGGAAATTTACTTTCCTGACTCAAATGTTCTTAAAGGGAAAAAGGTACTCCTATAAATAACATGTGTTAATACTCATCCATTATTGATTACTATTCACCTTAGAGAAGATGTGAGGTAGATATTTCCAGACTTCGTTTATTAGGATTTTTGTTAAAAAGGCAAAGGGAATAAATAGCCTGACAGTAGAAAGAAAAAAAGAATTCTTGAATATGTTAAAGAAATTACTTTCACATGGAGCAGCAAGGTTAAATATCTGTACAGGTAAACTCCCATCTTCTTATAAATATGAATAACATACGTAAAGCATTTTGCAAGTCTCAAAGCATTATATAAATGCTTTCCTTTTTTTTCTCCTCCTTTTTTTCCTCTTCCTTTTTTCTCTTCCTCCTCCTCCATATTCCAAAAGTTAGTATAAATCAATCACTTGAAATTTTAAACAAATTCGCTCTTTGAAAAAAGCATTATTTTAAAAAATGATCCAAGCTGACATAGGAACTGATTCAATCCAAAATGTACTTAAATTAATACCTATAGTCTCACAGAGCTTCATCATCCTTTATACTTTTGCTTTGAGGGAAAACTCATTTTGAATTCAAGGAACACATATTCACTAATAGTAGTTGGCAGTGATCATGGGAATTCCTCCTTCAACCCTGTTATTCATGGGGGTGCCATAGAAAAGTGAGATTCCTAAGGCTTCTGTGGAAGTAATCAATAGAGTGGGAAGGTAGAAGGTAAAGGTCTTGGACATCACCAGAGGAAGCAGTGATTAGAGGGAAAAGGAGAAGAGGCAAAGAGGAATTGTGGCTTTGATAAGTAAATATACTCATCTGGCAAGAGGGATGTTAAATGTTAGGTTTCATTATAGGTGAAATGCTTATAAATCTGGGACTTTCTAGATTGTCAAAACTATATTGGTGCCACCATCTTGAAGTCAACCATTTTTTTTTACTTTTCCCTTTCACTCACTTTCCATAATTAATTACTTATTCTGTCTTATTATATTTATCCCTTTCTTCCCATTCCCAGTGACAGTTACAGGTTTGGTTATCCTTCATCCAAACTACTGCAATTATTTCCTTTTTGTTTTTCCTCAACACCTTTGCCCAGGCTTTCAACTATTTACAGAATAGATTTCAGACTCTGATGCCCAATATTCAAATTTCTCCATATCTTGGCCCCATTAAACTTTCCAGTTTATCTCACACTATTTCCCATCACAAACACTACCCTAAATTGGACAATCCAGGTTACTTACTTAAATTTTGCCCTCCATTGACCTGCCTCCAAACCTTTGCTGAAATTAACCTTTTTTCCTGAATAAATTCCCTCCTTTTATCTATGCCTATTGAAATCCTACCAGTCTTTCAAAGCTATGTATTGGTATCCTTGCTCTAGGAAGTCTTTTCTAATCTCACCCAGAAATAGTCTCTTGTCCTGACACTCCTTGTAATATCAATGTATATCATAAATCACATTCTCATTTTGTACTATAATTATTTTTGTAGCAAATTTTTATCTACCTATTTTAAACTGAAAAGTATATAAACTACAAATAATTCAGCTTTGTATCTGCCTCTTGCATCATCTAAAACAGCATATCAGGAACATTTAATAAGGCTTTGACCCACAAAGTTTTAGAATGTAGAGATATGGCGTAGAATAATCTGTCATCAATTAAAAAACCTTCAATATATGAGAATTTGTTTCTGGGCCCAGAAATTTCAGACCTCTTGAAGAGATCTTTAATTCATGGAGCCTTTGGTCTGATTTAGTTGGGAGAATAAGAGAGGAATATGACATTCTTTTTTATTGATGATCCTGAAAATTCACAAAGGAGGAGCATATTTTACACTTTTTCCTTCTATCCAGATTTTGAATGAATGGAATTTGAATTAATGAAGTCAGAGCATCTTATTTCTTTTCAGTTGGGCTTTTCCTGCTTCCTGTCCTTGCCGGCTTTCAGTGCACTGGGAGCATATGCATCTCATACTGCCTCAGTTGCTTAAAAGCGAACTCTCGTGTCCCCTTACTAGAGGGCCCCACAGCTCTTCAGAAAAAAAACATTTTGTCTCTGGCATGTGTCTATGTGTGTGTATGTCCATCTTGAATATTTCTAATTGTACTACTGATTTTCAACATCCTTCAAAAGGAACTAATTGTGTATAAATGTTTGATATTTAATGGAAGGCCTACTATGTAACACTTTTTTTTTTTTAAATACCTGTGAACATCTGACATTTAAAGAAATGAGAAATGATGTGAACTTACTGTAGTTTCAAATACTGTTGACTCTGTCAGACCCTAAATGAAACTGTAGCTTGGAAAAACATTTGTGGTCCAGAAATTAGGTAGATAGAAGTCAGTGACCTGTTTAAATCCTTGGGCGTTAGAAGAAAATCTGAAATGTTAGTGGCAATATCTCTGTTTCTCTTTGTAGTTCTGTATGAAAAATACTCTCTTTTTTCTTTCTTAGTACTATTAGATAATTTTGTTGTTGTCTTTCAGCTGTATCTTACTCTTTGTAACCCCATTTGGAGTTTTCTCTTCAAAGACACTGGAGTGTTTTGCTGTTTTCTTTTCCAACTCATTTTTATAATATATAGGGGTAAGTAAATAGGGTCATAAAGCTAGTAAGTATCAGAATCCTGATTTGAACTCAGGTCTTCCTGAGTCTTAGACCCAGCATTCCATTTGTTGTGCATCTAGTTGTCTTATAATTTTCTAGTGAGTGTAAATAAAAGGTGAAGTAGTTTCAGGTCAGATTCACAGTCAATGTTGATTGAATTAAATGTGTGCTTTAACCCTTAAAGCAATCTGAATTTTAAGCCTTGGGGCATTCCTTTCACATGAGTGTTCCTCAAAAAAATTATTCAAGGTTTGAGACAACCCCCCTCAACTAGTGTGTATATTTTTACTAGCAAGAGGACATGTTAGTCTTTTATTTGAACATTTATTTGAATGGTATGCTCTCCCACAGGTTGTATTATGATCAGTGGGATAAGCACACCTAGAGAGAACATATGTGACCAATGAACATGCAAAATGACATATATGTAGGACACATGATTAGTGACCCCATAAGGAGACAATACATATAGGAACAAATATTGTGAGAGAACAAATGAAGAAGCACATGTCAGGCACTCATATAGTAAAGGTTTACACATAGAAGGTATGTGAACATGGCAACTTAAATTTCTCATATTGCAGAGTTGCCAAAGCCCTCCAATATTATAACACTACTGTACTGGACATCTATCTTCTCTGTTCACTATAGATTTTGTGATTATTGCTAGGTACTTACTAATCATCTCTGAGATATATTACTTTAGTGGTCACTTCTAAACATCCATGGATATATATTCTTTCTTTGAGACCACCTGCTGGTCATTTCTGGCGCTATCTGCTAGAAGATAGCTCCTAGAAAACTTTTCACTGATAAAATTAGTCTGATTTATCTTTAGGTAGTCAGAGGCTATAAATCACCAAACCAATCCAATCAATAAACATGCATTTATTAAGTGCCTAATGTAGCCAGGCACTGTGCTAAGCTCTACTGCCACTGTCAGGGAGTTTACAGTCTAAAGGGGAGACAGTACACAAAAGGAATCAGGAAAGCAGGGGTGTGTGTGTGTGTGTGTGTGGGGTGTCCCAACCACATGTATAGCAGAAGGTGGAGGTATATTGCAATATAGATTTTAAATCAGTGGGGCAGCAGATGCAGGGTGGAGTTCACCACATATGTGTAAAGAAATACAGAACAAAAGCCAGGCACGAGTTCTGGAGACTAGGTCTGAGTCTTTTCTTTAAACTTCTTTTGCCTGGAAATTATGCTCCTCCTTCATCCCAGACAGCATTTGACTTAGGGTTAGAAATTCTTTTTTGACTCCCATTAAACTCCTTATTGGGATCTTGTGTCCTCAAACCAATTTCAGCAGACTTTACCAAAGAAAATGATAGGAGTGTGAAACTATGGCATCATAATTTTCCCTCCTAATCCATCTTCCATTTCTCTTCTTTCATGTCTTTCCCTATATCTAATCTTATGGGTTTGCCACGCCAGTAAATTTGAACCACAACAAAAGCGAGGCAGAAACAAGATTGTTGCTCTCTATATTCTGCCCAAATTCCTGCCTTTGTTATAGATTTCTGTCATCAACAAAAAGCCAAACCAACAAAACACATAATGCTTAGTTATATGGTACTCTATTTTGACCAGGATTAAAAAAAATTTTCTTTGTCTCCCTACTTATGGATAAAGAATCAGAATTTTAGAGACTTTTTTCATGACTATATTAACTAAGCATTTGGGATGCTGGCCTGAGTTTTGGAAGACTGAAAGACAGATGGTAACAATAGAAATATGAACTGGTTTCAGGAACTTAACCAGTGTTGTGGTTGGGAGGCTTTGTTTATTGGGTCTAGAATTTTACATGTCTAGGAGGAATTTGAGCATTTGGAACTTGGGTCTCCATTTAACAGAAATACCTTCTGTCAAGTCAGCATGGTGTAGTAAGTGCTAGATTTGGAGTCAGGAAGAACTTAGTTTAAATTGTATCCCAGACACTATATCTCTGTAACCATGAGCAAGTCATTTAATCTCTTTTGGCCTCAGTTTATCATCTGGAAAAAAGGGGTTTAGACTAAATAATCTTCTAGCCACAAAACCACATGTAAGTCATTAGATAATTATTAAAACACACACATTGCAGAACACAGTGAAAATTTAAAGAAGTGAAATATAGCATTCCTGCCCTCAAGGAGCTTATAATTTAATTGTATCATTTTAGTTTTTTCCTTTTCTCTAGAATACAGTTTCTTCATCTATCAAAAGAGGGACTACAATGATTGGATCATCAAGGCCCTTCCCTTTAATATCAGGCAAAAATCAAAAGACTTAAAGGTTAAATAAATATTTTTAAAAACTTGTTCCAGATGACAATATTCAATGAGCAGGAAGTAACTGGTTTCTAGAATGGGGACTTTACCCTTCTGTTGTCAATTTATTTGATAGGAGGCTTTTAGGGAAGGAGGCAGTTATGTCCATATCAGTAAGGAATGAAGGTGTTAGATTAGTCTCAAGTTGTTAAATGTGAATGAATAGATTTAAGAAGCATCTATTAAGCACTTATTAGATGCTGGGGATACAAATACAAAATGAGACAACCTCTACCCTCAATATGAGGAGTTCACATTCTAATTTGGGACAATACATTTAGTACCTTGGTGGTCTTTGTTCCCCTAATGAGTTTAAGTCTTGGGTGTAATGCCCTAAGTCAAGATAGAGATTAGAGAGTATTTAATAGTTTATTAAATGGAGAGGTTTACTGGGACCAAATGGATCCATGGTTGGTCCCAGGGCTGAATGAGACTATCCACTCCAAGAATCCAGCAAACAATGTGAGTTCTCAATGACCTGTGTACACATGGCTCAGACTCAGAGGGAAGACTGAGGCAGAGGCGGAGTTAGGGTGCTGAGATCAGGAACGGGACTCTGACAATACGGTTCTGACAGGGCATGGGAGATGGGACGCTCTAATGGGGGGAGACATCTTGATAAGACGGTATCTGACATTCTGATAGCTTGGGATAGGGAGAGGCATTCTGATATTCTAAAACATAAGATTTTTTATCCTTATCAAATATTCTGATAAAGAGGGAGGGGAGGTTTTGCAGGACTGAGCTTTGAGCTAATTATTATAAACTGAAACAGAGAAACTGAGTCAGAACTGGGTCAGGATAGTTAGTGAAACTAAGTCAGGACAATAAAAGAAAACTGTGGCACAACATGGGGAGTTGCAGGAATTTTGAATAGAATCACAGAGCAATAGAATGTCTCCTTCTTTCCTGCAACAGAAGTAGTATTGATTTGATTACTGTCTTCAGAGCCATAGGACTCAGATTGAATGTAAATAGCATTTCTGCTTTGTCCAGAAAACCTAGTTAGGTTTTGTTGTTGTTGTTGTTGTTGTTGTCTTGTGTTTTTGGTCTAAGTGAAAGAAAAGATTCTTTGCTTCAGTTGCTGTGTAGCCTTAATCATTGAATGGATTGTCTTCAGTCAGACTGAGACCTGTTGAAAACCTTAATTTAAAAAAGGCCAAGGTCTCCCATTGTATCCAGAGCCATCTCCAATCATCTTGATCTATTTCTGGCTACTGGACCTGGATGGCTCTGGAGGGGTACATGAGGCAGCTGACCTTGCTCACCCCTCCCTCAGTTAAATACAATTCACTTGCAAGTCATGGCATCGACTCCCTGATGTCATGGTTCTCTTCCAGAACAAAGAACAAAGAAGAAACAACCGTGACAATCTCAGAGCCATAGGCTGGGATGTACATGTGCTACAGCCATGAAGATGACTTCCCCAGTAGTCCATGGTTTTCTGATAGATGACCAGATAGGAGACATCTGGCCTTCCTGCTCTCTTCCATCTACATATGTATAGATTTTCCTATTAGTCTAGGCTAAGTCAGACTTGATGCAAATTTTCTTAGAGGCCAGCCATTTAATTTTAAGTGTTGTGGGATGAGATTTCCTGTTTGATAAGTGGGAGAAGGAAGAAATCTCTAGAGGCACCTTTTCTCCTAAAGCCTGATCTTCCTTTTAGTTGCTATACTCTATGAGAATCTATTAACCATTGCTAAGCTTCAGTTCTGTTCAGAGACAGGAACTAATATGCCTGGTGTTAGGTTGCTCCGTTGTAAGACAGGAAAGGGTACTTGGGCCATAAAAAACTTGTTGAAGAACTAACTCAGTCTCTCTCTCTCTCTCTCTCTCTCTCTCTCTCTCTCTCTCTCTCTCTCTTTCTCTCTCTCTCACTTTCTCTTTCTCCTTTTCTCTGTATGTGTATGAGAGAGAGCAGAAGACAGTCAAGTTTAACCACTGTTTTCCCTCTTTTTAAATCCAAGTTGCATTCACACATAGCAATCCTACATTCACTTAAAAATGTGTGAAAAACCACTTAAAATGTGTGAAATGTGGCGCTTTTGAAAGCTTGGCTTACTTACACCCACTTTTTCCTGAGCTGCAGAAATTATTTAAATGCCGAGACCTTCATCTTATATGAATTTCAAACATGCCCAAGATACCCCAAGAGTCCTACCAGTCTGACATGTTCATGTTTGTGGGTCTTTATACATGGGTCATCCTATGAATGATGTATTCTTTTACATAATAAACTATTAAACAACTGCTGTTAAGTCCCATTGGATTGAGCAGCATGGACTGTTTTAGTTGTTGGGAGGTTTGGACTACTAAAAGAATTGGGTATACACCATTGTCTATAGGATAAAAATCTAATACACAGGCATTCAAGGTGTACCATAGTTTTTCCTTATCCTTATTTCCCAGAAGTCCCTGCTCTAGCCACTCTGGTTCCATCATTTTCACATGCTTGGATTTTGCCTTTTGCTATTTATTATTAGTATTACCCTGGGCAAGTCCCTTGTTAATCTGAACTTCACTTTCCTCATTTCTCAAATGGAGGAATTTGACCAGGTCATTTTAGGATCCTTTGTATCTCTGATCTAAAATCCCCAGCGTTTTGTTCTCTCTGTTTCCCACCAATCCAGTTTCCACTTAGTCTTGGAGATCCAGCTGAAAACACAGTCATTTTCTGAAATCCTCCCCTCCATAATGATGCCTTTACCCAAAAAGAATTTTTTAATACAAATACTATTAGTCATTTAGCATTTGCCTAATTTATATTTTATATAATATCACTGCTGCCTTTTCATGGCATCTGTGCATCCTCCAAGCTAGACTTTAAACTCTTTGAGGACAAGAGGCCACGTTGTCTGCTGTGTTAAATACCCTCTCTTTCCTCTGTAATAAGTAAGAGCAGTTCCTTATACACAAGAGGCCATCAGTAAATCTAGGCAGATAGCCAGTGTGTCGGACAGTGGGAAATAAGAGTTTTACAAAAATGTATAGAACTGCCAATTCCTTTTGTAGCATCTAGTAGAAGAATCACCCAGGTAATAGTCCTCCACTCTCCTGAGCAGAATGCACTCAGTAGCTGCTGCCATATGATTCAAGGCTTCTTTTGGACTTATCATTTCTGTTCCTTGTTCTTTGTACTGAATGAGAGTGAGGAGCTAGCACCACACTGAGCTCTTCATTCAGTTTCTACACTAAAAGGGCACAGTGTTTCACATGCATGAGTGCCTATTAAATGGTTCTTCATTTCCCTTTTAAATCCTTTTTTTTAATGGTTGATAAAGTAAAAACTTTTAAAATTATTTTAATTTAATTATTTTTTAAATTTAAATTATTTTTAAATAGTTGAGAAAGTAAAAGCTCTTTAAAATCAATTTTTTTTTTTTTTTTGTTTTTGCACTCTAATCAGTATAATAAAACTTTTCAGAGCCACCTGCCTCTCTTCTGAGAGGCATATTTCAGCATCAATTCTCCAGGATCAAAATTTTAAAAAAATATTCATTAATATCTTTTTGCCTCACCAAAATTTTTCTCCAGCATCCCTTCCTCTCTCAAAGAGTCATCCCATATAACAAATAATGTTTTAAATAAAATAAAAGAAAAAGAAAAAATATAAAAACTGATAATACATTGAAACATCTGAAGCAATTATATTATACCTGTTTCTTTTCATATTTCTTTTTTGGAGCCATGTTCATGTTTTTTTTTTATTTTTTGTAGTATTCACTTTTGATTGTTCTTTCCATTTATATTGTTGTAGTGACTGTTTTCTTTGCTCTGCTTATTTCACTCTCCACTAATTCATGTAGATCCTTCCTTGTTTCTCTGTGTTCATCATATTTATATTCTTACAGACCAGTAATATTCCATTATATGTATGTATCACAGTTTGCTTCCAATTTTTTGCTACTCCAAAAAAGTCTGCTCCAAATTTTGGTGCATGTAGGGACTTTTCACTTCTTAATGACCTCATGATCTCTGAGCCCAAATGGTATAAATATTTAAGTCTCATTGTAGATCAAATTTTTTCTTGTTCCTATTCATCAGCATTTGACTGTCTTTCCTTTACAAACCATAACTACAAGGACGAGCCTCTGGTGGCTGAGACAAGAAAAACTTTGATTTTTGTGGATTCAGGATCAGACTAAGTTCTAAGTTACTGCATTGTTCTGTAGTAAATTAGAGGATTACTTTAGAGCACAGAATTTTCTTCTTATATTACTTAGTCACAGAGATTTTAATCACATCTGTTAGATGGGGAAACTGAGGTTGTTCAGTTATGCCTTTATTAAGCACCTACTAACTATTAGGCACTTGGGATACAAAGACAGAAAACAAAAGGGAATAATAGTCTCAGCTCTCAGGGAATTTACATTGTAGTTTACAGGGATACGGGAGAGGAAAATAATATGTAAACAAAAAAATAAATTCAAAACATTTACAGAGTAATGGGTAAGATACTATCACCTGGGAAGTGATCTTATAATGTCATCTAATTCAGCCTTCTTTTTCTACTTATGAGTAAACAATTCTAGAGAAAAACATTTCACCCAAATACCACATAACTGGTAAACAATGGAGTTAGAACTTTATACCTAATTATATAGACTCAGTTAGGAGAGGGGGTAGAAAAGAGGAGCCAGAACCTGAAGCCATGTTCCTGAATTTTTGATCCATTAGAAGGTCGTTTAACAATCAACCTGCTTTCTCCCTTAAATTCTGTACCTTCGGAGAGAATTGATGTTCAACTCAAACTAGATGGTGGGGGAGAGGGAAGTATTGAACACTAAAAATGTTAGCCCAGATAGCTCCCTAGACACCCTTTGGGATTCCCCTTTACCAGCTGCAAGACAGTTTACAGAAGCTTTGCTCTGAAGAGGTCAATATCATTTTTGTGCTGACAGAGAATAATTTTATCTTTAGAGTAATCCAGAAGATTAGCATAACCCTTAAGGAGCAGCCAGCACATCACAGTGCCAACAAGATGCTCACACGCCTTTCATTACTGATCTGACAAGGAGTATTGTGAAGTTGCAGGCTGGTGTGTGTCTTGGTTACTTGAGGCTTGGGGAAGTCTCCATCCAGTTTATCTTTTTGAGCAGTATTTCCTGCACGCATTATTGGCCCAAGGAAGGGGGAGGAGGCTCAACAATAAGAGGAGCTCTAAGCCCTATAACTGTGAATTGCAAATTCAGGCACTATTCAGGCACAAGTCCAAAGGCTTTTTAACATTGCAGATTGAGCAGCAGTGTAATGAGGGATCAAAGGGTGAAATGAAGTGCAAGTAAAGGTTAGTTTGTATGTTTTTAAAGACAAGTATGCCTTAAATGACAGGATGCAAGGAGAAACTTCTAATGTTGATGAGGTGGCAGTTCAAGAAAGCAGAAAGATTTTAGAAAGACTAGCAACTTGATCTGCATTCCACATTCTTGCAACAGGGAAATTTACAACCAGGAAAAGGAAGTGGTAAAACAGATGCCTCTAGATCAATTTATCAGAAACCTATCAAATGACCATAAATCTTTCCCCCTCCTCCTATTCTCTTTACTGGTGCCTACTAAAATCTACCAGAAAGTAGCACTTCTAAATTCCATGATCTTGATTAGGTGAATCTTGCTATTTGTGATTAACTAATTAAATTAAGGCTGAAATTCCAAAGTTAGAAGATGAGGACTTTATATTTCAAACTTTGATATAATATCTTATTATGTACAGTTTAATGGGATTTCTTACTATATTGTCCCATCTAATTGTTTTATGTGTATATGTGTGTGTATTTCAAAGCATAATATTTACTTCTATTTTCTGTGTATTTTCTAGAACAAAAGGGTGGAATGAGAAGCCTTTAGGCCTTACACTGCCCTTAGGCCATTTGTGGCCCATAATACTCCCTGGAATGTTGAATTCTATTAACATGTAACTGGGAATTATTTGACAAGATAAATAAAAGTATATAAACTATAGATAACATTCTATTTTAAAATTAAGTCAATATACAGCCCAGAGAGATCCTAACATAAGGTTTGGTGGTCCCTTTTTCTGTCTGTTTTTTACCACTGTTCTAGAAAGACATATCCTATATTACAGTTGATTAAATATAGTGTGGGTAATATGTCCTTGTTTAGAAAAGTAATCTCCAATTATTACATGGTTCTTATATGAAAATTGGATTTTTCTTCATCAGTTTAACTATCTGTCTGAGAAAAGTAACTCCCTAGAAGTCTGAGGACTGCCTATAGTTTGGAAAGAGTACCATTCAAATAATTCAAATAACTCTTATAGTGTCATTCAGTGAGAGAAACATTTTAAGTAATATCACACTTATACTCTTTGTATAGGGTAGTATAAATCAATAACAGTTGTTAGCAATTAGAAATACTAGTCTGAGTTTTAATATCCCTCCCATCCCTTCCAGCTCTAAAATTCTGTTTTTTCTATTTTAGGTCAAGCAAGTCACTTAACTCCTCTGGGTCATAATTTCTACAGCTATAAGATGGATCTAGTATCTGCTTTACATTAAATGAAATGTGAAACATTAAATGAAATGTGAAGATTAAATTTATGCCAGAGTGGCCAATATACTCATCTTGCTGATTTGTTTTTCTCCTCTATTTTTGTTCTTTTCTTTATTTTGTTCTTTTTCTTTTGTTCTACTCTCCTGGAGTAGGTGGAGGAAGATCTAATGGGAACTAAGAGTGATATTAAAAAAAATTAATAAAAATTTAAACTTGAAAACAAAATCTATAGACAGGAAACTCTGCTAGGGGAGACAAAGAGAAGTGAGATACAGCTTTGAAAACTTGCAAGGGTATTGACATAAGGTGATTTTACGATAATAAATTCATAGTAGGTAGTCCTGGAAGAATCCCTGGAGTATTGGTCTTTGAATGATGGGGTGGAATTTGAATGGACTGAGATTTCCCTTTGAACTCAGATTTTGTGGTTCTTAAGAGTGAGGAAGGATATTTTGAGTAAAAGGGTGAAGGAGATTGGATTGTCTGGAGAGGGCAAAAGCATGAACATGAAGAGATTCTTCATATAGTCCAGCTTGAGATCAGGGCCAGATCATGGAAGGTCTTAAAATGGTGCAATAAGAATTTTGAATTTTAATCTGTAAGCGATGGGGAGCCAGGCCTTTAAGAAAGTAACAGGCAAAAGAAAAAAAAAAAAGCAGTATTGACTGAAAGGGGACTCTTCTTCAGAGCTATGGAATGCAGAGGCATGCTGCAGCTTGGAGAAGGGCGTTTGTTTAATTTGTGGGGCTTGCTGTGGGTGGAATTTTCATGTGCTTGAATAATGGCTACTTTATATACAAATGATAAATGTTAGTCACCCCGGTAGCAGAAGGAGTTTCTTGTGTTGGTGATGGATTTTGGCATCTCAAGAGAAGGGGAAAAAGCCACAGAGGGTTTCCTCACAGTCAGAGCCTGGGAGAGGGGAAACAGAATGTCGTTTATGTTGTGGGGCATTGGTGAGCCGGAAATTCTCTCCACCTAATACCACAGCTGGGGATTTAAAGTGCCAGCTGCCTGTGAGTGTTCTCTGCCAGTACTGACATGGTAACAGTAGCATCTTTTGCTTACCTTGGGTGGGCTCAGCACCAGCCGTAACCATCACTAGGAAGGCACTTTGTTTCCAATGTGTTCTATCTTCAGTTTCTTTTCAAGAACCTTTGCCAAACAAGCTAGAAGAGGATATAAAGATTTGCTTTAAAGGATATGAAGGGTAAAGTTCGTTAGGGAGCCCAGAGTCTCTTTGTTAAATTCTAAACACAGACTCTAATTATCAGAGTAGGAGAGGGAGAAAGATGGAGACAGAGAGACAGAGGGCGGGAAAGGGACCTTAGAAGCTATCTGGTCCATCCCCTTCATTTTTAGATGAGAGAACTGAAACTCCATAAAAGTTGTGATATGCCCAATGACTAAACATCAGAAGTGATATTTGAACCCAGCTCATCTGATACCAGAGCCAGTGTTCTTTCCATTGTAACAGTGATGATTCTTTTTGAAATCTGTCCAGGCTGTTCCTCATTTCTCTTTCTTCCCCTTTGCCAGTGTTATTTTGTGTTGTTTTAGCCTTTTTGGCAGAGATTTCCCCTAACCTTGGGCCTCAGTCAGGAAAGGGAGTCATCATATCATAGGATCATAGATTTGGAGCCCAAAGAGACCCTCTTCTTTTTGTAGCTGAGGATATCAAGATCCAGAGAGGTTGTTACTTGTCCACCCTAATATTCTTAGATCCAAGATGTCGAGTCCATGGAGCCCTTATCTCTCCCCAGAGCAAGGGGAAGAGATTAAGAGACATAACTAGGAAATATTTAACCGAATAAATAAAAATGCTCGTAAACATTTGGGTGGCTAGATTTGAACTCAGATCTTCTGACTCTAGATTGAGGATTCTATCTACCATGCCACCTAACTGCTTAAGTGCCTGACACTTGATACTATATATGTATGTATGTGTGGAGAGGGGGGAGGGGGGGAAAGAAGAGAGAGAGAGAGAAAGAAAGAGAGAGAGAGAAAGAAAGAGAGAGAGAGAGAATGAAACCCCTCCAGTGTCTTTGCCAAGAAAACTCCAAATGGAGACATGAGGAGTTGGATGTGACTGAAATGACTGAACAACAACGATAATAAAAAGCTCTTCAATAACATTATATTTGAAAACTAAGTCAATATGTAACTGCTGGGATCCTTCAGTACAAATCAGTGGCTCTGTTTCTATTTGAGTCTGACACCACTGATGTGGAGAGAAAGTGGTAGAATCAAGATTCGATTTTGGGTCTTTAGGCTCCAAATCCAGGGTTCTCTCTCTTTCCATTTAACCATACTACATCTTGAGGGGAAAGTCAGTCTTTGTGAGCAATTCTTTTTGGTTTTTAAAGATGAGGGTGGGGAGGAGGAACCGGCATTGGTTCAAAATGAGGTAAGTTTGCGTTATTATTATGGTCTGTGGCTTTTGTCTGCAACCCATCCCCCAGCTGCCACAAATCACCAAGGGACTTAATAGCAGCTCTGATCTGGCATAGGGAGTTAAGTGGATCCTCCCTTCTATGGACTAGTTTTTCAAACAGAGCATTTTGTCTGTGGATGTCTCAGAGAATTTGTAAACTAAACTATTGAAAATGACAGCTTTACTTTCTGAAAGGGTACATCAGTGAGTAAAAACTTCGATTTCTCCCCTGGGAATGAAAACTAATAAACTGATGGTAACTTGATCCAAGCATACTTTGCAGATTTGGGCTTTTAGAATTTCATCCTTGATTGATGGCCTTAATGTGGGAAGAAAAAATAGATTGAGGTGCACACACAGCTGACCTCATTATGAATGGTCTATAGAGATGCTCCTCTGTGACCTTTCCAGAAAAGTTTTCAATAACATAATAAACATTTTCACACATGGGTAGTGTCCAGACAAAGTAATTCAACTTGTGTGTTTCTATATTTGCTTACATTTACAATTTGAAATCGAATTTTTGATTTGGATGGAACTTTGGAGATATAGTTTAAGCTTTATTATTTTCAAAGTGAGAAAACAAATATCCAGAGTTTATATTTACCCAGTGTTATAGAAATGGTGAGTGAGGTCATATTGCCAATCTTTTGATTCTTGGTCTAGCGTCTTTCTTATTATTAAAAAAAAAAAAATTCTACTCTTCAATATAGCTAGAATTTACATAGCATAGAATTTACTATGTTCAAGCCACTGTGCCAAGTACTTAACATATATTACCTCCTTTGATCCTTTTAGGTTCTGTGATTATCCTCATTTTATAGTTGAGGAATTTGAGGCTGTTAGACTTGTCCAAAATCATGTAGTTAGTAAGTTATTATATTCAAACTTGGGTTTTCCTGACTGCAAGCCTGGTGCTCAATCCACTAAATGCCCTAGAAAAAAACTGATTTCATTAGTTTGGTTTGAACCTTAGCTATGCAACAGAAATCAGAGCACACTTAAAATTAGGCTACTTTAAATGGGTCAATCTGTGTATATAGGTGTATTTTACAATTAGAGAATTCCCAGACTAATTTATTGCAAGTCTTACTTTCTGTCATAAATTCCCTGTGTGAGAGAATCTTTCAAGAAGCAATTTAGCATGAATAGAGGGCTGGATTGGGATTGAATCTGATTTCAAGTCTCATCTCTAGCACTTATAAAAACTGTGTGACCACGAACAATTAGATGGTACTAGAATAGGTATAGGTGTATATATATATATATATATATATATATATATATATATATTACCTCACTTGCATTACAGGTTGTTGCAAAGATCCAATGAGATGATATATGTAAAGCCATTTTCAATCCTTAAAACATTTGAATGCTAGATATTCCGGCTGCTGTTCCTGCTGCTGCAGCTACTACTACTATTACTACTATACCCCTTAGTGTTTCTGGCAACTCCATAGGACTTATCAGTTATAGAGCTGTTCCAATCAGTTATACATTGGAATAAATTTCTTAATGTATAAGGTTTCTTTATATATGTATCTGTATCAGATAGAAAATAAGCTTTTTTTCAAGGGTCTTGGAAAAATTGAGAAATATTTGACTTCACTTGAAGCTATGTGAACCTGGACATGACTTTTTACCTCTTTGCCCCTCAGTTTTTTCTCAATTATTAATTCATTCTAAATTCTTATTTATTTATTTTTTAAATATAAGGGGATTTAAGCTAGAATGAATGGTTTCTAAAGTCTGCTCTGCTGCTAACATTCTCTGATTTCTTAATGACTGGACATGAAACATTTCCTGGAAATTCCTTCAAAGTATTGGAATGTACTCTGATCTTTTTTTACCCCTGCTTTTTAATGTCTAATTTCACCAGTAGTAGTGGTGAGAAATGTTAATACTAGGCAAAGAAAATTAGGTAAGAGACATGGAATTATTTTATGATGTATTCACATGCATGCATACGTAGTCCTTCATATTCACAGGATGAGTAAAACCCACTGGGCTGAGAAAACTTTGGAGCTGAACTTTGTGTGACCTTGTGTGCAGCTTACCGTGGCATCTCAAACCCTGCGTGCTGGGAGCAGCCACTTCTGATTGCTAAAGTCATTACCCAAAACCGGAAGGGGAAACTGGATTCAAGCTGGTGTCCTAGCCTCACCTCCCACCTCCTCATCTCCATTAGCATGAGAATCCCTCTCCTCATTCAACATGCAATTTATCAAAAGGCTACTCTCTACTCATCTTGAAAATAAAATGGGAGGGAGGCGAAAAGGGAGTGGAGAGAGAGAAAGAGACAGAGAGAGAGAAAAAGAGACAGACAGACAGACACAGAGAGAGAGAGACAGACAGACTGACAGACACACACACACACACACACACACACACACACACACACAAAGGTTGGAGAATAAATATAAACATATACATATGGGATAGGCAGTTGGATAGAGTAGCAGCCATAGAGTCAGGAGTACCTGAGCTCAAATCAGACCTCAGACACTTACTAGTTGTGTGACTGTGGCCAAATCACTTCACTCTTTTTGCCTCAATTCTTCATCTGTAAAATGAGCTGGAGAAGAAAAAGGCAAGCCATTCCATCATTTTTGCCAAGGAAACCTTCAATGGAATAACTAAGAGCCAGAATGACTGTACAATGATATGAATCCCCTGGATTACAAGAAATAATTTAGAAGGTAGTATAGGACAGTGGAAAGAGTTGCTTGTTTCGAATTTAAAGGATCTGAATTCAAATCTTGACTACCATTAACTTTCAATATAACGCTGAAAAAGTCACTTCCTCTCTTTAGCTATTGAGATTCTTCATCTCTAAAATGTGGGGGGCTGGACTCAAAAATCTCTAAGGTCTTTTCTAGAACTGATTGATGAGATTAATTTGGAAGAGATTTTTTGAAATTTAGTCCAAAGATTCTTGACCTGAGGTCTATGAATTAAATTATTTTTCATAACTGTATTTCAGTGTCAGTGGTTTCCTTTGTAATTCTTCACATTTTACTTTTAGAGACTTAAAAAGATTATTCTGATGGATCTAGACACTTTAACAGATTGTCAAAAGGTTCAGTGACAAAAGTTCAGGAATTCTTGGTCTAATCTACCGCACTCAGTTTTGCATATGAAAAACAAAATGACCATAGGAATGAATGATGTGTCTGAGGTCCCCAATTTAGTTAGGATAGAACCAAGGCTGGAGCCCAAGACCCTTGTATCTAAAGTCTCTCTGAATGAAATCACTGTTTTCCCTTTTGAATAATATTGGGTTGGTTTTCTGAATTGTCCTTGTCTGCGTCTCCAGTCCATTTTGCTCTCTTTTTGTCTCTGATTTTCTATTCCTAACATAAATACTCAGTTTTCGTTCTTCAAATATTCATATTTCTATAATGATGTTGGCTAGTAGGAGTGTTCTGGTTGGGGGTGGGGAAGAGAAGATACAGAAGTATAAGCTACTATTCTTGTCCTGAAGGAACTTAACTCTAATATTAGAGTTAAGCAGAGAGACAAAAACATTCATGGACTATGCCCCATGAAGTTTTCTTTAGTTCCTATTTAGTCTCTCATATATTAGTGTTCTTTTTTCCAACTAGATGATAAAAATAAGGGCAGGGGCCTTCCACTTAATTTGTTTCTTATGTTAATGTTAAGGTTGTTTCAGTCTGTCTGATTCTTTGTGACACTATTTGGTGTTTTCTTGGCAAAGATAACTGAGTGGTTTGCCATTTCCTTCTCCAACTCATTTTGCAGATGAGGAAACTGAAGCAAATAGGTGAAAGTCACTTGCCCAGGGTCACATAGCCTAGTAATCTGAGGTCAGATTTAAACACAAAAAGATGAGTCTTCCCGACTGTAGACCAGGTACTCTATCTACTGCTCCACCTAGTTGCCCTGAGAAACTTTTGGGCTCATAAATGTGCAATACTTTATATAAAGTTGAATTTGAGAATATTTCTTAAATCTTCTTGTGACTTTTCTTTCTCTAAGAGAAGTAGGAGCTCTTCATTCATCAAACTTACATAATTAATAGATGTTAATACAAGAAAAGTCCCCAGGTTTGTTTGCTAGATCAATGTGTTGGATACTTCTGAGATTGGAGTGATGAAATCAGGCACTGTGTTTTTTATTCATGGTGCTTAAAATCTAAAGGTAGGTATGAATGTGCCAGACAGTTCTGACAAATTTAGGGCCCAGGCTTGCTTATTTTTTTGAAATTATTCTGATTCCTAAGAAGCTTCTTGAAAACCATTTGAAGGGTGTAGCATGCTGAAGAGTGAGAATATAGTATGTGTATGTGTGTGATCTGAAAGATGGCAATGACCTTGGAAAAAAGTGAAGTTCAGTTTGCTTTGCCAACCCTCGAGAGTGCCCACCTTTCCTCATCCACAGTGTCAGAACTGTATCCTCCCTTTGACTGAGTCCAAGTGCCTGGAATCTGCCCAGTGGAAAAATCCAGAGTGTATGTCTCTAAGCAAGATCCACGCTTAAATTGGACAGATTTTCATAGAACTGATGCCATTGCCTCAGCATAGTAAAGCCCCTAATTGTCCTTGGCTTTGGGTTGGGCACTCTACTGTGAGGACCACCCAGACATAAGTCACCTCCGCCTTGTGAAGAGAAGGACTTCTCTGTCCATCATGTTGATGGTAGGAGTGTGGGGGAGGGTGGAGAGAGAAGAGAAGGGGAACAAGGCTGCTGGTTGTAAGGGGAGGAGGGGCACTTTAAAAAGACAGCTGATTGAAGCATAACATCCTGACAGCTGACTGGGATAAATCGTTTATCTTTTCTGAATCTCTCAGCTTTGTCATCTATAAAATGGGGATGATCGTATCTACTCTGTTTTCTCACAGGGTGGTTGTAAGGATCAAATGAGATAATAATGCATGTGAAAGAAGGTTAAAAAAAAAGTATAGAATGCTGGGTGGTTCTTTGCTGGGAAAGACGTTTTGTGTGTGTGTGTGTGTGTGTGTGTGTGTGTGTGTGTATGTGTGCTAGATGAGGGGCACCGACAGGCTTCTACAGTGAAAAAGAGGGCCCAAGATCACTGGGTAGAATGGGCTAGCTAGGCTTCGTGGAGAATAGGTAAAATTTGGATGTATACAGAAATGCTCAGAGGTAGGAAGTGGTGAAGATTTTGTGGGTTGTTTTTTTTTTTTTTTTTTAAATCTATTGAATGAGTGGAAAATATGTGTCCAATAAGCTTGTTTAGATCTTGTATTTTCTAGGGCATTTGGGGAATTACCTAGCTCTCTTTCTGCTAAATTATCTTTGAAAAATCTTGTGAATGAAGGTGATAGTCTGTCAGATTTGGGAGATGAAAGAGATAGAGGGGGAGTATTAATTCAGCACCAGAATTCAAAAATAGCTGAGAGAGTTTGGAAATCCCCAAACTCACTTCCTCCAAAAAGTATTCTTTTTTCTGAGAGATTTTCTTGGACCCTGGATGTGTTGAGAGGCTGCATGACCTATTCAGGGTTACAAGGCCAGCATATGGCAGAGATAGGACTATAGTTAGGGTGCTCTAGGCTTCAAGGCTAGTTCTCTACCCACTTTAATATTGTCTCCTATTTTCTATACTGATATTACACATTACATATTTTTTTTCTCTAATTCATGGGAATTTGTAAGAGATGGGATCTGTGATTTCACAAGGATAGGGAATTCCTGGATGAGGGAACTCTTTCTACCAATTTAGGTAGACAGTCCTTGAGAGTGATAATAACTAGTGCTTTAAAGTTTAGGAAAGTTAAACTTTAGTGTATAGAGCACTGGACTCAGAATCGTGAGTTCAAATGTGGCCTTAGAACTTAGTAGGTATGTAACCCCAGACAATCATTTAGTTCTGTTTGCTTCAGTTTCCTCATTTGTAAAATGCAAAGAAAATGGCAACTACTTCAGTATCATTGTTCAGAAAACCCCAAAATGGGGTCACAAAAAAATCAGACATGACTGAGATGATCCAATAACAAATTACAAATATCATTTCATTTGATCCTTATAGCAACTTGTTGCTATACAGATTTTTACAGATTAGGAAACTGAGACAGGTAGAAGTTAAGTGACTTGCCTAGGTCTCATAGTAAATGTTTGAGGCTAAGTTTGAATTCAGGTCTTCTTCATTCTAGGTATAGTGCTCTATTCACTGAACTATCCAGCTACCTAGGGTATGGAGGGCTTGTGTTTTGCCCAAGACTATGTAGCCAACAGTGGCAATTATGGCTTGAACACGCAACTTCTTGGCTCTGAAGCCAGCTCTCATCATCTATGCTATGCTGCCTTTTATTCTTTGTAATATGTAATGTATTATATGATATACCATATAAATTGTTGTTATTATTTTATGTAAATATAAAATAATCATAACCCACATTTAAATAGCACTCTACATATATTCATTTGATCTTCTTAGTTGGCCCTGTGAGCCAGGTGACATATGTGGTAGTGTTCCCATTTTATATGTGAGAAAACTGAAAGGTAAGAGAGATTAAAAAATGTATTCATGGTCATACAGCTAAAGTTGGAAGTGAGATTTGAACTCTGGTCTTTTCTGACTCTAACTTCAGTGTTGTTTCCATTATACTACACTGCCCCCAAAAGTAAATGGACAGCTAAGTGGCTTGATGGATAGAGTTCTGGGTCTGGAGTCAAGAAGACCTGAGTTCAAATCTAGCCTCAGGTGCTACTAGCCTGTGACCTTGAGCAAGTCACTTAAACTTTCTTTGCTTCAGTTTTCTAATCTGTAAAATGGTGATTAAAAATAGCACCTACCTCCCATGTTTATTGTGAGGATCAAATGAGATAATAATTGCAAAGCATTTAGTAGAATGCCTGGCACATACTAAGCTCTATATAAATGTTCACTGTTATCCTGTTATTATTCTGTGGGAAGTAGCAAATGAATAATACACTAAGAACTGTAACTGTTTCGGAGAAAGGGAGCCATTACTGTATGCTGAATCTTTAACCAGACTTTGAATGAGTTGGATGTAATAAGTATTGCAGACTAGGGGATTAATGTAAGTAGATAAAGTTAAGTATCAAGGTGAAACACACCTGCAGGTGTGTTGAATAAATGAAGATTAGAAGCATAAGCTATTTAGGGAACAGTGACAAATAAATTTTGGAAATTGACTGAAGTCAGATTGTGGAAGTCTTTGAATGTCCAGTTAGGGAGCTTGGGATTCTCATTTTTGTCCATTAGGATCATAGACTAGAGTTGGAAGGGACTTTAAAAATTCTGCGTCTAACCCAGAGGTTCAAACATATGACCCAGTGCTCCCAAGTATTACAGAATCTGATTCAAATGTCACTGGGAAATATTTATCCAAATAAATAAAAATGCAGGAGAACAGAGATAATGTTAACATGTCATTTGTGGAGTCAGTACTCAGTCTGCAGGGATCCTTATGTATGGCTTAGTGGTCCCTGTTTCTATTTGAGTGTGACACCACCAACCTACTCATTTTACATATGTGGAAACCAGACTTCAGAGAGGGGCAGTGATTTGACCAATGTGACTTAAGCAGTATGCAGAGTTTAAATTCAAAGGCAAGCCTTTGGACTCAAATCCCCATATCTTTATTCCAGTGGAGCCCTTTTTTACAGTGGGGTTTTATAGTTCCTGTGAGAAAATTATTAGAAAGAAGGTTTGCCCTTGCCCATCTCCCTCCACCAAAGGAGATTTGAGCAAAGCTTATTGATGAGCCTCGCTGAGTCACAGCCCTGAGTGGGGAGCTCCCAGACCTGTTGGGGATTTCCACGTAGCCTCAGCATTCATAGCCATCTCTTTCCTGTCTTGCTGTGACGCAGGCTGTTGGCCTCTTGGTCTCTAGTAGTATGCCTGTGATTGCCCTCTCTTCTTCCTCCTGTACATTCTGTTGTACATGGAGGGAGCCTTTTGTGGTGTTTTTTTTTCCTCAAGTGACTTTCTTCATCTTCTGAAAGGTGGGGGATGTTTCTTGGCTGTGGATGGGTGTGTGCCCTTCATCCTGTGCATTATCTCTAGCATGCTTGCTTTTGTGGGCACGCAACAGCTACTCACTCATAAGACATGCCAAGGAGGTGGGACATGGGGATGGAGATGGAGTGAACACTGATGAAGATGTGAACAACAATTCTCTTGAGTGTCGCTTAATTTTTAGGATTTTTAAAAAATGGAACTTGTGATTTCAGGTCCTGTGATTGATCATATCCTGTTATCAAAGCACTTTTGAATTTTTTTAGGGGGGGGAGGGCCTAAGGCACTTGGGGTTAAGTGACTTGCCCAGGGTCACACAGCTAGGAAATGTTAAGTTGTACATCTAAGAATAGGTATATTTAAAATCTGCTATGTGGCAGTGGACAGAGCACTGGGCCTGGAGTCAGAAAGACTCATCTTTCTGAGTTTAAATTTGGCTTTAGACACTTACTAGCTATGTGACCCTGGACAGGACATTTCACCTATTTACTTCAATTTCCTTATCTGTACAATGAGTTGGAGAAGGAAATGGCAAATCACTCCAGAATCTTTGCCAAGAAAAACCCTCCAAAAAACCCCACAAAGAGTTGGACACAACTGAAAATGACAAACAATATGTAGAATGATGTTAATGGAAAGTCTTTGAAAAATAGTAAAGCAACCAAAAAAAAAAAAAAAAAAAAAAAAGGATGGAAGGTGGTATTATTTTTTTAAAAAAGCTAATTGTCTAAAACAGTTGACCTTATAATTTGGGCTTTATGAGCTATGACTTAACTATAGATTAGAATAACACTAGCTAACATTTCTATTGCATTTACTATATGCCAGTCACTGTCCTAAGCATGTTTCAATTATAACCTCCTTTGATCTTCACAACAACCCTGGGAAGAAGGTACTATAATTACCTTATTTAAGGTACAGATGAGGAAACTGAGGCAAATAGAGGTTAGCATCATGCCAGCAGTAAATGTCTGGGACCTGATTTGAACTGAAGTCTCTAACTCCAAGCCCAGAACTTTATCCAAGGTGTCACAAGCTGTCCCCAAATAGGAATAGGAGTAAGACAATATTCAGCATTTATAGGATTCCACAGATTTTCTCATTATGAGTAAGTCAGCCACTGCTCCATAAATCCTTCTCTGAGTTCTCTCTTCTCCCTTCACTTTTTCTGCTCAAATCTTTTAGTGGACTTTGCTTGGATCACATTTTGATTTATATTATTCTTGCATAAATATCATCTTCCATATTATATTGCAAGCTCTTTGAGAGTAGGGTCTGTGTCTTGTCTATCTTTGTATTCTGAGGCTTTAACATATGGTAGATAACTTAATAAACATTAGTTGAATATTTTCAACAACTGGATTCATGTCTGAAACCCATGCTGGTCTTACTTAGGACATATAAACTTATCTTTCATTTAAATTGTTAAGTTGAATAGTGATGGGGTTTGTTTTAAAAATAATAGACCATTGCTAAATTGTATTGAGGGGGAACTAGAAACTTGAAACTTCATCTAATTCTTGTAGGAGGGACTGTTATAATAGAAAGCCCAGCTGCTGACTAATTCTAAAGTTGGGTCATTGCTGAGAGCCAAAACCCAACCTGTGGGTTATAGCTGCTGGGGGTAAAATAATTTATTATAGTTGTCTATCTCACCAGGAAACCTCTCTCCTCTCACTCTCCCCCCCACTCCCTTCTGGGGGAGGCTTGCCCTTTGAGAACATATTTCCCCTGGGAGTGATGGTTACATGGAAGCTGAAAAATGCTAAGTAACTTTTTTTTTTTTGAAAAGACATTTTCTAAGCAAGTTGCATGCAGAGGGTGTTACACTTAAACCATACATTTGATTTTTTACTTCAGTCAAAGAATATTAGAGCTAGAAGAGCTATTCTGTCTTTCCCTTCTCCTTTCTTTCATTTTACTGAGGAGGAAGCCAAGGCCTAAAGAAGGAGAAATAATTTGGACAGTTCACATACCTGGTAGCACAGCTGGAGTTAGGCTTCTTCTTGAGGGTTGGGACTCTGTCATGTACTTCTCTTATATCTTCTAAATTACTTAAGGCATGACTCTGACATCATTGGGATATCCTACTGTTCCCCTTCATCTGTCTACAAAGTCCTTCCTTTTCCCAAAGAAGTCCAAGCTACAGTGATTTCTCTGTCCACAAGCTTTAGTGAATCTGTCTGGTTATTTGTCCCATACCGAATTATATCCTATTCTCCTAGCTGTATTATAAGGAACTGAAGCCAGAGATCACATCTTATATCTCCTCTTTCCCTTAGTTTTCCCCATAACACCTAGCATAGAGTATATACAAAGTAGATGTTTCAAACCTGGATATAAAAGTGGTCTGTGCTGCTTTGTAGGGTAGTGAGTTCATCATTGGAAATCTTCAAAAATTCAGTGATGTCATTGGGGGTATTTTTGCAACAAATTTGAGTTGGCTAAGATGGCTTTGGAAGTCCCAGAATCTCAGATTCTGGGATTCTGATTCTCTCCCCCACCTAGGGCAACTTATCTCTTAAATTCAGTGGTTATATTTTAAAAAGGATTAGAAGGTCCTTATTTCTGTTCTTGATCTTGAACATCACGTTACCTCCTGAGTATATGAAACTTGTGTGCATTATCAAAAAATAAGATTCTTCGCCCTCAAACATTCATTAAATTTCCAAATATACATACTACTGAGTCTGCTTCTGTTCAGAAAGCAAAGCAGGCCCTTCTAGGAGCCTTCAATTCAAACCAGATATCATCCATACTGGCCAAACAGGAGAAATGTGGAACATACTCAGAAAGCCAGGCTTATGAATGAAAAAATATTTACACTGTCTGAGGGCTAGTGTAAAATGTTTAATCAGGCATTTTATTTCTCACTCCCTCCTTTCCCTTAAAAACAGTTATGTAGTTTAAAATTTTTTTTTTTTTTTTTTTTTAAGGAATCTGAGAAAGTTAAGAGGTTAACTGGCCTGACTCCATGCCCAATTGGGAAATCCTACTCCTCTTCATTTTTCTCTGTCCTGTATATCCTTTAAGGTTTAAATCTAGCTCCTCTTCTTCCATGAAGACTTCTCAAGCTACTAGTCCACAGTGTCTCTCCCTCCTCTGAACTCTAAGTTCTTTTTTTTTTTTTTTTTTTTTTTTTATTTAATAGCCTTTTATTTACAGGATATATACATGGGTAACTTTACAGCATTAACAATTGCCAAACCTCTTGTTCCAATTTTTCACCTCTTACCCCCTCACCCCCTCCCCTAGATGGCAGGATGACCAGTAGATGTTAAATATATTAAAATATAACTTAGATACACAGTAAGTATACATGACCAAAATGTTATTTTGCTGTACAAAAAGAATCAGACTCTGAAATATTGTACAATTAGCTTGTGAAGGAAATCAAAAATGCAGGTGTGCATAAATATAGGGATTGGGAATTCAATGTAATGGTTTTTAGTCATCTCCCAGAGTTCTTTTTCTGGGCATAGCTAGTTCTGAACTCTAAGTTCTTAAGAACCCTCAGTCTTTATCATACCTAACTGGACTGCATACTCCTTGAGAAGAGGAACTGTGTCTTGAGCTTAGTTCACATTCATTCCATTGCTTAAAATATTACTCAGTATACATTAGTTATCAATGCCTGCTAGTTGCCTTAAAACAATTTCTTGATCCTGGGTTGTTTATAATGGAGAAACCAAAGGCCTGAAGCTGTTGAGAGTGCAGTAATACTAATAAGTAGCAAAGTCTCATCAGCTTCCTTAGTATGTCCACTCGTCCTCTCATCCCATCGGAAATCCCCCAGGAAGTTTAGAGGCAGAAAAATAAAAGCAACCTCCTTAATCACTCACCACTTTTAAAATGTGCCTGACTCACCCAGAACTAACTGATCTTTGGCCAGGGAGGGGTGGCTGTGCATGGATTTTATTTTGTGGTTTATCGTGTCTGGCTTCTGAGAAAATTTTCAAGGAGAGAAAAAAATCACTGTATTTTCTATAGGATTTTTGTTTGGTTTTTAATCATAGAATTAGATCCTCTATGTTTTGGGATAGTAGACTATTCATCTTAGATATGCTCATTCTTTCATGCTGTCCTTGTAACAGTCTTCTTTGATTAACCAGTAAGACATCAGTTAGTTCAGAGATTCTGAGACAAAATCTTTCACTTTAAACAAAAGTTTAGGTAGAAATCTTGCAGGGCAGTTTTTTTATATAATTTTTATATGCCTGTTCTGCTTATAGTTTCAGACAACATAAGGTTGATACTAAAAACTGAGTAAAAACTTCTTTTAAATTTTGGTGTTTTTTTGACCTGTTTACAGAAAAGAACAAACCCAAGAAGAATGAATCTCCTTTTCCTGTTTTACAAAGCTGACATTTCAAATCACGTGATCAGAGATTCAGAGCCTGAAAGCACCTTAGAAACCTTTCTATAAAATTGAAAGGTTTCCCCAGAATCATACTTTATAATTCATTGATTTGATTGGTGTAACCCAATTTTCATTTTGGAGAATTTTTCATTCCCTAATTCATTCTTTCTATGATGTTGGTAACAGAGAGAAAAAGGCATGAAAAAACTAAGACCAAAGGATTTTCAATTGAGAACTTTCTTAATTATTTCCTCCAATCTTCTTATTTTACAGATGGGGAAACTGAAGCCCAGAGAGTTGAGATCATTCAGGAAAGATAGTAGCAGAACCAGGATTCAAACTCAGACTAGGGAATCATACATTCAGCATGGAAGAGTCCTTAGAAATTATCTAGTATTTTTTTTTTTTTAAAACAGATGAGGAAATAAAAATTTTAGAGATTTGTCCAAAGTCACATCACTAGTAGTTAGCAGGATTTCAAAACTGGAACTATTCTTTCAACTGATGTCCTAGGTGCTGGCACCTAATGTCTACTGGGCTCAGTTCAGGGCAGCTTGTCCCTCCTCCCACCTGCAGCAGCCATGATTAAAAAAGCTTCTTCGAGCAAGGGCTGTATCTTATATTTCTTTGTCACTCCTGGGTACTATAGACAGTAAGTCCCATGAATTCAGAGGAGAAAGAAGTCCCTGGGCCCTAGAGTGGTCAGGGAAGTCTGCAGAGAACCATGCAATTCAGGAAAATAACATGATAGCCAAAGACTATCCATAAGTTGGATGTAGAATTAAGGCTCTGAATTGCTGGTGTGTGTGTGTGTGTGTGTGTGTGTGTGTGTGTGTGTGTGTGTGTGAATGTGTGTGAATGTCTGTGTGTCTGTGTCTGTAAACCTGTATCTGTGTCCCACCCTTAAGTTGCATTGGAAAAACAGTCAAGATTAGCCTTCATGAAGTTGGCTAGGAGGTAGCCTCTTTTACATGAAGCTACTGGGGAATATTTGGATGAGGAAGTAGATAGCAAGAATTATGTGAGAGAACTGTGTCTCTTTTTATTCCTAGCAGTTGTGGAATTATGAATATTTCATTATGCATTTTGAACTACTCTCTAGATCGAGGCAGCTACAATCTTGGTGACCTTTTGCTCTGGAACCTCCTACAAAACCAGGGAGACCACTTTCAAGAATTCATTTATTCAACAAATATTTATGGGGTGCTTAGTATGCAAATGAATTTCTGCTTAGAGAGTGGCTACTATATATTGTGGGAAGATTGTTATTCCCAAAGTCACCTTACTCAGTATTTGTTGCATGAAATTCCACTATCAGAACCTCACCTCTTTAGCTTAAGACTTTGCACCATGAAGAATGCAAATATTCTTGTCCAAAGTAAGATTTCAATAGATAGATATGGGGACAGGTTAAGTTCACATGAAACATAGGTAAGAAATGAGTTGAGTCAAGGGAACAGTATGCATTTCATTTTCACTGGGAGTATATACAATATGTGAAAGAGAAATGGAAAGGTCCTTTACACAGTGAAGTCCTTGTGGGACAGGCTAAGAAATCTGAGCTTTATTCAATAAGCTGCAGAGAGTGATGTAAGAGAGGCAAAGGAAGATTGATGGAGCAAGGGAGAGGAAAAGGTAAGAGGATATAAGGTCAGAAGCAAAGGGAAAGAGATTAGGACAAAGTCCCAGTCTATGAGACAAGAGGGAAAGAGAAGAGGATGAGTGAGAAATAAATTGAGAAGGCTTTGAAGCCCATAAAGTAGGAGATAGAAATCATCTGCCAATTAATAGAGGCTTGCAGGTGGAGTAAGGGACTTGGGAAGAATGGAAAACATTTAAACAGCAACAGAGAATTTCATACATGATAAATAAAATACTTAAAAGCTCTATGGCACTTAGTTTAGATACAATTTTACCAAACTCTGTTACTAATTGGTTTAGTGAAAACAAAGTTACAAATGCTATTATAGAGAGCACTTGGTTCCATAGAAACAATGTTACAAAGGAGTGTACTCCCCAATAGTATTTTTGTGATATCTTGTCTCATTCAGAAGACTTTCATTACAGTGTAGCAATGGATGTAGAAAGGACCTCTTCTGGGATGTGATTTATCACCTTGAATTCTAGTTGTCTGGGTAGGTTACTTTGTAATCAGATTGGAAGTTCCATGAGGACAGGAACTGTATCTCCCACAGTGCCGTGAACTTTTGGCCCTCAAATATCTAAATAGATTTATGAAAAAAGCTCATAAATGACTCACTCAAAAGCCAGTGGAGCTTGGATGTTGGGTTAACCTGCCCTGTTTGCCCTTTTGTAGGTGGGGAAAAGGAAATAAACTGTGGTCCAGACTCCCAGAAACTACATAATAACAAAAATAATACCCACAGCTGACATTTACATAATACTTGTACTCTTGTTCTCATTTGATGGGCACAATAAACTTGTGAAGTTTGGCTGCATAAGTATTTACAAGTACTAAAAATACTCTTACGTGAAATCCCACCTTTAGAGCTTCCTTTAGCTTAAGACTGTTTCTTTTCCTGTTCAAATGCAAATACATCCTCTTTATTACAGCATCTCATGAATCTATGGTTTCTTTCAGGACTCTGGGCAGATGCCATCTTCTGTATCCCAGCTTCTTAAAATGTAGTTTGTGATCCCATATGCAATCTCATAAGTGAATGCGGGGGCCTTGAAATCATGATTTATTATCAGTAAATGTCTGATTTGTATACCTACTTTTTATGCCTGGCGTCATATAAAAATTTTTCAGGTGAAAAGGAGTCATGAGTTGAAAAAGTTTAAGAACCCTTGCTCTACATGAAACCTTTCTAGACTGCAAGGGCTGGTTGTGCTCTTCCCACCCCCACTGCATTTTATCTACTTTATATGTGTATACACACACACACACACACACACACACACACGCTCACTATTTTCTCTGCTGAACTTTTTAAAAGTAGAGATTACCTTATGTTTACCTTTAAATTTCCAGAGTCTAGCATCATATCTGGCATTCAAAGCAGGTATTTAGTGAATGCTTATTGATTGATTAAACCATGATTTCATCACGCATATGGGCAAATGGTGCACCACAATCTCTCATGCCTTAGTTAATGATCTTCATGGGTTACTTTGATCCCAAAATTTGTACTATCTGATGATTGACTCTTGTGAGGACCCTCTTTAAACCTAGCTGGGCTGACCATTACCAGGTTCTTATTTAAAGCCTTTGTCACTTATTAAAACTCATCAAAACTTGTAGTCTGTAAGATTCCAGGATTGCCTCTACACTGAGATTCATGGGGTCTCTAGGCCAAAAGAAATATCTAATTCTTCTGTTTAAGTACTTAAGTAGAAAATTTTGAATATCTACAAGGTCCCTGCGAGTCAGATGCAGTATTCTGATTGCATAGTTTGAGACTAGAGGGACAAGGCTTTATGAGTGTAGGTATTATTTCTATTTTACTAATGAGGGAACTGAGACCCAGAGCTCAGGAGTTAAATAGCAGAGCTGAGGTTCCAAAATACAGTATTGTTTGCCTTTTTCAGGACTTTCTCCCTGAACTCTGGGGCTGCTATCAAGGAAAACTGACCCTTTTGGCTTCTCAGTTTGCAGTGAGTATGCAGGACTAGACTATTAGCTAGCAGGGGGTGATACATACAGGCATATCACACACACACACACACACACACACACACACACACACACACAGCTCTTTCCCAAAATGTTAGGCAAATACTTTGGTGTTCATTCCCCTTGTCTATGCAGGGTGCTTTTACAAACCCACTTAATGGAAGGATGAGCTCAATGACACTTGCTGAGCTCATTAGAATTACCGATGGTAAAAATTGGAAATGGGCCCTTAGGAATGCTTGTCTATCCTCTTGCCAGCCCAGTGTTGTTCTGTCTAGCCCATTTGAGCCCTTTTAGGTTTATGGCTATAATCCTTCATACTGTAATATAAGTTTGCCCTGGATGACAATATAATATTGCAGTTTTTCAAGAGAAACTTAATTGGACTTTTTTATGCAGTATCTGGGGATGGGCTCTGTTTCCATTTTCCTCTAAAAACAATCATAAGGAAAGATAATATTATCTTATTTCCAGAAATTATGGAGCCAGATTTGAAATTAATTTACAAAACCATTAGTATCTCCTATTTGTAAACCCTAAAACCAAAGTAAATTCATTTCCTTATAATTAACTACAAATTAAAAAGGGGAGGGGTGTTATATAATCTTTCTAAAAAAACAAAGAATTAAAATCCATAGCAGTTATCTGATAAGGGCCAACTGTTGCTTTAGTAATTCCTCAAGCTATCTGTCACCTTGGGAAGGAAAGAACAAACTGTCTCCTTGTCTGTCCATTCCATCAAATTTCTCCCATGTGGCTTTCCCAAGCATTGGAAATGAGAGAAATCTAAGGATCCAAATTAAGAAAATGAAACATTTTTGTTTGCTCTAAGAAAGATTCTAAAAAAATCTCTTTATGCTAGTCTTTGTCAGGTTTTTCTGATTGCTAGTCACTCACATTTTAGAGTGCTTTGTGTGTGTGTGTGTGTGTGTGTGTATGTGTTTTTAAGGGAGGAAACCTTCATACCTGGTACCTCATTTAATCCTGCCAGCACCACCATGGAGTAGGCAGAGTAGGGAATCTCATTCCAATTTTAGAGATAAGAAAAACTCTTTCTGCTTGAAGATTTCAATCCCTCTCCTCCTGAATATTGAGATCACATTTTGCAGTCTCTAGTCTTGCAGCACAGGCCTTCCTTATTTCTCTGGGATTATTCAGAGAGCTTGTTGAAAAATCAATTGTTATGAATTTATTAAGCCTGTGCCAGGCCCTTTGCCAAATGCTGGGGATACAAAAGGAGGCAAAAAAACAATGCCTACCCTCAAGGAACATGCGATCTAATAGGTGAGATAGCATGCAAACAAATATATACAAAGCAAGCTACATACTGAGTAAATAGGAAATAATTAACAAAAAGGAAGATACTAGAATTAAGAGGAGCTGGGAAAGGCTTCTGTAAAAAGTTGGATTGTAGTTGGGAATTAAAAGGAATCAGAGAGATCAGTAGACAGAGTAGAAGAGGGAGAACATTCCAGACATTACTAACAGCCAGACCTAGTTTGTGGAGCAACCAGGGAGTCAGGGTCCCTAGATCAGAGAGTCCATCTTGGGAAGTAAAGTATAAGAAGACTGCAAAGGTAGCATTGGGAACAATATAAGTAAAGGCACAGTAGTGGAAAAAGTTCAGAGCGAGTCAGGATGTTGAGAGGATTGTCTAGTCTGACTACTATGTAGTGAATAAGGTGCATAATAAGATGATAAAAAACCAGAAGGGTTAAGTGATTCCAGATTGAGCTAGACTTTCTTTAAATGACAGGCAACAGAATTAGAACTTAGTAGATAATGAGAAGGCATGGAAGATGTTTGAGCAGAGGAGTAACCTCACCAGCTCTTGTTATAAAAAGGAATAAATTTGATAGAAGTGTGGAAGATTGTTTGAAGAGTCAAAGCTAAAACTTAAGATTGTATGGACACGGGAGTTCACTGCTGGTGCTGACAGAAAGTAAGGGAAGAAGAAGCAGGCTTTATTTTGTTTTTTCAATAGTATTTTATTTTTCCAATTTCATGTAAAGATAGTTTTCAATATTCATTTTTGTAAGATTTTGAGTTCTAATTTTTTTCTTCCTCCCTTCCTTATATCCTTCCTCTCCAAGGCAGAAAATAATCTCATTTAGGTTATAAATGTACAATCATTTTAAACATATTTCCATATTGAAAAACATTTTGAAAAACAAAAATCAGAACAAAAGGGGGAAAAACCACAAGGAAGAAAAAAGCAAACAAACAAAAAAGGTGAAAATAGTATGCATTCTTCTCTGTAGTTCTCTCTCTGGAGGCAGAGGCAATTTTCCATCTCAAGTCTATTGAAATCATCGAGGATCATTTTATTGCTGAACAGAGTTAAGCCAATCTCAGTTGATCATCACACAATCTTACTGTTACTGTGTACATTATTCTCCTGGTTCTTCTCACTTTACTCACTATCGGTTTATGTATGTTTTTCCAGGCTTTTCTGAAATCAGGCTTTATGAAGACAGTAAGCTTCGTTTGGGATGGGTTGAATTGGAAGTGTCTGTGGAACATTCAAGTTAAGATCCCAGAAAGGCAGTTGGAGATGTGGATCTGGCTTAGAGGCCAGCCTGAAGATAGTGCTTAGGAACAACCTACAGTGGTGGGGTAATTCAAAACTTCCTAAACTGTGCATCATGATCCCATATGGGGTCTTATAACAGAATGTAACTGTTAGAAAGTTATACCATATTATCAGTAAATGTTTATTTTGCATACTATTTTATATATTATATGCCTTGGGTGGCATAAAAATTTCTTTGGTGAAAAGTGGTTGTGAGTGGAAAAAATTTAAGAAGCTCTGGGGTAATCAATCTTTTCCTTTAACTATTCAAAATTCATCTTTTAAAACTTCACAAATATTAAATATTATGCTTCTTACTACTCTTGAAGCCTTTCTACTCTTATGAGAAGGGTCAGAAATGAATCTTAAGTCTCTGTTCTTAAGGAGCATATAATGACAAAATTAGTAGTAACTCACACTTATATAAGCACTTTCCACTTTTCACAATGCTTTGCTTGCAATAATCTTGTGAGGAAGGACTGCTGTCGATACTAAGCATTGAAGATGCAAGAAAGACAAAATGGCCCCTGCCCTCAGCTTACATTCTAATGGGGGAAACATGTAAATAAAACAAAGAATAATATTTAAGTAAAAATCAAAACAACTTATAAATAAAAGAGAAATGCAGGTGAGAAGGAGGGTAATATTGAAGGGGAAGACATTAGAAGAAGGAAGTCTGGGAGGTAAGGAAAGAGGGCATTACCAGGGGGAATGTCTGGTGCCAAAGCACAGAGCCAGGACATGAGGCACATATATAAGGAGCAGCAAACACACCAGGATGGTTGGCTCTGAACTTTCCACTTACCTTTGCTCCACTGGTACTTCTTAGACACCTGCAAGGTCATTGCCCACTTTTCTGCACATCTAATTCCTACTCATCTGTTCAAGCCCGATTCAAATAGTGTGTGGAGGGTAGTAGAGTGACGAAGGAAGAGGCCAGATTTCAAAGAAATCTAATAGCCAAACAAAGGACTTTGTATTTGAGTGTGGACTTAATGCAATAGAAAGCTTCTGGAATTCAATGAATTTGGAAGTAGAGGTGGTGGGTGGTCAGCCCCACAATTTAGGAAAATCCCTTTGGCAGCCAAGAGCAGACTAGATTGGAATGAGGCCAGAATCACAGCAGGAGGCCAATTAGAAAGACTATTACTATAATCCAGGTGTGAGGAGATAAGGACCTGATGTAGGGCAGTGGCCCTTGGAATGGAGAAGGGACAGGGACAACATAACTCTGCTGGTTATAAAGGTGAGGAAGCTGGGGCTCAGGGAGAGAAACGGACTTCAAAGTCACAAACATATCCAAGTAAGTCATAAGGATCGGGACCACACACAGTCCTGCCTTTCTACAACCTGAGTCAAGTAGGAAAGATAAAACAGGGGAACAGATATAGGAAATTATACAAAAGAGAACATGGCCCATTAAGAAATAAAAACAAGGGGTAGCTAGATGACCTAGTGGACAGAGTACCACCCCTGAAGTCAGGAGGACCTGAGTTCAAATATGGGCTTAGACACTTAATACTTTCTAGCTGTGTAATCCTGAGCAAATCACTTAACCTCAACTGTCTCAGCCAAAGACAAAACTATTTATATATATATATACACACACACATATATACATATATATACACACATATATATATACATATATATACACACATATATATACATATATATACACACACATATATACATATATATATACATACACACACACATATATATATATATATATACATATATATATTTATATATTTTTTCATGATAATCTAAGGGAAAAGAACATTTTCTGAGGTGGCAGGTGTGGATCAGAGAAAGCAAGTGGAGACCATGGATGGTACCTAGATCTGAATCTTCAGGCATCCTAGTGATTATTTGCCTTTTCAAAAGGTGTAGGAGGTGCTTAGAGGGAGGAGAGAATTTGGAACTGCAAATAACAATTGAGGAAAGAATACTAATGGTACCAAAAAGCTACTGTGACAGATGGTCAAATGCTTTTGTCTAACATAGCACACACTATTTGGAAGGAGGAAGCTGTAGGACTGGGTTTATACTGTTGTATGCCCAAAGAGTTGGAGATATATTCTCATCTGAATACTGTACAAAAAAAGCTGATTGAAGATTACTTTGCTTTATAGCAAAAGATTGTTTTGCTTGGCTCCAGGGGGTAGAACCAATAGCACTGAGGATGAATGTAGGAGAAACAGGTTTCAGCTGAATGATAGGGAAAATCACAGAAAAATTACAGCTGTCCAGTAAGTAGGGTGAGCTGCCTCAGGAGAGAGTACCCTGTCACTGGAGATCTGCAAGGAAAAGTTGTATGATTAGCTTTTGGCATGTTGTAGAGGGAGGGATCCTCTTTCTGGTACCAGTTGGATTCAGTGGCTACTGAGATTCTACAATAGTCACTGATTTAATGTTATTATTATTGTAGCATTTTAAAGTAGCCTGGTTATTTCCAAAGCTCAGTAACCAGGACTAAACCCAGTCACAATACATTTAAAATCAGCTGCTTCTGAGAATTAAATCTGCTTGTGGTTAATTAGTAGTGAATGGATAATGCTGCTCCCAGAGGCTGTGATTCAGTCAGCTCAGATGTACTAAGGGTTTTAAGATACTATGGAACTTCTGTAGAGCTTTGAGAAAGGCCTCTGTAAAAATCCTCCACAGAGCTGATTTGACCAGAGGTCCTGATAATATAATTTCCCTTAGATTGGCTCTCTCTCTCTCTCTCTCTCTCTCTCTCTCTCTCTCTCTCTCTCTCTCTCTCTCTCTCTCTCTCTCTCTCTCTCTCTCTTTCACACACACACACACATTTTTAAGGTTCCTAGGCAGGCTTCATACACTACATAAGCTTCTGCAGAATTTCAAAGATTCATGTATTTGTTAATTGCTTAATGTGTGAATCTATTTAAGCACCACATGTGTGCATGTGAATAGTGTCTGGGATTGGTTGTAATTTCTTTGGGAAGAAGGGGAAGTGGTCAGCACTAGGGAGCTTGGGGTGCTAGGAGAGGGGGAAATAGAGAAAGTTGGGAAAGGATTCTGATGAAAAGAGCTTCTCTTTTTAAGTTTTTTTTTTTTATTAAAGATTTTTATTTACAAAACATACGCATGGGTAATTTTTCATCATTGACCCTAGCAAAGCCTTCTGATCCAAATTATCCCTTCCTTCCCCCCACTTCCTCCGCTAGATAGCAGGTAATCCAATACATGTTAAATATGTTAAAACATATGTTAAATCCAATATATGTATACATATTTATACAGTTATCTTGCTGCACAAGAAAAATCAAATCAAGAAGGGGAAAAACTGGAAAAGAAAACAAAATGCAAGCTAACAACAATAAAAAGAATGAGAATGATATGTTGTGGTCCACACTCAGCTCCCACAGTTTCTCTCTGGGCGTAGATGGTCTCTTCATCACTGAACAATTGGAGCTGGTTTGAATCATCTCATTGCTGAAGAGAGCCATGTCTATCAGACTGATCATTGTATAATCTTCTTGTTGCCATATATAATGATCTCCTGGTTAAGAACTTCTCTTGAGGAAGAGAAACTTAAGGTGGATATAAGGTGGCATAGCAAATAGAGCACTGGACATGAGTTCAAATCCAACCTCAGATATTTGATACTTAGAAGTTGTTTGATCCTGGGCAAGTCACCTACCTCCAATTACCTCTTTAAAAAGAAAGAAAGAAAGAAAGAGATAGATAGATCGATAGCAATAAGGAAGAATTTCTGGATAAATAACTTAAAGAGGTTGTTTCCTCTTATATATCTTATATAACTTATATATCTTTCTTATATATCATCTTGAGAACAATGAATTTTCTTTAGTTGTTAGAGTTTGTTTCTTACTAACAATTCCTTCTTCTGATATCCTTGGTGCTAGGGAGAGGGGAGGAAAAGATGGAAGAAGAAAACATTCTACTTAATATAAACAGAGGATTGGAATTTCCTTTTCTCTAAGCTAGTTGATTTTTTTCCCCCCTTTTTTCTTCTACCTCAATCCATTAATAAAAATAAAGTGCCTACTGTGGGGGATGTTGGGGATACAAAGGCCAGGAACTCTCAAGGAGCTTTCAATCTAATGGGAGAGGCAGCACAAAAATAGCTATTTATAAAAAAGCTGTACACAGAAAGGAGACATTTGAATTAGGGAGATCAAGAAAGATTTTCTGTAGAAGGTGAGATTTTAGCTGGAATTTGAAGGAAACCAGAAGGCAGAGATGAGAAGGAACAACATTCTAGATATTCCCTGTGGGGGACAACTGGTGAAAGTACCCCAGGATCACTTTTCATCTGTCAATCAACAAATATCAGAGTGTCCTCTGTTTTCATGGTACTACTAGGTTTCTGCTGAAATTTATTTTTCTAAAAGAAGATACAAGGCTTATAAGGTCATTATGTGGAAGTACAAAAGGAGAGGTCTGGATAGTAAAGTAAATGCTCTAGGGGTTCAAGGAAGAGCCAATTAATGTGGACTGGAAGTGCCAGGAAAGCCTTCATGGAGGTACTGGGATTCCTTAGCCATTTTAGGAAAGCATAATCAAGGATAGCTTTCCATACAGTGGTGCTAAGCCTGGTGTCAGGAAAACTCATTTTCTTGAGTTCAAATCTGGCCTCAGATACTTCCTAGCTTGTCTGCCTCTGTTTCCTCTTCTATAAAAATGACCTGGAGAAAGAAATGGCAAAACACTCCAGTATCTCTGCCAAGAAAACCCCACATGGGGTCATAGAGAGTCAGACACAAATGAAAAATGACAACAACTCTAGGCAAAAAGAATAGCATTCTCAAAGACACAGAGAGAAGGCTGAATATGTTTCCTCAAAGAATAGTAAGGTATTTCCAGAATGTGTTGAAGGGAGATGTGCTTTGTCTAAAGCAGGTACTTAATGAATGAATTAAAGCCTAATATTTGGGTGGTGAGGAGAGGGGAGAAGTGGGATAATGAAGAGCCTTCAACACTTGAATAGCTCATGGTGAAGGTGGAGTTTATTTTGGAATCAAGTGAAGAGTCATGACCCAGATCGGGATGTCAGTAAAATTTACCCATGATGAGTCACTGTTAACACATGGACTGGGGTGTGTGAGATTTCAACAAAGTGGAATCCAATGGCCTATTTGGAAATTGCTTTTATCTAGCTGTACTTCCTTCCGCTTGCCCTAGCCTGCTCTGCCTTCTACTTCTTGAGATCCTGTTGGGCAACTACCAAATCAAATGTGGTTTTGCTCACTTTTTACACAGATTGATGTGGTTCTTGTTTGGGTAAGATGTCTCCAAATTCAAATGCTTATGCTCCCAAGAGCATTCCACCTTCGTACCTGGAAAATCTGTGTGGTTCAAACACCAGCTCTTTTATCCTAAAAGTCATTGTTTTGATCTTGTGTAAGGCCAAAGAAAACCCTTAGTTTAGATTGGTTTTCATTAAGCAGGTAGAAACACTTCTGGGAAGTGCCCCTAAATCCCTAGTATGGGCCTTCTATATGACTGTGTGGTATAATTTCAGTAGTGTAAGGAATAATTTCTGCCTGCATAGCAAAAAAAGGCTGTCCTATAAAGCTCTTCACTGTAGGATGAAATTCTACAGTCTTCTTAAGCTACAGTCCTAGGATTAGTAAAAATATAGAGATAGAGCTGAGTGTGCCTTGCTCAAATAGTAGTAATTTTTCCAGAAGTCATCAAGGACAGATACTATCCTCTCTTCCTTTTCACTGACAAAGTCTTAGCAAAAGCTGTTTATATTTATTGCATCCCCTTTCTAGCTAGCTTTTGCCCCTACCCTAATTCAGCTAAAATTGTCTTCTGCAAGATTACCAACAATTTTTTAATTGCTAAAACCCAAAGACAAGTACTCATACTTCTTGACTTCAGCACTGTTAGCCACTACTTTCTCTCAACTACTTTCTTCTCATTTTATGTGACATTGTTCCCCTCTGATTCTTTGCTGGAGCATCATACATGTCCCTACACCTCATGTATGGGTTAATCCTCAGATCTCTGTTGTAGGCCCTCTTTGCCTATGCTCTCTTTTGATCATAGTATCCTATCCTGTGGTCAAAATGATCATCTTTATGCAGATGACTTTTGACATACATAGTCAGCTCATGTGTCTCTTGATCTCTCCCATCCACTATTACCAGCTGCCTGCTGAACATCACCATCGACATCTCAAATTCAACATCTTTAAAACAAATAATTTTCTTCCCCATTTATGTTGAGAGAACCACCCTTCTTGCAATCACTCAGGTGTAAAACCTGGTAATCATCACATTTTCTACCTCTTTGCTCAATATCCAATCAGTTTCCAAGTTTTATTAATTCTATCTCTCTGCTTTCTCTCATATCTAAGGGTAAGCTGGAAGCAACTTCAAGGAGCTGATTATTAAATTTTCATTGTGAACATTTACTTTGGAAATAGGAAAATATCCTTTTTTATATTATAGCTTTTTATTTACAAGTTATATGCATGGATAATTTTTCAGCATTGACAATTGCAAAACCTTTTGTTCCAATTTTTCCCCTCCTTCCCCTTACCCCTTCCCCTAGATGGCAGGTTGACCAATACAGTTAAATATGTTAAAGTATAAGTTAAATACAATATATGTATACATGTCCAAGGTGTTATTTTGCTGTACAAAAAGAATCAGACTTTGAAATAGTGTACAATTAGCTTGTGAAGGAAATAAAAAATGCAGGTGGACAAAAATAGAGGGATTAGGAATTCTCTCTAGTGATTCATAGTTATTTCCCAGAGTTCTTTCGCTGGGTGTAGCTGTTTAGTTCATTACTGTTCTATTGGAATTGATTCGGTTCATCTCATTGTTGAAGAGGGCCACGTCCATCAGAATTGATCATCATCTAGTATTGTTGTTGAAGTATATAATGATCTCCTGGTCCTGCTCGAAATAGGAAAATATTGGAAAATCAAGGTTTGATTTATTGTTTTGTTGATTGCACATATTTAAAAAATTGGTGGAGAACATTTTAATAATGGAGATTATTCTCTTAAAAGTGTATTTCAAGGGGCAGCTAGGTGGCGCAATGGATAGAGCACCAGCCCTGAAGTCAGGAGGACCTGAGTTCAAACCTGACCTTAGATACTTAATACTTCCTAGCTGTGTGATCCTAGGCAAGTCACTTAAACCCAATTGCCTCGGGGGAGTGGGGGAATTGTGTTGTGAGTGCATTTTTTTCAGAGCCAATTATTAAACATCTACCAACCTAGATTATAGATGCCATTCCACTTCTCTTCCCTTCCTTAATTCAGACTCTCATCTCTCATTTGAATTATTGCGATGGCTTTCTAATTGGTCTGCTTTTCCAATCCAGTGATTCTCAAACTTTTTCATTTCTGGACTACTTTATATTCTTAAAAATTGTTGAGGAGCCCAAAGAGCTTTTGTTTATTTGTTTATGTGCATTATGTCAATATTTAGATATTAAAAATTAAAACTGATAAATTAAAATATATTTATTCATTTAAATAACAATAATCCCATTGCATGTTAATACCAGTAACTATTTTAATGAAAGAGAAATTTTCCAAAATTATATGTGTATATATATACACACACACACACACACACACACACATACACAGAAAGAGAAAGAGAGGGGGAGAGAGACTCAGAGAGAGGCTTACAGATTATTGCAAATCTCATTAAGTGTCTGACTTCATGGAAGATAGTGGGATTCTTCTCTGTTTCTGCATTCAGTCCGTCAGGAGTTGATGTTTTGTTTGAAGTAAGTGAAGAAAGGTCAGACTTACACAGAAGTATATTTTAATAAGCAAATAACATCATTGCATGATTATGAAAATACTTTTCATCTCATGGATCCTCCTGGAAGGATCTCAGGGATCCCTCAGGATGCTGTAGGTTCCACATTGAGAACTGCTAGTCTAGTCTGTTCTCCATATAGTAGCCAAATTAAACTCTGACCATGTCAAAGTGTTTCAGTGGCTCTTCATAAAGTCCTTTACTTGCGATTTAAAGCCTTTATTCACAATTTTGCTTTGACCTATCTTTCTAGATTAATGTCACACACTTTCCCATTCATACTCTGCATTCCAGGTAAACTAGCCTTCCTGGTTTAAAAAAAAAAAAAAAAAAAACCTCACCATTCCTTCTCTTTGTGCATTTAAATGGGCAATCCCCTTTTTGTAGAATGTTCTTTCTGCTCTCTGTCTCTTGAAACTCTTGAGCATCCTTCAAGTCTCATCTCAGATGCCATATTTTCTAGGAAGAGTCTCCTTCCTTCTTTCTTTCCTTCCTTTTTCTCCTCCTTCCCTCTTTTCTTTCCTCCCTCCCTCCCTCCTTCCTTTTTTCCTTCCTTCCTTCCTTCCTTTTCTCTCTTTCTGTATCTCTTTCTTTTGTCTTTCTCTGTCTCTCTTTCTCATATTAATTCATCTATGAACACTCCTTGTTGGAGGGCACTGTTTCATTTTTGTAATCTGGTCCCAGCACTTAGCATATTGCCTTGCACATAGTAGGAACTCACATACTTCTTGAGTTGAATTTGAAATTCAGTATTAGTTCCTTTTGCCTCTGTTGAGTGTTAAAATTCTAGGATCATAGATTCAGAGCTAGGCCATCCCATCTAGCTCCTTTATTTTATAGATAAGGATATTTAGACCTAAGACATTTCACTGGAAATCTCCTTAAGTCACAGGCATTAGAAGTGGAATTTGAACTTGGGTCATAGAATTCACAGATCAAGAAATGTATGGGACCTCAGAGGCTATCTAGAATAGTTCCATTTTACAGATGAGGAAATTGAGGCCCAGGGAGTTGCCTAAGTTCATGCAAGCAGGAATGGTTCAGAGTGAGAGTTGAAGCCAGATTTCCTGATTCTAGACCCAGTCTTCTTTCCATTATACCACACTGCTTCCTTTTAAATAGCAGGTTTTACTGGAAATCGAGGGTGGGAGTGGGGGTGTTCTAGAGACCATAAAGATATTTCTGAAGCTTGGAGAGGGTTCGTTCCTACAAATATGACCAACTTTGCAATTTGCCACAGTTATTACTCAGGAGCAATGCCACTGTTTACAGAGGTTGGATTCAGATTGTGAATGCTGTAACTTATTCTAATAGCTTTTCTCTAGTTATTATAAATGTTCCCTTCCCAAGAGGATACTGAAAGCAGAACTAAATGGAATAGTTTTTTCCTAGGAAGATCTTCAAGCAGCACAAACTTCATTCATTCCTTTGTCATCATTCTTCCCTTCCCACCCACCTCTTAGTCCCAATAAAAAAAAAAAAAATGAGTGTGTCTGCCTTAAATGCAGCTTGCAGACTAGGGGAAAAAGTGTTTTTGGACTCTGGAGGTGGAGGCTGGCCGTGTAGGAAATCCCTACATGGATGGACCGGATCCTTTACTCATCTGACATCTGCTCAAGTTCCCCCTTCCAAGGACTCCATTCCCTGTTCATGACATCAGTGCCTTAGACCTCAGAGGGTAGAAAAACCTAAGAATAGAGATGTTCTACTAATGTCCGGGGGAGGGGCCCAGCTAGGAATCAAGCCAGTTCGAGGCTATCCAACTGAGGAAGTTATGAGTGGTTCCCAGTGACAATCAAACTGGAATAAGTAAGTAAACATCTCTCATTAAAGAAAAAATCCCAGGACTGTTTCTGTCTGGTGAGCTGGAATTCTAACCTGTAGGGCTGGATCTTCCTTCCCTTCTCTCCTCCACCCCTCCCATTCTTTATGCCTGCCTGGGGCTATTTGCATGCACCTATTTGTATACACACTGCTAATTGTAGACAGAGGAATTTGTGTTTGCCCAGATGAAGAAAAGTAGCTCAGGCTAAAGTCCAAGGGAGAACTCATAAATACCTTAAGCCTTTCCCAGTGTTTTAAAATTCTTTCTCATTAAACCTTTGAAGCAAACTCATATTTCTTATTGAATTTGTAAGGGAAAGTATTTTACATCATTAAAAAAAAATAAAAGTTGTTTTCCCTCCAGTCTTTGTTAGAATTTGATCTGTGGCTAAGACATTGACTCCAAGTTGCAGATTCCAGGCAGACTTCAAAGCAAATTGCTCTTTCCATTGTCCACTCGCAAAATTACCTTCCAAGAGGCTGGAGCTTTGGAATGGTGTTCAGACAGACTATGCCTTACTTTTAGTCCCAAGTTGCCCAATAAAGTTATCTTGGACATATATGAGGCATGGACCAAACAGAAACCTAAAAATAATTTCCAATTTCTTGGAATAGAGGACTGCTGCAGAGTGGTAGTTATAGTGTGTAGGGAGTGGGTAAAAAACCTTTAACGTTTTAAGCAGGTGTATTAAGTATTTTTCTTTATTTCTTCTTTTCAAAATGAGCAGGAAGCTTGAGTTAGGGGGAAAAAATAAACCTCAGATACTCTCCTAGTATCCAGTTACATCAGATCTTCGTATAAAGTATCAAGACAGGAATACTTGATTTCCTGCCTGGCCTCTCAGCAGTTACACATTGTATCTACTCTTGCCAAGGATTTTATTAAGGGAAGCTAAATATTAATTTGGTTGCCTTTGCTCCTTCTCCACCCTCCCAAGCATAAGTTTAAAGATGGGGTGGGGGATCATTTGATCCTTGAGCTAAATCAGGGAGGGAGACGATACCCATGAGCACTGGGCTCCCCAGCTGTTTGTGGCCTCTGCTCCTAGGAGCTCTCACTGCTCTGTCCTTGGCTTGAAGTGTTGGAATGTAGGTAGAGCAAGAAATGTTTCCATTCCAGTATTGCCCGGGAGGGAAATCTGGCCTTATTTTTAAGTGATCTGAAAGGGGAGCTAAGGGTTACAGGATTTCATTTTCCTGCTTCTATGTCTGATGTTTTTGTGGTACCTAAACATCACTGGAGCTTGGGCAAATTCCAACCTTGGGAGGGGGTGAGGAAGGAATGAGAGAGAGAGAGACAGAGACAGAGAGACAAAAAGCACAAGCTAGAGAGAACGAAAGAACCTGCAAGCTTGATGGGATGACTTCTTCTTTTATGAAAAAGCATATTATAGGTAGTAGTATTGGGTAGTGGAAAGAACATTAGACCCAGATTCAGAAGCTTTGTGTTTTGAGTCCTAGATTGAGCACTTTATTCCCATTTGGTCTTGGACTAGTTATATAATCTCCCTGACACTTAGTTTCTCTAAGTGAAAAATGTATACAACAATACTTGTATTATTTACCTCTCAGGTAGATTTCTTGAGAAGGAATTCCAAATTATGAAATTCTATGTATGTTCAAACTATTGGACTCTAGATTCTACTGCCTGGACAATCAGATTATGTCAATTGTAGATTAATATAGCACATGCTCTGGGGCTACAATATCCCAACTCCCACTGGGTCAGATTCTCAAAATCCCCTCAGAACTCTAAGATTAGCATCGAAGAGTTATGGGTGTTTTTTCTTTTTACTTTTTCCCCCTTTTTTTGCTGCGGCAATTGGGTTAAGTGACTTGCCCAGGATCATACAGCTAGGAAGTGTTAAGTGTCTGACTTTAGCTTTGAACTCAGGTCCTCCTGACTCCAGGGCTGGTGTTCTCTCTATTGTACCACCTAGCTGCCCCATATTGGTGCTTTTCTAATACTCATGAGCCCCCATTGGTGTATTTACTATGTTTGTGGGTTGGGTCCCAATTAGTTAATCATACTTAACAAGCTATTAGGAAGACTATTTACTAGTCATATGGTTGGTATATATAGTTAAAAAAAAAAATCCTCCTAAAAGTCTGAAATACTATCTTACAAGAAGTTAAAGAATATATGTGGCTAAGGAGCTTTTCTCCATTCATGGGGTACTTAATTAATTCCTCTTAAGCATCCCATAATTTCTTACCTGGGATCATTGTGGAGCCATGAATCTGCCTTCTTTCATCACAACTAGTATGTTCTCAGTCCTCAGTATAGATATTGCCACCAGCTCCTGCTGTCTCAGGAGACAGACACACAATTAGAATGGGCCAGAAGTACTGAGAAAGCAAGGTAACACTTAATATTTTGGGGAAAGAAATCCTGGACACCATAGCTGCAGTGGGGTAGAGAAGAGACCCCAGCACAATTTTGGCATGGTAAGAAAATCCTAGGATAATCAAAATTGATATTGATGAGATGACTTGCCACCTGGGAGTTCATTTCTGTTTCACTATCCTAAAATAAAGCTGGTTGCTCTACCCTAGTTGGAGTTCTCCTTAAGATGATAAAGCTAAAAAGAACTTTAAAAGCTATCTAAGTCAAAACTTTCACTTTACAGATGAGGAAATTGAGGTTTACATAGAAATAAGATTTTTGTTCATCTGACTCTTTGATTTCTTTTGGGGTTTTCTTGGCAAAGATACTAGAGTGGTTTGCCATTTCTTTTTCCAGCTCATTTTACAGAGGTACTGAGGCATACAGGTTAAGTGACTTGTCCAGAGTCATATAGGTAGTAAGTGTCTGAGATCAGATTTGAATTCAGGAAGATGAATCTTCCTAATTCCAAGCCCTGTGCTCTATCCATTGCATCATTTATCTTGCTTTGTAAATGGCAGAACCAAGACTCAAAACTCTGTCATTTGGTACCAGATTCACTATTGTTGTCTTTCCCCCCGCCCCGCCCCCCCATTCTTCCATGCTGCTTCCCATAATTCACAGGCCAGAAACCCCTGGACTAGCATAATGAACATAGGGAAATAGTTTTGGATATGCTCCCCCTTTCACTTTTCTACCTTTCCCTTCTCTTTTCCCATTCTTGTTTCTCTTTCTATCCTCTTCCCTTGATGTGCCCCTTCCCCCAATATCCTTTGTGTCTTTTTGGCATGGAATAGTGCTGACCTTCTCTTCTGTCAGGTCACACTGCTCCTTGGCCTTGTGGTGCTCACGTCTCCCTCAGGACAGCCTGTAGAGTCATCTGGCTAGAAGCCTGCAATTGTTTACATAAATTATAGGGATGTTCTCAGAGCAGGCCTATGGTTTACTTATGAATCTTTGAGGCCCACATAGTGGCCAATGATCTGCAGTAGGTGAAGGTCAGGCTTTCCTTTCAGCTCTCCTACGGTGAATATGCAGCAGGAAGGTTTGGACTGGATTGAATAGAGCTGAGTTGAATTGAATATAGGAGACCTACAAAATTTGGAATCTGTCCATTTGAAAACTAACACAAGGAACCTAGGACTGAACATTGTAGTGAGCTAGGTGGATCTAAGGAGAACAGCAGATTTCCTGATCTCTGTCAATTTTTTGATCTTGTAGTTTGAAAAGAAGAGCAAGGTGTAATAGAAAGAATGCTGGATTTGGTCTTATATAACCAAATTTCACTTCCATTTTTATGACTTAAGAAACCTGGATAAAATATAAAATGGAGTAGTAGGGGTGAATGGATTAGATTCTCTGTAAAGTCTAATCTTTTGAGCTCCATATCTGAAAAAGAAAATGAAGCAAGCATTTATTAAGTACTTATTACGTGTCAGACCCTGGGCTCAGCATTTTATAAATAACTTATTTGTTCCTTACAACAAGCATGGAAGGTAGATGCTATTTTTATTCTTATTTTAAAGGGGAGGACACTGAGGCAGACAGCAGTTGTGAGTCATATAGCTAGGGTGTATTTAAATCTGAGATTGGATTTAAATTCAGCACTCCATCTATGAAGCCAATTAGCTGCCCTATAAGTCTAGGTACTAGACTTATTAAGACTTGTAATTTCTTTGGTATAGGAAACTCCCAGATCAACAGAAAATCCCTTTATGAAAGCAGATCGGTACCTCCTTTATAGTCTTAGGTAGTTGGCTAGAGCAGGGCTTAAACTTTTTTCATTGATGATCATGGCTATATAAGTATACAAAATAGGTATACAAATCAAATGCTGATTTATATCAGTGATACTGATATAATCTGATAATAAATCATAATTTTACAACCTCCATTAAGAAGCTTTGCCCTGGAGCACTGAGAAGAAAATAATGTGCCTAAATTCATGTGGGCATTCTGTATCTGAATAGAGACCTAGTCCTGGTCTTCCTGGCTTCAAGGCTGACTTCCTCTCCTAGCCATTACTTCCATTCTAGCTGATCTTATCTATATTGATATATATATCCATCAGTGTGGAGAATATAGACTGAACTAATTATTGGCCATCTTTCTAGAGTCTTTAGAAATCTGACTATGGAAAGTTTCTCAAGGCACGTGGCACAAAACTAAGTGAGCAAGGGAAAGTTGTAGGGGGAAAATAATCCTTCTGCCCTCCTTGCTATTATGATGATATTTATTTTCACCAGTTTATTGTGAGGCATAATTTTTATTGTTTTGGTGGGTTTTTTTAAAGGCAGATTTGATGCTTTTACACGATTTTTGAAGATAAATTAGTAAATAGGTTGAAATGCCATTTTTCCTTCAGGAATGATTCCACTTAATTTTCTTTTGCTTTTTAGGGGAGAGGGCAGTGTTTGTGTGGTCTTTTGCTAAGTCCTCTATTCAATTTTGCCCCTTTCCTTTTTATATTTATCTTAAGAATGAGTTTTTCCCTTCTTTGAAATGTGTGTTAGCTGACTTCCACACTAAGTTCTCTGAACCCTCTGACTTCCACATATTATCTCCTAAAGCAAAACTTCTTAAACTGTGGGTCAAGATCCTATATGGGGTCTCATAACTGAATATGGTAGTCATGTATTTGATTTGTTATCAATAAATGTTGGATTTGTATCTCTGTTTTATATAACTGTATACCTGGGTTGTATAAAAATTTCTCAGGCATAAGAGTGTCATGAGTGGAAAAAGTTTAAGAAGCCCCGTACTAGACGGTCTATGAAATGATGTTTGGTGGCAGTTGATGGCTTTTTTGCTTGTATCTGGTTCTTCTCCTTTAGGCCTTGCTGAATGGAGGAATGGAGTCAAACTCTATTCAGCTAAACCAATTTATGTAAAGCTCTGTGCTGTGAATCTCGAGATGAATAAAACACAGTCCTCCCCCTGTCTTGGCACTTATTAGGGACAAGTCGGAGATACAATAACCACAATATGAATTAGAATCTGAGAAGTGCTTGGGGGATATACTTAACTGAGGATGAGAGGGACAAAGAAGGTGATAACTGAGGAGAACAGAGGCGGCTTCAGTAAGAAGATGGAATTGGAAATGGACCTTAAAGAAGGGGAAAGGATTTAAACAAATGTATATTGTGATGGAAGCTTTGGAGATAGAAGAGATATTTTAGAGGGTTCAACCTAGAAAGCTCAATAATAGGCAACCATGGCTTCATAGCTAGCTAGTAAGTAAAGAAAAAGAGACAGGGATGGGGAGTTGTAGAGTGATCATAGTGGTCTCCAGTGTGCTTATATGGGTTAAAGATGTTCCTTGTAAAATGTTCAAAAGAAACCCAGTAAGGTAAATTGCAAGAAAAAGATCTCAGCAGTCAGTAGGTTGGCAAATTCAAATTTCACCTCCAAGGCCAGTAACTGCCTTTCCTCATGGGGATTTCACATAAAAAAGCACTTTGCTTACAAACCTTTCACAATCATTTATATATTCTTTATATGATGGTTAATTGTGTATGTCTAGTACATGGATTGTAAAGTCCAAGAGGACAAAGATCCTGTCTCATCTAAACCGTTTATCTACCATCTAGCAGATGCTTTAGTGTTGGAACTGGATTGAACTGAACTAAGTTAGGGGTTTGCTTATCATTCCTGGGATTTGAACTTGTAGTGGGACATCCTGCCTCATTTGGAACTTCCCTCTGCAGCTGAGGTACTATTTCTGGCAAGGCTTGGACCTCTCCTGCAGGCACATTAGACAGCTGTTTGACAGCTGTTGTGGCTCACCCAGAGACAGCTGGAAGGAGAAAAAACCCTGGAAATTAGCCCTCATTTGCCATTTGTATATCAATTTTAATTTCAGATTTGGTAAAAAGTAGTTTAGGCTATTGTGACTCTCAAGGCTCCATATCAGTGTATGGTTCTGTTGTTAATAACATCAGTTGCACAGTATGGTCAGAGTCATTAATCCGAAAATATGAACTTTCAAGAATAAGGAAAAAGCTAAGATACTAAGATCAAAAATTTGCCATCACTACACTTTCATAGGAAGTTTTAGCATGCATTTTTTCCATGTTTGCTTAGAAACCTTTAAAAAATTTTTCAAGTAAATTTCAGTTAGTCATATTGCTAACATGAGTAGTACTTTTGATTTTAAAAAGTAATTAGTTCACCTGATATGTAGTTATATGATTTTTTTTAAAAAAAACTGTTCATTTGATAACTTGCATTAGAATTTTGCTTCCAGATTTTAAAGGGAGACATGGTTGGGTGTAGAGAGTACTTCGGAAATCTCGCTGAGAAGAGTATTCCCTTCAGCTATGCTGATTACAACTATTGTCCTTGTTCCCCCACATCTTCTCCACAGGAGTTCAACCAGTGTTCTGGAGCTCTTCTCCAAATACCTTGTGGCATTTCCTGGATGCTAATAGAACACATAGACTGCCATTCTTTTGCTTTCATAATAACAGCCAAACCCCCTTTTCTTCTAGTCACACAGCTCTCTGATTATATTCTTTGAAAGAAGGAAGAAAATATTAACCAAATATCAGGGACTTTGCTAAATACTGGAGTTACAAATACAAAAAGCAAAACACAGTCATTTTTTTTTTTTCTAATAAGGGAAGACAGCACATAAAGAAAGTGTTGGCCACAGATGGGTATTTAGGTCTGGGGAGTCACCGACATGGTGAGCAGAGTCATAGGGCAATGGGGGAACATGTCCTTTCTAGTAGTGGCACTGTTGTATTCATTTTTTTCCAGAGTAAGAGATAGAAAGTTGGTTTGGAGAAGAGGGATAGGTAGGAAGATGGCTGGTGTGTGTGTGTGTGTGTGTGTGTGTGTGTGTGTGTGTGTGCCCTAAGATGTGGTGAATCTATATTGGTCTCCAGTGCAAAGCCCCAGGTAGGAACTGGAGTCTGAAGAAGGAGAGCAGCAATATAGAAGAAAAATAGGCTGGAGTACGAAGTCTTTTCCCCACTTCTTCTATGCATCTTTTTTTTTTTTCCTTTTAAAAAAAAGTGTGGGTTTTTTTTTTTTTTTGTTTCTTCTCCCCCATTTTGTTACATTGTTATCATTTCTTAAGCCTTCCCTTCATGAAGAAAAAGCCGTGTTTTATATAAAAGAAATCCAGTTAAATACACAACTGTATTGGTAATATATTGCAGAATGCACATGTTTCTCTATTGCCCTTTGGGTGACCCACAACTGTAATGCTTTGGAGACTCTGGTTTTCCCTGACTTGCAGACATATAGTATCAGTATAAGAATATTGATGTATAAAAGATGGCCTTTGTTTTAAGAAGAAACTTAGGATGATTAAAAATGTCAGTTCTCCAAAGTAATCTATTCAGTTCTAGTCCTAGCTCATTGTTCATTTTTAACATCTGTCCAAAATATGTATACTGGTGAACAAGCTCTAGATTGTCCTAGATGAGTTGTCCACACTACTGCTTATTATAACCCAAACAATAGGCATTCTTCATCCACTTGATTTTTTTTCAATGTGGAATAGTTAAGGAAAAATCTTTTGGGGAGTTATGACTATCACTTGGGAAGCTTTGTTTGAAGTACCACAATGTCATCTATAAACATCACCTGGGACTCTTTCCCATTTAGACTCCTGTCATTCTCTTTAATAATAACAAACACTTTTGGTGAACTTCTTCATCCTTTTTTATGCTTAAACTTTCTGTGAACAATGAGAAGGTCATTGAACAAAGTTATTTCTGATGTCATATCTTTTGTGTAGTCTTGCATGATTGTGAATACATGCATGGGAGAGTTCTTATAGGTTGTTCTGCTGAATCAAACATGCTTTGTTAATAAAAAAAAAAATAAGCCCATTCATTATTCTTTATAAGTTATAATTTCCAACAAATTGGGTGACTGTTAAGATGTATGTTGGATGTTATGTTGGAAATAAATGATAGAAATTTAAATTCAGTACATTAATTCCAACAGATATTGGAGTTGGAGTTGATAAGGGTTTGGGGAAGATCCTCAGTTTCTCTGACTTCCAGCCATGGTTCTATGTTCTCTTCAGGGAGAGGTCTCTGGAGGAAAGAGCCAATGGGATCAAGGTGTTGGCAAGAAACGAAAGGTAACCTCCGGAGATATTCAGTATCTCAGGAGGATAACACACGATTGGAAACAATAGGAGTGGGGTATTGTGCAAACATAGTCTGTAGGAAGCATACAATAAAATGAAGCAAGACACATAAGATTCCTGGGTTGCTGGAGCCAGATCATGGAGCCTTAGATTCAGACTGGGTTTGAATTTTATCCAATAGACACAGACCATCTTGTCTACAGTCCTCCTTTCTTTTATAGATGAGAAAACTGAGGCACAGAGAAGTTAATTTGCCCAAAGTCTCACCATCCTTATGTGGTAGTGCTGGAATTCAAACCCAAGATCTCTAAATGCAAATCCAATTCTTTTGCACTTTTTTAACCAAATTTCTTCTCTAATAGACAGCAACTGAAGGCTTTTTTTTTTTTTTTTTGAGCTGAAATTGAAAAAGTTGCATCTATGCACAGATATATTCTGTGCATAGATCTTAGCATATATTTTTGTCTTCTTTTTTTTGGAAAATGGAGTAGAGGGGTTGGAGAGACTGGAGTCAGTGACAGCATTAAGAGACTAGTTCAGCATTTTAGATTTTTAAAAATGAGAGCCTTAACTGCTAGGGAAGCATTGTATAAATATTTTTTTATTTGATCCTAACAACAATTCTGGGAGGTAGGTGCTATTATTATCCCCATTTTATAGAAGAAGAAACTGAGGAACACTGATCACCAGCCATATACCCAGTTAAGTGTCTGAGCCTGAATATGAACTCAAGTTTCCTGACTCCAGGCCCACTGTTCAATCTGCTATGTCAGTCAATAAGTGATTGATTGGATGTATGAGGTGAAGGAAAGTTAAAGGAAGCAAGGGATCATGTCATTCTTGCCGCATGCCAGACAGTGTGCTAAAGAGGTTTCTGAGTTTTCAAATCTGGGTAACTGGGTGCTTTTTGATGGTGGGTGTACTTAACAGAAATATAGCTTGCGGGGAGAGACATGTTTAGGGAGGAAGATTATAGAGTTCATTTATACACATAAGGAATTGAAGATGCCAGCAGGACATCCGAGTGGAGATGTTCAGTGACTATTTGGACATGTGGGATTATTGCTAAAATGTGTGTTTTGTCAATGAGAGACTAGTGTGGGTGTGTGCTGCTTTTGTTTTTGTTTGTTGCTGGGTTTCTGGTTTTTTAACATAGGTTTATTATTTTTTAAAATATCGCTGATAAGATGAAATGTTTGTCAAGTGCGTATTTGGCCCTCAGTTTTTGCAGGGATATTTCATGCTTCATCTAATAACTGATTGTTTATGAGGCCCCACTGGCAGTTAAATAGTAACAGCTCGTTCTACACAGGACCCAGCCATGTTTATAGAATCAGATAGCATACTGTCTTTGCAAAAACTGTGGGGCCCTTTCTTCGCCTTTGCTGCTGTTGCAGCTTGGAGCCTGATGCTATCTTCCAAGTGGGCTAAACATTGCTGTATTTCCCCTCCCCAGTCTCTCCCTGACTCCTCCATTGCCAGGAAATGGGGATGAAATCACTGATGTGTAGTTTATATCATGACAGGCCTTTTGCCCTTTATAGGGAAAGACTGAGTATTTTCAAAGGGGAAAAAATGAACTGATATAAATCCCTCTTCTTCACTAGACCCCAAATACAAAGAGTGGGTGGTGTTGGCTTGAGACTAAAGTTTTATAACTAACAAGTGGTTGAGTTGAAAATCCAGTAGATCTCCAAGAAAAAGAAAGGGGAGATAAGGAGAATCAGTAAAGTTACCATGAGCTGGATAAAGGGAAAGTGATATGAATAAAATAGGGTGGGAGAAAGTGGGCCTTTTGGCTAAGCCATATGTATTCTGTCCCTCCTCTGCTTCCCCAGATTACAAGAGCCATTTTAAGGACTACCGAGATGCCTATGTCTATTTCTGAGAAATGCTATGGGAGAGTTTTAGAGGTGGGGATTTGGGGGAGTGTTTAGCAAAAGCTGGTCAAAGGAGGAAGTTTTTAATCTCACAGCATGCTTTCAGAGCAGCCTGTACCATTAAATTAAAATAGACGTAAAATAAATTGTCCCCAGCTGTTGAGTTTCTTAAATGTACTTCGGGCTATATGTAGGAATGTTGTACTAATGGGGGAAGGGGTAACATAGACTGTGAATAAGTCATGGAGGTAAGAGAATGGGTGTCTGACAATAGGATTTGGCTTCAATTCCCTGGTCACAGACTTGCTTCAAGAACAATTTGCTCTTGGTGGGAAGATTGGGTCAGCAGCCCAGTGTTGCTTATTGCATTAAATGAAAGATAAGGAAGCAGGGAGAGAGACTAATAGCATAAGGCAGTATGTGAAGCAGAAGATAAAATGATAGCAGATGTATTGTGGGACAGATTTTTAACTTTGAATACATCAAGTCTAAAATACTACTTTGGCTTCTGCTCTTGGCTCTCTGTCTCCTTTAAAGGAACTGCAGCTGCCTGTCAAAGTCCCATACATCTACTAGATGTGCCTTAAATCATGGTTGGGTGATCAAGATTTCGTTAGGACCTCTACCAATCCCTTCCACACACACATCCCTTTCTTTAAAATATAACAGGGAAAAAAAAATGAAACCAGTGGCCCAGAACCAAAACTTCATTTGCATGAATTGAGTTTAATCTGGGTCCTCTTCATACAATATCTCTTTTTCTTCATTCCCCTGTTTAGTATTTTCTCTGGAAATAGCAAAATTTGATGTGTGTCTAAGAGAACGACCCTCTGCTTCCTTATAAGCATCAAGGGTAACAAGACATGAAATGTATGAGGTTTTATTTAATTAAAAAATAAAAGCAAAACATTATAAAAACTTGTACCTGAAATCAATTAAAATGTTCTTCTTCCCTCTCTGGTGAACCTCCACCTCTCCTAAAGACCTACACAATCTTCTAGACTTATAGACAGTTCTGAGATCTTCTGGACAATGAGTTTGGGGTCTAGTTTTTACACATACCCACGCTCACTGTGTATATGTCTACTTCTCTTTCTCTCCCTCTCTCTCTTCTTCACTTAAAGGGAGGAAAGCCTTGGAATTGCTAGAGAGTCAAGCTTGTAGTCTTCTTCCAGCAAAGAGAGTGTTCAGGCCAAAGATGTTTACATCTAATAAATGAACTGTGGATTAGCCTTTCATTAAGAAGACTAAAGAGGTCATAAGCATCTTCCCAGGCTCCTAATGTACATAATAAACCTACAGGAGCAGGAGCTAGAAAACATACCCTTTATCATATTATTAGAGTCAGAATGGTAATCCTTTGTCCACAGAGCAGACAGGCAGTGCAGACTTTTAGTAAATAGACTTATTGCCTAGAGGTGTTGTGATGGTTGTATTTGGTGTGAGTTGGGGTGAGATGGTTAGTTTCCTGGCATACTCTTTCAGAGGCTGAGTGGGAGTGCAGACTGAAGGCTGAGTCATGGGGCAGGTGGTGGGGAAAGGGTGGGAACCCTCTATGACTTTCACCCAAATGTTTGGGATCTTGTCAGTCAGTCACACCATAGTATTTTCCTATTGTATTTTTTTTTTTTTTAATTTTGGGAGGGTTAAAGAAATATCATCATTTACATAGTTTAGGGAGGAAAAAATTAAGGTATTATCTTTCCTTTGGGAGAGCATGCCAGCAGCTGGTTGTTTGCTTTTGGCAAGGCAAAGCTTGAATCCTTATTAAGAGAAGAGACAGACACTCCCCTTCCTTCCCTTTCCTGACCCCTCTTGGGAAAACCCCAGGTAATGCTGGAAGTTACCTTGGTGATTCAGGGAGCTAGGTGATTCCTGACTCATTGCTGGGTCACTACCTTGGTATTTTGTTATGTAGGGAGCTCCTTTGAGGCATACTGTGGATAATTGCTTGTTGGCATCCTTGGAGCTTTTCTACCATCAGCAACTAGTGCCCATCCCCCTAGGCTAGTGACTTGGCCATCTCCTTTCCTCTTTATTCTTTATTTCCCATACACCTTTGCTACTTCCTTCAGAATTTAGTGATTCACTTATTACCCTAAAAGTTGTGTTTGATAATCCCATTAGTTGCTACCAACCACATCATCCCACAATGGTATTTTGTTTTTCTCTGGACTGGGAAGGGGAAGTTTGTGCATTGGGGTAGAAAGAGTTTTCGGAATGAATCCATCTCATGAATTGAGTATAATAGATTGGGAGAAAGACTGAAATTGGGTTTTGGTATAGTGATTCTCATGAAGGTTACCCAAAACATTCTGGTGTGTTACTCTGGGAGATGAGAATAAGTGACCTCTCTTGGGAACTTTTTATCAGAGTAAAATTATTTCCCCATCCTTTGTGTGTGTGTGTGTGGGGGGGGGGGGGGGGTGATGCACAGAATTAGTGTTGTGTTTTAGTTTGTCTGAGTTGTTAACCTAAATAGGAAATGAGACATGAAAATTTCCAGATTTGGCAGCTTTTTAGTGCTTTGAGTTCCTCTGTCCATAATGATCTAAACTTAGCAGATTATCTTTATAGGTTATTATGGTCAAAAAATCTTCCCAATTATTATAATTGTTAATATTTATATAGCTCCTACTATGTACTAAGCACTGTGTACTAAGTGCTTTACAATTATCATCTCATTTGCTCCTCACAATAACCCTGGAAGATAGGTGCTATTGTTAGTTTCATTTTAAAGATTTTAAGGGAAACTGAAGCAAGCATAGGTTAAGTGACTTTCCTGGAGTCACACAGTTAGCAAGTGTTTTGAGATTGAATTTTAATTCAGCCCTAGAACATTATTCACTGTACCACCTACCCCCCCCCCCCCCCGCTGATAAGCCTTTTCCTTCAGTAGTATTTGATTTTTCCAAACACATGTAAAGCTAGTTTTCAATATTCATTTTTGTAAGATTTTGCGTTCCAAATTTTTTTTCCTTCTTTCCCTTACCTGCCCCCTCCCCAGATCAGCAAGCAATCTGATAGGTTATACATCTGCACACATTTTCATATTTGTCATATTGTGTAAGAAAAATCAGACTAAAGGGGGTGAGAGGGGGAAGCAAGCAACTCCCCACCAGCACCACAACAACAACAACAAAAAAGTAAAAACATCCTGCTTTGATCCACATTCAGTCTCCAATAGTTTTCTCTCTGGGAATGGATGGCATTTTCTATCCCAGGTCTATTGGAATTGTCTTGGATCTCTGCATTGCTGAGAAGAGCTGAGTCTGGCATAGTTGATTATCACATAATCTTGAGGTTATTGTGTACAATGTGATGAGCCTTTCTGTACTTTATAAGGTTAGTCTTTAGATGATACAGATAAGCCCTTATTGAAGGTTTTCCTCCTTAATAAGACTTGTCAGAACTTCTGCTTAGCTGACATGTTTACCTGAAGATCTAGGTCACTGTGATGGGAAGTAGCCTTAGAGTTAGGGTCATGGGATCCCAGAACAAGAACTGGAAGAAAACTTGAGTTCAGTCCCCCTCATGCTATGGATGAAGAAGCTGAGCCTTAAGTCCGATAGCTTCTTGAGGGCAGGAATTGTTTCACTCTTATTTTGGGATCCCCAGTGCTTAGCACAGTGCTTTGTAACTAATAATGCTTAAGAAATGCCTATTGATTATTGAACATACTAGTCAAGTTATTGAGACCTATGAAAGTATATTTAATATATGTATATGTGTGTAAGGCTAATCTATAGGTTGACTTCTCCCACTTCTTCGATGAAAGGAGGTCAACAGAGAATTACTTCTTTGAAAGGCAATGTAATATAGTAGAGAAAGTGGTGAACTTAGAGATGGGAAGAATTGGATTGGAATTCTGTCTCAGACACTTAGATCTGAAGTCCTTGAACCCTGAAACTTACTATCCAAGTTGTATCACAGTGAATTGGGCAAACACATGTAGAGATCCATCCACAGTCAGTGAAGCAAATGTGTTAAACATGTTCTTTGTACCTGCAATTTCTCTCTCTCTCTCTCTCTCTCTCTCTCTTTCTCTCTCTCTCTCTCTCTCTCTCTCTCACACACACACACACACACACACATACACACACACCCATGCCTTTTTATACCCTATACTTCTCATCCACTACTTTCTGCCAAGCATCAGGAGACAATCTATCCCATGTGCTGGAAGCCTACAAATAGTAATTTGTGCTGTTATCTAATTTGTGCTGTTATCTAAAGAATACGTAAGTAGGTATATTAAAGTGTGATGTCAAAGTAAATGCATTTAGGGAGGAGTTGATGAAGGGAGTTAGCTATGTATATCTCTCCTGGATGTTAAGTGGAGAGGAAGAAGAAAGGAAGTATCTCTCATTCCCCCCTTTCCCTTTCTTGCCCCCTCCTTTCCTTCCTCTCTTCTTCTCCTTCTTTTCCTTCTTCTTCTTCTCCTCCTATTCCTCCTTCTTTTTCTCCTTCTTCTTCTTGTCTCTCTCTTTCCCTTCTCCCCTCCCCTTTTTCTCTTTCTCTCTCAGCATCGTGGGAAAGTTTTAGAAAAGACAAAGTAGATTTCTTAGACAAGTCAAAACTTCTTTGGGACTCAGTTTCTTTATAAAATGAGGGATTTGGATCAAATGACTCACAAAGCCCCTTGCTACACTAACAAGTTCTAATGATAATGAGACTCATGGTATCCATTAGAAGGCTGCTTTTTGACAAATGACAGAACTGAGACAAAATATTTGTTGTTCAGTTGTGTCCAATTTTTCTTTCATTTGAGGGTTTTCTGGGCAAAGATACTGGAAGAATTAGCCATTTTCTTCTCTAGATGATTTGACAGATAAGGAAACTGAAGCAAACAGGGTGAAGCAACCTGCCTAGTGTCTTAGGCCAGATTTGAACTGAGGAAAATGTTTAGTTCCATCCACTGTGTCACCTAGATGCTCAGAGATGAGAGGTAAGGAAAAGGCTATTCCAAGATTACATTATGCCTTGAGACTGTTGGTCTGGGATAACTGTTAAAGAAATTAGAAATCAAATTTTCTTCAAGAGCTACAAAAAAAAAAAAAAATCACAAAAAGTGATTAAGTGGTGTTTTTCTTTGTCTTTTTTTTTTAAGTTTTTTATTTTCAAAACATATGCATGGATAATTTTTCAACACTGACCCTTGCATAGCCTTGGGTGCTTTCTTTTGGATCCTAGATCAATAATTTAGAACCAGAAGGGATCCCAGAGGTCATTATTTCACAGATGAGGAAACTAGTTGATATCCAGAAGTTAAGGGACTTATCAAAGATCACACAGGTTGTAAGGGGGTAGAACTGACATTTTCACAATATCTTCTATAAACTCCGAATCCAGCACTGTTCCATTGCAGCACACGATGGGGGCATTACTGTCTGGAGTACAGCCAGTGTGTGGCTTTTGCATTGTTGGTTAGAGGATCATCTGGAGAGAACCAGAGAGTCAAGGGCTTTCCTGGGGTGAGGGGAATGTCTCACAATTGTGTCATGGAGGGGATCTGCAAGTCCTGGAAGCACTTTGTGGCTTCTGTTGTATACAACAGCTTTGCCATCTGCTGAGTGGTTATTGGGAGGAGCTGGGGCATGGCTAACACCCTTGTTGCCACCCAGTGCTGCTGACTGGGGCTGATTCTGTCAAATAAATTATCCTAATTATATGAGGCTGTGTGGTTGAGTGGGGGAGAGCATCAGGGTAACACTAGGCAAATTCCTTGACTTCTTAGCCTCAGTTTCCTTATGTGTAAAATGAGGTAATTGAATTTGAAGGCCTATGAGACTTCTTCTAGCTCATGATTTAATGCAATTCTCTGAATCTCAGAGAAGACTTTAGAAGTTATCTTGAATAATAATTCTTCCCTTTCCAGCCTCCCTGACAAGTGATAATTTTTCTTTAAAAAAAAATTTATTATAGCTTTTTATTTACAAGATATATGCATGGGTAATTTTTCAGCACTGACCCTTTCAAAACCTTCTGTTCCAACTTTTCCTCTCTTTCCCCCCACCCCCTCCCCTAGATGGCAGGTAGTCCAATATATGTTAAATATGTTAAAGTATATGTTAAACACAATATATGTATACATATCCATAGTTATTTTGCTGCACAAGAAAAATTGGACTTAGAAATAAGATGAAATAACCTGAGAAGGAAATAAAAAATGCAAGTGGACAAAAACAGAAGGAGTGGAAATGCTATGTTGTGGTTCACACTCATTTCCCATAGTTCTTTCTCTGGGTGTAGCTGATTCTCTTCATTATTGAACAGTTGGAACTAATTTGGCTCATCTCATTGTTGAAGAGAGCCCAAGTGGTCATTTTTCACCTCTGTTTGAAAACTATCACAGAGGATTATAGGAGGGACTAAGGGAGTAAGACGAGCCAGAGTCACTCTTTGCGCTAGCAGAGGAAGAAGATGGTCATGGAGATTCTGCTTCCATTCTTTTCAATTCTGCATCTAAAGACCAAGAATAAAGACTAAGGACTTTTGCTTATCCTGACTCCAGCTCATTCTGGGGTGTCTGGGGTGCTAACACCGTTGTCACACTTTCTAGTAAATGGAGTATCTCACAGGGATGTTGTGAGGATCAAATGAAACAATAGTTCAAACCCAAAAAGTGCCACATAAATACTAATGCTTGTTACTAAACTCACTACTTTTTAAGACATTTCATTCAATTTAAGGTAATGTTCATGGTAAAGGAGTTTTTTCTTTTATAATTTTAAAATCTCTCTACAACCCCTTCCCATTGCAACTTTTTGCCCTCTTGGATTAAACAGAATAAACTGAATCCTTGAAATAATTAAAGAATTCAAATACTTTGTCCCTTATTCTGGACTGCTGAGATAGTTTTGGACTCTGATTCTGCTCTTCAGTACATTAATACATGTCAAAGGTGAGACTTGAACTTAGGCTTTCTAGGACCTTAAAGAGAATTCATAATGGGGTGTGTGTGTGTGTGTGTGTGTATGTCTGTGCAAGTATTGTAATGAACTTACTGTGTTGCCTCAGCAGTCTGGTGCGTAATTTTCTAGTTGGGCTATTTTCACTATCAGATAATGTGTGTGAAAGCACTTTGTGATTTATAAAGCTCTGTATAAATGTTTCATTATCTTTCTTACTACTCTACCATTAAGGTAAAGTCCCTTCTAGAAGACTATTTAAGTCAAAGAGTGAACAAATAGTTATTGAATCCCTAATCTGCACAAATATTGTTCTGGGTCTTGTGAGGAGGTGTAAAGAAGTAGGAAGTAAACATCCTTGTCTTCCCAGAGTTAAAATCTAATTGAAATCTAAAGTTATTCAACAATCCAAGTCCTAGATGAATGATGTAGATAAGAGATATCATACTTGTGTACAATAGTCAAGGAAAACTCTTGGGTGCTTTTGGAATTAGATTATAGCATCTTTTAGGGATGTTTACCAAAATAAATTTCAAAAACTAATACGACATGGATTATGTTAATTTGTAGTTTCCTAAGTCATCATGCAGTTTACAGTTTTATTTGAGTTTGACAACAATGGATAGACATTGAGTTATTCAAGGTCATTACAGGAAGTGAGACCTAGAAAGGTTAACTGACATAAATATCCTAGCTTAAAACATTATAAAATGCTTCCCATCTCTAATGAAATTATTTCTGAAAGTCAAGTATTCCCCCCCTTCCCAAGTTCCCTCGATATCTAGGATTCCATTCTACCTACAAAGAACTATTCCTTATTGTTGGTGAAGTGAATTTGTTTAAGTGAACCATTAGCCTATGTTCAAATACAATTGGAAGTCTGTACCACTAAGAAAGAAAACATCCTTATTCGTTGTTCAGTTTTCCTCAGGATAACAATGCCAAAGCTTAGTTTGAATATATAGTACATTTTGGCTTCAATTTTTGTGTTTTATGGAAATGTGCCGTAGATAAGCATGTAAAGTTTGTCAGAAACTGTAATGTGTTTTTGCTCTTGGTGATTCTGGATTGCTTGAATTGTGTCACGGAGTGGTGTCCGCTGACATCTGATTAGGTACAACTGCTGCATTTTTATTGGGTTTAGTTGCTAGTATGAAGAGGTTCGTTTGATATTATCACTTTGTACAGCAGTAAAACCACACTAATCTTAAAGAGTGGGGCACAGAAGTCAAGAAACCTATATTCAAATTTCACTCATGTGGCTAATTTGCTGTATGACCTTGGTCATGTCATTTGTCTTTTTTCTGGACCTAAGTTTCTTCAGCTGTACAATGAAACTTGTCTGAGCTGAATGCTAAGGTGCCTTCTACCTCTAACTGTACAGTCCTGTTGTCCTTGTCCCTCATACACACAAAAACAGTAACCAACTCACAGGGACGTGAGCATTCAATTTAAAAACAAAGACAAGACTAAAAAGCTGTCCCAGCCCCCAATGGATTTATATTCTAATGAATAATAATAATAATATTTTAAACAGATAATCTGACACTAAGCTAGTAAAGTAGGTCCTTCTGACTATATTATCCCCATTTTATAGGTAAAGAAACTGAGAAATATGGTTTGATCCTACAGCTGGGGAATGCCCCAGGTTGGATTTTTAACTTGGTCTTACCCAAACTCAGCATCCTTCCCATCATGCCATATCAATCCAAGGGATCTGAGCATTGATTATGTGCAAACTAGAAGAGTTCTTGACTTCTGAAGGCTCCAGAAACGCTCTGTGATGGGGAAGGGTCATTCAAGAAGAGTTAGAGGTTTATTTTCTCCTGTGTTGTCTTGATTCCAAATTCTCCTTTTCACTAGGATTTCTTAGATTCTGTTGCTGTAAAGTATTAACTTTAGTGAATTCTTATCCTTAAGGAAGATTTTTCAGCTTTCTCCAGTTACCGAGGTGGCCACTCAGCTTTTCTGTTTATAATATTTCTGAAATTGTTTCTCTGCTATAGCAAATGACTCATAATTAAGAAAGTCAGAGCAGTACAATTAGTGCACAGCCTTCTCATCTGCCCTTTTCACCTCTCTTTTTTTTCCCCTTTTTCCCCACCTACTCAACTCCTTTAGAGGAATATCCTGCTTATACTTTCTATTAACTCTTTGTGGAAATTTCAAGGTTTGTTTTAATAGAAAAAGGTAGCTTTCTCATCGTTGACCCCTTTCATTTATCTAACCCAGAAACACTGTGAGAATCTTCTGTATGAAAAAATAAAGGAAGAAAGAAACCTACTCCCCAAACGTGCAGTCTGTCCACAGGAAATGATTCACCCTTTTCCAATTCATTAAAATCTGATTTAGGGTCAAGGAGGCAAGAGGCTGGGAATATGTCTTGGGAAAAGAAGGGCAAATGGGATAGCTCAGTGCCAGAATGATCATTTCTGCTTTGTTGAAGAAAGCAAAAAACCAGAATGAGTAAGAGTCTTGTAATAAGACATGTTTGCATTGGGAAGTGAACAAATATCAAAGTTCTTCATCAGATAAGGCATGTAAAATCATAGTTCTGAGGGACATAATTTCTCAGGTTCTGCCAGATTTCTTTTTTGGTGACTAATAGAAATTTTTAGTTTGGGGTTAGAGGGGGGGAAGAAGTATTCATTAATTTGTAGGGGGGGGGAGAAGTTTTGTATTTAATTCCTATGTGTATCAAGAGACAGCATGTATGGTAGGAGTAGACTTCTGGACCTGGTGGGCTCCATTCCTACTCACTAATTAGCTTTGCTCACCTTGGGCAAATCATTTAATATCTCTGAGCCTCAGTTTTGTCAACTATAAAATGGGGATAATAATAATAACTCTTCTTCCTTCTTAAGGTTATCGTGAGAATCAAATAAAAATGTATGTAAAGTGTTTTACATGTGAATTATTGGAAGATAGAAAGCAGGTCTTGGAATCAGGAAAACTCGAGTTTGTGCTCTGCTTCTGAGTTATACTTGTCTTAGGAAACTCTCTGAAACCATCAATTACAGAAAAACCTGGAATTTTTTATACCAATGAAATCATAGAATTGTTGCAAAACAAAATATATTAAAGAGCATCAGTTAGGGGTAGATACTGAATATAGTCAGGAAGATCTGAGTTCAAGTCCTGTCTCATACTGTCTAAGGCTGGCTGTGAGGCTGAGGCTAACTTATTTAACTTCCCATTCCCCTCTACTCTCCTCTCCCTCAACTCATAAATTGCAGATGATTGCTGAGTTGCAAAAGTGAAAGGAATTTCTATCTTGAGAATTTCCCATCCAGATAAATTCTTCTCCTTGATTCCCCTGCTTTTAGTCTGTCCCCACTGCGGTCCATCTTCTGCTTAACTGTCCAAATTGGGCTTCCCAAAACCCAGGTCTGACCATGCCATCTTCTATTCAGTAAGTTCCACCTAATTCCCTCTAGGAGTAAATATAAAATTCTCTACTTGATGTTCAGAGCCCTTTATAACCTGACCTCTTTCAATCTTGCCAGTCTTCTTAATGCTGTCCAACTCCACTTCTCCCATGTGCCGTATGATCCAGACACTGGCGTCCTTGTCTTCAAACTTAGACACTCCACCTCACGACCTGGGCATTTCCACTGGCCCAGAATCCCTTCCCTCACCCTCCTCTCTACCTCCCAGAGTCCCTGGCTTCCTTCAAGTCTCAGCTAAAACCCTGCCTCCTACAAGAAGCCTTTTTCTATATTCCTTACTTCTTGATTGTAAAATAGTTATCTTGTTGTCTGTGACTATATTTGACTATAAGCTTCTGAGCTGGAACTCTTTCTCTTTTTTACTTTCTCTATATACAGAACTGGGTGATTAGTATGATGTCAGGCACATAGTAGGTACTTAATAAATGCCTGTTGACTCATCTGGGTTTAGGATTAAAAAAAATTAAAATTGAGAATATTGGCCTGTTCATCATGAAACCTGTTTTGGAGTTGAGACTCTCTCCCTGACTAGTTTTGTTGATCATAGGCAAGTCACATGATTTTTCCAGGCTTTAAATGTTCTCAGCTGTAAACTAGAAGAGGGTATTGGGTAATAGCTACACACTTTTCCAGCTCTACAAATCTATGAGATGCGATGTTATTCCTTTCTGTTGGTCTCTTTTTTAATCCTTCAACGCAAAAACTTTCCTATTCAGACTTTTGAGGCTCAAAGAGAACTTATGCCAGATATTACAATTGTGTTCCTTCCCATAGGCTAGAATATTGATCTGGAAAAAAAGAACTTTCATTGCCCTTGTGCAGTGTTGCAAAGCATCTAATCAGTTCTCCCAAAGCTCATTGGAAACAACAACAGAACCCTGTAAAGTGTCAGCAATTTTTCGCAGCCTTGGGGCAGGATGGAATCTGGACTTGTAGTAGAAAATAAAGAGGTTTTTGCTCCAGCTGAACTTAATTATTGCCTTTCAGATTACCTGTGATAGGTGGACTATGCAATGAAAGTCCTAGCCAAAGATTATTTGCCCCAAACTGCTGGGGATGTGCCTGGAGCCATAGGACTAAACACAGGACATGGATCCACAAGAGATGGTTGTTACAGAAGAGATGGAAGGTCAGCTCCACTAGCACAGAATGTTGGAGCGGAATGAGAATGAGCCGACATTCACGTTAGAATGAAGTCACTGTAGTGAAGCTTCCAAGAGGCTGGCCAGTGTATTCACATCTTCCATGAATGTGGAACTGGACTCTACTTGGATGTGGTACCTTCCCTTTGAGACCCATAAGTAGTTACTACACACTGATTCACTCCATCCCCTGACTGCTTGGCATTATAAAAAAACTAAGTGCACAAAAGGCAGATTTACTCAGTGGTTTGAGGATTGCCACAATAAAAGTATCACTCCCTTCCACTAGTTACCAGAAATTTTGACCAACTCTTTTGGGGGGTGTGGCAGGTATGGGGAGGGAGGGATTACTATTAAGAAGGGGAAAGAGAGGAAGGAAATCCTCTAACAGGGAAAGTAGAGAAATCCCATGAACTTGGAGCTTGAGAAGATTAGTCAGAGCTTTGTACTCCAGTCCCAGGGGCCTGCTTCCCTTCTTTGGGGGCTGTGTATGTATGTGCGCGCCCAAGAAAGAAAAGTAGCATTTTCCATAGGAGCATCTCAGAGTGGCAAGACTCCTGGCAGATTGGGTATTCCAAAATCAGTACTCTTTCCACTGTAGCACACCTCTCCATTCCATTTTCTTTTGCAGATGAAGAACTGAGATTGGAAAGGACAAGTAGCTTATCTAGGGTCATACCAGGTAGTGAAAAAGTGCAGTTGGGATTTGAAAGAGGGATTCAGGTTCCAGAATCATAGACTTAGAAGTGGAAGAGACCTTGAAGGCCATTAAGTCTAAACTCATTTTGTAGATGAGGAAATAGAAGTACAAAGAGATTAAGAGACTTGCTCAGGAACCTATTTTAGTAAATGCTTGAGGTTGGATTTGAATTCAGGTCTGTATGACTGTCCAGCACAGTCTATAGTGTCGTAGAAAGAATCCTAGACTTGGGGTTACCAAACCTAGCTTCAGTTTCTGGTTTTGTCTCCTGGTTATTAACTGTGAGAAAGGGCTTGAGAAAAGTGATAATCATTTTCCTCACCTGCAAAATGAAATAGGAATATATGTTCTCTGATTCAAGGGATTGCTATAAGGAGTGTTTGTTGTGAGACCTAGACCCCATAGAGGGGGAGAGGGAATAATGTATTTTGGTTGGAACTTCCTAAAATGGCACAGGTATCTGTTGCACATGCTTAGACAGCCTCTGGTGGCAGCTGCCTTTTCCCTTTCTCCCTCCCAGGAGCCATCTAGGTGCAATTCACAGGGACTTGAGCAAGCAATCTAGCTGTGAATATTAGCAGTTGGTAGGCGTAGCTTTATCCTAGGCCTCTGCATTGGAGAAGAAGTCAATGTATCAGACAAAGATAGGAATGACTTTCTGGGTTACAATTGTGACTTCAAATCTGTTCTCTTTATTTCTTTTAAAATTTTCTGTATATTTTACTTTGAACTTGATAGAACTCTGGCTTAGATTGTTATACTTTTGTAGGTTAGTGGGAGACCATGCTGAAAGTTGAGCTGTTTCCAGTAGAAGCAATTAAAGTACCAGTATTAAACTTCTACAAATTCCCATTTTCAGCTTTTCATGAACTGAGCCAAACTATAGCATCATAGAATTTGCTTAAAATACTTACAGACTTGCTTAGGACACAGTTCTCAAGGGCCAAATTAAACAAAAATAATTTTCTTTTAGTACTCATAGACCTGGTTTGAGTCCTGGATCTGTGACTTAAGATTTTGTGTTGGAAGGGGTTTATATGATCCTCTAGTCAAACCCCTTCATTTTATAGATGAGTAAACTGAGTCCCACCAAAGTAAAGTAACTTGCTCAAGTCAGACAAGTAGGAAGTAACAGAGACTAGATTTTAAATCAAAACTATATGCCTTTCCCCTGTGATAAGGCTATTGATGAGTTGAAAAACCTCGAGTCGAATCCCACATCTGATGCTTGCTATCTATATGAGCTTGAGGAAATTATTTTAACTTCCTTAGGCCTTTATGGGATCAAGTGCCAGGAGTCAGAAAGACTCATCTTGAGTTCAAATCCACCTCAGACACTTCCTAGCTATGCAACCCTGAGCACATGGTCACCATTCCAGTATCTTTGCCAAGAAGAACCCAAATGGGGTCATGAAGAGTTGGACATGACTGAAATGACTCAACAACTACAAAAGTCTTTATTTCTAAATTTTTAAGATGAAGAACCTCAAGTAGATATATTTGATTCCTTTGAGATCTATATTGATGGTTCTGTGAAAGACCTTGAGCATATAAATTCATCTTCTGAGGCTTCAGTTGTCTCATGAATAAAATGAAAAAAAAAAGACTAAATGATCTTTAAGTTTTCTTTAGGCTTTTTTAAATCATATGTATGGCCACTATTTCTGAAGAAAAATCTTCCTGCATGTGCTGCTTCAGTGAAATATATTACAAAACCTCAGTGAACTGAAATACACTTGACTAGTGTGCTTGAGCCCCATGCTTGAACTTAGGTCAAAGAAAATTGTAAGAATCAAGAAATCTAATGAAAATCCAGTGAAACAAGCAGCCTTTGAGACAGAAAAGTTTGGACTAGTTATCAGGGTGATTCCTGATGTAGTTATTGGCAACTTACCTCAATTTGCTGCCATCTAGTTCCCAAAATTGTTTTCAGACTTCCTCATGGCAATAGTCCCTAGACCTATACAGAGGATGTGGATCCTGCTTACATTTGCACCTTCTCTGCTTTCTATTGACTACCCTAGACCATCCTGTTATCTAGTCCTTGTCTCTTGTGTTTTTGAAAGTACTTTGATGTTACAGGTCACTTAGTCTTTCCAAAAAACTTGCTTGGTCAATAGGAGAGATGGGATTATCTTCATGTTTCATATGGGATATCACAAAATCTAAGCATTGGGAAGAAGCTCAGTAGCCATCTAGTACAATCCACTTCCCCCTTCCCCAAAATTATCACTACAAGACAAAAGGAGTGGTCATTGAGTCCCCTAGCATGGGGGAGCCCATTATGTCTGGAAGCATTCTATTCTGCCTTTGCATAATTCTAATTACTAGAATGTTTTTCTTGCTACTGAGACTAACTATTCTTCTTTGTCATTTCCCTTGTTTTTCACATTGGACCTTCTGGGGCCAGAAAGAACAAGACTAATTTTTCTTCCATATCTTCTGCCTTTCAAGCACATAGTTGAATTCTTCTCTCTCTTCCCACACTCCCAAGTTTTTTTGTTTTTCAGACCAATTTCTTTAACAGATCTTTTTATGAATGAATTAAAAGTAAAGGGCTTCCTCACTCTGGCTGCTCTGCTCTGGGTGTCTTCCACCTTATCAATACTCCTACTAAACTGGTTAACACTCAGATATAGTCCAACAAGACAGACATGGTGTGCTGCTCCAGCACTACCCTGGGCTGCTTTATCTCCTATCTGCCTTGTCCCTGCTCATGTATCCATCTTCCCTTTCCCACTTTTCCCATTCCAAATACCCTTTATATTTTGTCTTCTTCTATTAGGAGCTTGAGAATAAGAACTACTGCGTTTTCTTATTTTTGTATCTCCAGTGCTTAGCACAGTATCTGACATATGATGCTTAATCACTGTTCACTCTCTATCATCCATTTGTCATCTGTCTCTCCATTCATCTACCTATCGATCTACTCATCTATTCATCTTTCTACAACATAATTATCATCTTATTTTTGAAAGCTATGTCTTTCTTTATGTAGCCTAAGATCATATTAGTATTTTTGGACTGACTAATTGATTGATTGGCTGATTAGTATATCACACTGATAATTCATGGAATTGGTTGCTGTTCAGTTGTGTCAATTCTTGCTGATCCCATTTGGGATTTTCTTGACAAAGATACTGGAGTGGTTTGCCATGTCTTCTTCCAGCTCATCTTACAGATGAAGAAACTGAGATAAATGTGGTTAAGTGACTTGTCCACTTATCTAGTTTAGACACACATCTAATAAGTGTCAGGTCATCCTGACATCTTGCCTTCAGGCCTATTGCTCTATCCATTGTGCCACCTACCTGCACCCTCCCTGAGTTTGCATTCCACTAAAATCCTTCCCTCTAACCATGCCTTCCCCATTTGTCAGTTTTTTGGTCCAAGTGTATTTACCTTATACCAATCTCTGTTAAATATTATATTATTATGTTCTAGAGTATCAAGGTCTTTTGTGGATCTTGGCTCTGTGATTTTTTTGTGCTAACTGTGCCTCTCAGTTTTGTGTCTTACACAATTTTAATGGCCTTGTTATCTATACTTCTATCTAATTCATTGATAAAAAATATTAAAATTATACCTGACCAGCAGTACCCGAGTCCTGCACTGGACCCCTACTTCCAAGTTGATATTAATGACTAGTTCCAGGCATCCAACCTTTTTTACATCCCTTTATAGTCTAGCTCTTAAATGTCTTATATTTTTAAGAATGGTATAAGATACAGTAAAAGTTATTTTGCTAAAAAATCTACAGAAATGGTATCCCTAGCCTTCCTATGATCCACTGGTTTAATAAACTTGTCAAAAGCAAATAAAATTAATCTGGCATGACCTGCTCTTACAGAAATCATGCAGACTCTTGTCTTCTGTCTGTGACCTTTCAAATATCACTGGCAGTGGTTGAGGTCTTACAGTTCTTTGAGTACTCAAGAATAGATTTCCAACAGGGCTGGGTGATTGATCTATATCAATAGCTAGGCTTAAAAAATGGAAAAAACCTCAGGCTTAGAGACATTATTGTTTGCCCAAAGCAACACAGTTAGTAAATTGTGTTGGTAGAACTAGAATCCAGCTCTTCAGAATCTTGGTTCAGTGCTCAGGTGACCTTCAATCATAAGAATGACTTATCAGTGGTGTTCTAATGATTTCAGTTACTAAAGTGGGGGGAGGAGAGCAGGCATAAAATCACATTTTAGAACTTTTGAATTGGTAGATTGTGTGTGTGTAGGGGGAGTAAATAATTTTCAATTAGTTGCTTTATCTGTAAAATATGAAGGTTGGACAAAATGATCTCTAGTATTTTTTAGCTTTAGGTTCATGTACTAATCAGTTAACCAAAGAACGATTCCTGAATTTTAGGTTAATTAAGGTTTACTGTACCTACATATCATTTGTGACCAAGCATGAAAGCGAGCAAGTGAACATTTCTATGAAAGATGTGGAGGCAGTACCTCAGTTATCTCATCTCCCTATAGCACGAATGAAAGAAATAATGGTTGGGAAATCTAGAATACACTGGCTATGCATAAGGGCCACATGTGAGAGGAGGAGAGCACTCCTTAAGTACCTTTGAGATGGTTCAGCCCTCTTGGAAGTCAGCTAAGTGAGTAATGATTCCCCAAACCCAAATTGAAATCATTTAAGCATTGCTTTGGATTTGGCCAGGAAAAACAAAGAGCCCAACACCAAGTTCAGGAGTAACAAATTACAGAGTAAAACTAGTATCTTGCAAGTGAAGAAGATCTGGGAAAACTGGGGACCGAGTTTTTATTTTTGTCTCTGAAGAAAAACTGGGGAGTATACAATTAATGAGGGCAAGCCAAAATGTTGGATTCAAAAGTAGGTATGGCCCAAGGAATCGTTAGCAGCATACGTTCACTGGAGTTCATATGTGTATGTTTATGTGTTTATGTGTGTACATGGATTCACTGGAGGTTTATTTCTGCACCTTGGGTAATTGAACTTAAATGTCCTGAGGGAAAATATAAAGATGCTGAACACTTGGGGCTGGAGAGGGGAGAAGAATAAAACATTCAGCTTTTCAGCTTCTAGTCTGTGCTGTTCGAGGGTCATCTTTTACCCAGATCTTGCATGGATTCCAGGATAGTAGATGCTTTATCCAAATTGTCTTCCAAAGCCTGGAGTCCATATGTTTGCTCACTAAAAACAGAAGCCAGGATGCTCAAGAAGGGGTCAGTAGTTACTTGCTTGATTTTATCAGGTTCAAGGTCAATTAAGTACTGTATGTTTCATTAACTACTTGGAGGGCCCAGCCAAAAAAAAAAAAAAAAAAAAAAATTAGCTGTCTTCAAGGTAATAGGAACCTTGCATTGAGTAGAATATATGGATCTGTGCACATATATGTGTGCATATACACACACATACACATACATTTTCAGGGATGTGCTAGAACCTAGCATTCGCAATCCAGTTGTTAAATTTCCAGCATGAGCAGCTCACAAGTAAGCAAACGCTACAAATCATGGCTTGATCTTTTTGTTTTGTTGATTATCTAGACTTAAGAAAGTGATGGAGAAAATGGTAATAATAATATAGATTTAATGTAAAATGTGTCACAAATACATGTTGGAGTACATGTCCATCTCCCAACCTCATCCCCTTTGTGAGTTGGTGGTTGAACATTTGCTAATAGCTTCTTTTACTAAAATTTGTGTTGGATAGAAATTGATTTCATTTCCATATCTTTAGTTCTCTTCTTACTAGTAGTAAATTAGGCATTTAGAGAAGCATTTTGTATATGAGAGTTCATGATGCTATAGGACCCTGGTCACAGTGTACATTGAACTCTGCTCATGATGGAGAGGGAGCTCAATCAAAGCAATCCAGACACAGAATCAGAAGCAATCATAAATATTTAGAGCTAGAAGGAAATTCATAGGGCATCTAGCCCAGAGGCAGTTAGGTGGTACAATGTATAGGCCTCTAAGCCTTTAATCAGAAAAGTTGAGTTCAAATTCAGTCTTTGACACTTATGAACTATCTGATCCTAAGTCATGTAACTGTTGCCTAGCTCAGTTTCCTTATCTGTGGCATCTACCTCCCAGAGTTATCCCAGAGAGAATATTTGTAAAGTGCCTAGCCCAGTGCCTGGCACATGGTAAGTATGTGTATGTATATCCATGTATATGTAAGAATTTGAATTCCAAGTTCTCTCCCTCCCCTTCTTCCCCTGTCCATTGAGAAAGATAGCAACTTGCTATCTATCATATATGTGAAATCATGCAAAACATATTTCCTTATTAGCCATATTGCAAAAAAAGGAAGAAAAATAAGTGAAAAAATATGCTTCATTATGCATTCTGAGTTCATCAGTTCTCTCTCTGGAGGTGGAGAGCATTTTTCATCATAAGCCCTTTGGAATTGTCTTAGTAGATGCTTCATAAATGTTTACTGACTAACTGACCTCCTCTCACTTGGACCTAGTTTCCTTATCTCTAAAGTGAGATCTTGTAACAGAGATGGCTTCTGTGGTCCCATTTAGCTCTAAGCCTATGATCTTATACCCCTATGATAATATTTGTTCATTGAACAGTCTCCTACTAGTCTGAAAAAGTTAAGAGTCTCCTTGAAGGCCTGAGTCACAGAGACAGACGTGTTTTCTCCCAGGGAGAATTGAGCTTTGGTTGCCAGAGGGGCATGTGGGCTGCATAACTTAGCATTACTCATGATGGATGAGTAGCTAGTTTATTTCACTTGGGTAAAAGATCCATGAGCAAAGCATGATAGAAAGAGCTTGGGGCTCTCAGAGGGAGGGAATCTGAGTTTTTCTATCTTTGGACAAATCCCTCTATCTCCCAAGGCTTTTGTTTCCTTGTCTGTAACAGGAGGGACTCAGATGCCATGAACTCTAGGATTTTTATTCCAGTTTTCAAATACTGCCATTATGTAAATATCCTTTCTGCAGGGGGTGAAGTGGGTGGGGAATATTTCTTTTAAATATAAAAATTGAAACTTGATTTACAGAAGGATAGAAACAATTCAGGAATAATCTTATGTGAGTGATTATCAGCAAATTGTGAAAGGGCTTTAACAAACTCCAGAATCTCACCTTTTATAGAAAGAAGCTAACTTTGTTAAGATGCCAAAAACAAATCGTGAAAAAAGAAGAGGGAATAGGAGGACCTATCGTGACACACCTGCCTTTGGAACAGATGGCTTTCTTTGTGCCCTGTGAATTTACACAACTTCTGTATGGAAGAACATAGAAATATTGATTCAGATTTCTGAAAACCACAGCCAATATTTTTGCTCTTTGAAAGAAGTCATCTCCTAAAAGTATTTCAAATCCTTTCCCCCCTTTTAAAATGAAGTTTATTTGTTGAATTTACCCTAGAGTTTCTTAAACTTTATTTTAACATTGGCTTGGACAGTCTGGTGAAGTCTATGCACCCCTCCTCAGAATGATGTTTTTACATGTATAAGATAAAATTCATAGAATTACAAAGGAAGCCAATTGTGTAAGATACAGTTATCAGTACATTAAAAAAATATAAGAAATAAACAGATTAAGAACCCTTGCCCTAAAATCTCCATCTGATGCCTCATTGTATATTTTGGCAGGCTGTGCCAAAGTATAAAAGCTTGAGTATCATGAGCCTTAAATAACCTGTTATTTGCCAGCTAAGTATGGGGAGGCATATCACCAGAAAGTTGGGTACCTCATTAGTGAGATTCCTCACTTATTCCTGGTGAAGAATTTTTCTGAAGAGTATTCTATGAAATTATGGAGAGTTTGTAGTCCAGATAGATGAAAAAGCTCCTAATCCTGAAAGCCCTAGAGTAGGAGTCAAATGTCTCTTTAGCAGTTTACCTATAGCCTTGCTGAATCTTAGTTTCCTCATTTGTAGAATGGAAGAGAACAAGATTAGATAATCTCAAAGATCTCCTTTTCTCTCAAAATATTTACTCCCTCTTTAAATCTTTCCAAAACACTTTGTCTGGAGCCCTTCTTTGCCACATCACATTCTACCTTGTATTAAACTTAACTTGATGTGGTATTGGATGATATAATCTCCCTGAAAGGAGTGACTTTTGGTTTTCCCCTATCACTTAAAATTGTGTCTTGCATAGAGCAGGTGCTTCATATTTGTTTGTTGGCGTGAGTTTATAAGTTGCATAAGAATTATAATCTTCTTGTCTTTTATGTTTTTGGACTAGAAGCAGAATTCTATATCCCCACCACCAGACTGGCTCTATCTCTGAATAACTTTTAACTCTTGCCAAACATCATTATCTATCAGAAAGAATGAAGACTTCTCAACAATAAGAATGCACAACTGAATGATATGCACGCTATAAAGACATTATAAACTAGAAGACTGAAAACCTTAATGGTCAAGAGTTTTCACCAATACTACAAAACTAGAAATTATTTCCTTATTCTTCTCCCTATTTCCTGTGCTATTCAATAAGAATAACTAGCTTTTATAACATGCTATGGTTTAAGAAATACTTTTAAAAAGTCATCTCATCTTATCCTTTCCTGGGGATGAGGGCATTACTAATTAACCCATTTTACATTTGAGGAAACTGAATGAGTATTTAGATGACTTGCTAGGTCACAGCTAGTAAATATTTGAGGTCACATTTGAAACCAGGTTTTCCTAGTTTCAGATTCTTCACTTTATTCTGTACCACCTAGCTGCCTGCTAATTCATTGATCTGCAAAGAAGGAAAAAATGAATCAAAAAAAGTAAGCATGACATAGTAGGATCTTAAATGGCATAGTGACAAGTCTAGAGTCAGGAACACTGAGTTCAAATCTGTCCTCTGATGCTTATTATCTGTGTGAACTTGGGCAAATCATGTAATCCTGCTTGCCTCAGTTTCCTCGCCTGTAAAATAAAACAAAGAAGCAAATGGCAAATCATTTTAACATCTCTACCAAGAAAACCCCAAATGGTGCAATGAAGAGTGGGACCTGACTGAAAATGACTGAACAACAAATAACAACAGTGTTCCCTTCAAGCTTTGTGTTCTACTTTTCAAAAAAAAAAAGCATTCCTAATATGTTTGGGAGCAGTAGTTGAGTCCCTTCCCTCCTGCTCCCAAGGTGGCTTCTTTGAAGCAAACAAAACTCATTAAAATTTTAAAATATTTTTTAAAGTAAGATTTGGTCACACCTTGTAGTAATTTATTTAGTTATCACTGATTTGCTTGGATGATAGGTCTGCCCTGAAGCTGCTTCCAAGCCTTTCCCTTGGCTCTACTATTAAAGAATTTTAGGATTAAAGATTCAGAGCTGAAAGGGACCTTAGAGTTCATCTAGTCCACTTCCTTAAGTACTTATAGATAAGGAAACTTAGATATGAGGGAGCTTACCCACAGTCCCACAAGTGGGATTTGAATCTGGGTTCTGTTTCCAACTTAATTTTTCTTTTTGTAATACTAAATATATGAAATGTCTTGAGTCACATTTCAAATGACCATGGGTAACTTAGTAATCCTCATTTCATCACTAATAGCATAGGTCAGCTGTATTTAGGGTGAAGCCAAACATAACTTTGAAGGACAATTATTTATCTCCTTTCTTTCCTCCTTCCTCAATCCCCCTGGAGAGGGGCCCAGTAGACTCCACCTTCACCATCTGCTTTGGACTGTGTGGTGTTTCCACATCCTTGGCTGCTGGTCTTACCACCATTTTGGGACACTTTACAGGTCCCAGTTGGAGCCAATGGGAGGAAACCTAATTTCCTGCCACAGGAAATGGTCCGGCTGGTGGAGAATATCTTGAAGGATTAAAACCTCCTTTTAAAGGAGCTTGAGGGAGTTGCTGGAGAAGGACTCTGGAAGGAGAGATTGAGCCAGGAAGCCACTGGGTGTGGGAAGAGGTCTTGGTCACAAGTGGCAGGAAGCCCAAAGCTTGGTTAACTGGACAGCTCCCAGGGGTGGAGGTGGGAGGATGGGAAGGAAGGGTTGGGGAAATATCACTATTAAGACCCAGAAGCTTTGTGCACTAGAGAAAGAATGAGGAGGAGGTGAAGATTGATCATAACTCAGACATCTCTGTGGCAGATCATGTTTATAATATCATTAGTAAGGTATTGCCTTATTTATGGCTTTTATTTAAAATGGGCTTATTCCTCTACAGCCTCTGGGAGTGTATAAAGAATGCATCAATTAAATTAAATCCAGCCACTGAAACTTCCAATTTGTTACAGTTTTTTAGCATGCTTATTGTTTTTCATGGATGAGGGGGAATGTGGAGAAGAGAAGACCAGGATCACTGTTGGCTCTGAGGATCACAAGACCCAGAGGAAAAAGACAGTGCTAACTTAGGAGGCCTGAAACCCCTTTCCCTGGAGATCATTAACAGCAAAAGAAATCTTTTCCCTGTCACCTTTGCTTACATTTCTGCCTGAATGCAGGGGAATAGACTAGTTGACTTTTAGAAGTATTCTTTGATCTTGGTTATAAAATTCCAATTAATAATGTTCCTTACCTTCTCTGCCACAGAATAGAAACTATAATGAGCAATTTGAAGTGAGAATAGTGGGAGGAATACAGCTTAGAAAATCAGACCCCTCAATTCCTAATCACACTACTGTATGATTAGAAGGACTCCACACAAGTTTCAGCTTCTGTTTCCTTATTTGTAAAATGGGGCAACTAAAGCCTACCTTATTATGACATAGGCTTGTTATAAAAACCATAGGTCAACCTGTGTGTAAGTTCTTAAAAAGTTGAAAAAACCTTACAAATATAAAGCATTATTCTTTTTTTCCAACCATATACCCTGATTATCAGCAGTGCAGTGAGAGATGGAAATAAGCAGTGTAATAACCTGCTGGAATGGATAGGAGTCAGGAGGTCTGTACTCTTGTCCTAACTCTGCCTCTGCTTACCTGCTGTATGGATCAGCAAGATGGTACAGTTGTTAAAAGGACTGGACCTAGAGTCAGGAACAATCTGAGGTCAAATCTGGCCTCAGACACTTAATAGTTGTGTGACCCCAAGCAAGTCACTTAACCCTGTTTGCCTCAGTTTTCTCATCTGTAAAATCAGCTGGAAAAGGAAATGTCAGACCATTTTAAGGTCATTACCAAGAAAACTCCACATAGAGTTAAGGAGAGTTAGACATGACTGAACATTTCAACTGCCTCACCAGTTGTGTGAATGTCACGTCCAAAGTGAGGCAACTAGGATTGTGGTGTAATTTTAAACTGTGAAGCCATGTCAGTGGAGGGTCAGTCAAAGGGATCAAGCACATTCAGCCTAGATACTGGGTTGATACCTGTCTTGAAGTATTTAAAGTATTTTCTCACTGGGAAGCGGGATTAAATTTTTCTTGTATGCACCCAGATAGTAGAGCCAAGAACACTAGAAGTTTGCTGAGATAGACTTTGGCCGTGTGAAATGTAAAATGGGCCATCCTAGGTAGCAAGTATCCTTCCTGTCACTGGAGATTTTCAAAAAGAAACATTACATGCTCCTTGTTGGGGTGAACATATGACCTCTCAGGACTCTTTTCAATTCTGAGATTCTAAATTGTTTTTTGAGTTTGAAACATTGACTGGCTGGTTGACCATGGGCAAACAACCTAATTTCTCAGTGTTCAGGTAACTCTGAGACTAGAAGTTTTAGACAAGTTGCTGATTTGCATTAGTGGAGATGTATGAGAACCTGTGACTCCATTAACATGGGTACAACTTCCACTGGGATACACCAGAGCTCATTGCTCCATTCTTATCCAGTTTAGTCTCTGTGTATCTCTTTCTGAGTCTGTCCAGTCACTGCCTTTTCTTGCAGCCTAGAGAGTTAATCCTTTAATTGTGAAAGACTTAGTCCTTTTAGTTATGAATTCCATGAGGATCTGCTGTCCTGAGTGGTGAATGCCTCTTGGCACTGCAGCTAGACCTGCTCTTTGCTTTGCTCGCCTTTGCACCATCCCCTCTCCAGCCAACTCTTTTCAGTCTCTAGTCTTACCCTGCCCCCCCCCCCCCCCTAGTTCTGGAACAAAACAAGATTTCTATTGCTACAGGAAAGGGTGCGTCAATCTACTCACCTATGGTGCCATTCACCATCTCTGTAACTTTCCAAACCAAAATACCCTTTCCTGGACACCACTCCCAAAGGTCTGACACCTTCCTTTATGAGAACTGAAGCTCCCTGAGGGTAGGGAGCGGGAAAACTTTTTATCCCCAGGGCTTAGATCTAGTGCTTGGCACATTATATGATTGCTTAATAAATGCTTTTTCATCTATTCATTATTTATTCACTCATTTCCTGGTTAGCATAACACTATCTGTCATCCTTAGTTCTTGATACATAATTGACCCACTTCCTGTTCTGGTTATACATATATACATATATATATATATATACATATAAATATATATATATGATTCCTTTTGCCAGTTATCATATGCATATCATTATTTGTAGCATGATCAGTTATACCTACTAGTCTTGTTTGATTGTTCCTTGGCTCATATTTTGGGTTCCCTACAGTATGATGCCATATTGAATCATTGAAATAATATTGGTGTTCAAACAACAAGCCTTTGTGATGGGGAGCAACTTGTATCACTGGAATCAATAAAACAGATAAAGACTCAATTTCTCTTCCATTAAGACCCAAGGATCCTTTATTGGAAGGATATTAAGCATTTACCAAGGGCTGATGGCTCTGCTTGATTTTCCTTTTTTTTTTTTTTTTGGCATGATTTCTCTGCCGCTTGGAAAGCCAAGAACCATTTGCACTCTCTTTTCTTCCTTCCCTATCCTACTCTTTCTCATGATTTTCTTAAAAAACATTTTTTATAAAGTACTAAGTGCATTCTCCCCTCCCCTCCACTTTCAGGACTGGTGATATTAAGTTCTACCTCTAAGCTGTTTCTCCGGGACCTGCTTCTTCCTATTCACCCCCCCCCCCCTTTTTATTGTGTAGATTTTGTAAGCAGGTATCAGGCATACAAGAAACAATCGACTGTCCCCCTGCAGGGAGGTTGCATCTGTCCATCCAACTATTTTCTCAGGCTATTGTCATAATCCAAAGAGCAAATGTAATGGTCAGTTGCCCTAATCCAGGCGCTGAGCTGGTGCTTTTTAAAGAGAATGGAATGGACTGAGTACTCCATCCTCTTACCAAGTACACACTCCTTGAGTGGCAACCACATGATTGGGAGAACTCTACTCCTGTGATTCAGTCATATTCACATTTCTTAATCTGTCCATCATCATCATGTCTGAAGTATTCACAGATTTCCTCCTCTGGTCTAAGATTTTATTGTCCAGCAGAGGTGGTGTGTGCTTGTGTCTTCCAGGACTATTATTGAAATAAGATAACAATTGCAACTCATGCTTCTATAAGCTTTAAGGTTTCCAGAATGCTTTTATAAATAGTATCTCATTTTATACTCGTAACAACTCTGGGCTGTAGATACTGTTTCTCCTCTTTTATAGATAAAGATACCGAGGGAAAGAGAATATAAATGATTTGCCAAAGATTATATAGCTAGTGAGTTTCTGAGGGCTAGATTTGAATTCATATTCTTGACTCCAGTTCTAGGGCTCAAGATAGCAGCTAAATAGAGAGGGAGAGACTTTGCTGGGCCTAGAGTCAAGATGACTTATCTTCCTGAGCTCAAATCTGCCCTCAGATACTTATTAGCTCTGTGACCCAGTGAATGTGTGTGTGTGTGTGTGTGTGTGTGTGTGTGTGTGTGTGTGTATGTGTGTGTGTGTGTGTGTGTGTGAAAGAGACAGAGACAGACAGACAGACAGAGACAGAGAGACAGATAGACAGAGACAGACACAGAGAGAGAGACAGAGACAGAGAGACAGAGAAAGACAGAGAGAGAAAGACAGAGAGAGAGAGAGAGACAGACAGAGAGAGAGAAAGAGAGAGAGAGACAGACAGAGAGAGAGAATGTGTGTGTGTGTGTGTATGTGTATGTATGAGAGACAGAGACAGACAGACAGAGAGAGACAGAGACGGTCAGAAAGAGAGAGAGAGAGAGAGAGTATGTGTGTATATGGGGGGTATTCTCTCCTTACAAAGCTGACATCTCAGGTGGGCCCTGCTCTGCCTTGGAGTTGTTAAGAGGAATGTGTATTTGCCACTAATAACAACAGAAAGAAGCAGTTACCCACAGTCTAAAAATAGGATTTCTCACACACCCCTCCTTCCCCCCAACCTTCTATTGGATCTGGGCCTTCTGGTAAGGGTGGGATTTGGATGTTGTTAGAACAGACTTCTCAATGATAGAAGAGCCTTGTTTCATCTTGTTTTAAAGGCACAGTGAGTCACCACTGTTTTGTTGAGATCAAAGTAACCATGCGCCTTTAGACAGCTGGGGTAGCCAGAAGTGTTTGGTCACAGGTCGGAACGGCTTTTATGGCTAAATTACCAAACATAACCCATTCACAGGAGGAAGGAAGGGGCTGATTATCTGTAGGATTTTAAGCCTGACAGAAATGACCAAGAGGAAACAATGGAGTCTTGTTTGGAATCCTTTACTCTCATTCTTCCTCCGAGGATGTCCTCTTTGCTTCCCAAGCCTTTTTCAGGGATTGCAGAAGGAGTATAAAAATTTGTTATCAAATTGACTCAAAAAATCTTCAACATGGTAGCCACTTTTGTTTGATATTTATTGTGAATGTTTTTAAATAAAAAAATTAACTGACCAACCTCTACCACAGAATTAAATCATATATATTTGAGTGTTGTAATTAATACACAGTAAATTCTTGGAGTAAGAAGTGTGGCACTTTGTTGATTGAGACTTAAAGACACCATTTGTACTTAGTTTGTTATTTTTGGAATATGGAAGCTTTTTATATGGAAGCTTTTTATTATTTTCTCTTTTTTAAAAAATAAATTTTGGTTTATTTGAATGACCTTAGGCAAATTCTGGACCTCAGACTTCTTATCTGTAAAATGAAAGTCTTGGACAAGATTATCTCTAAAGTCTCCTCCAGGGCTGTTGTTGTAGTATTCTGTGCTCTTCACGTCCCCTGCTGCTACTGCTGTTGTTCAGTCATTTCACTTATATCTCTTTGTGACCTCCATTTGGGGCTTCCTTGGCAGAGATATTGGAGTGGTTTACCATTTCCTTCTCTAGCTCATTTTACAGATAAAAAAACTGAGGCAGGCAGGGTTAAGTGACTTGCCTATCATACAAATAGTAAGCGAGGTCAGATTTGATCACAAGAATCTGAATCTTCCCAAGTCCAGGCCTGATGCTCTCTACCCACTGTACTACCTAACTGCCATCATAGACTGGTACATGTTTGTGTGTGAAATGAGTGTGCATCTCTTCCCAACTACTTTATGTCTCTATCACTTGTATTTACATAGTCATAGATTTAGACACCTAATTAATCTCTCCCCCCTCCCTCATCTCTAGATGAGAAAATTGAAGCTTAGAGAGATTAAATGATTTGCTCCAAGTTTAGCTAAGGAGGAAGTAGCAGAGCTAGGATTGTATTCCCAGACTCCAAATCCAGCACTGTGCGCTATAACTGCACTCCTCTGGTGTCATGTCCTTAACCCAGCTTAAAATATAAGCTCCCTGTCTTAAGGCCAGGGACTGTTTTATCTCTCTTCCACCCATCTTTTAGGCATAACCTAGTGATGAGTAAGTGCTTAGTAAATCATTATTAATTAATTGGTTTTTGAGAAATTAACCGCCACAACGTGAGAAGAGCCAAGCCTAAATCTTAATAGTGATTTCTTTTTCCTGCACAGATCCTTGGATGGCCGACTGCAAGTGTCTCACCGCAAAGGGCTGCCCCATGTCATCTATTGTCGCCTTTGGCGATGGCCCGACCTTCACAGCCACCATGAGCTCCGGGCCATGGAGATGTGTGAATTTGCCTTCAACATGAAGAAGGATGAAGTCTGTGTGAATCCCTATCATTACCAGAGAGTAGAGACACCAGGTACCATCAGGGGATGGAGGAAACTTGAATTCTGCTCCTGCAGAAAATATGTGGAGGCTGCCCGAGAGAGAGAGAGAGAGAGAGAGAAAGAGAGAGAGAGAGAGAGAGAGTGTGTGTGTGTGTGTGTGTGTGTGTGTGTGTGAAATTCGCCTGCCCACTTTTTTTGTCTTCATTCCCTGACCTCCTTTGTTTCCCTTGCAGTTCTTCCTCCTGTTTTGGTCCCAAGACACACAGAGATCCCAGCCGAGTTCCCTCCGTTAGATGACTACAGCCATTCCATTCCGGAGAATACTAACTTCCCTGCAGGGATCGAACCCCAAAGCAATTACATTCCAGGTACATAGCGTCCAGAGGGCTGCTTCTGAGCTCTGGCCAGCTGGGGAAAGGACCTGGAGCTCTTGGATCTGGGCCAGGATGATATGGCACAGAATCATATGCAATTCTCTTTACCTCAAATCCTCCTACTCCCCCCCTCCCCAATCCCCAACTTAATCCTCTCCTGTTTGGTAAATGCTTGGCCTGCTGGCTGCCTTACTCATAACCGCATCTCCACTGGGAGGGGCCAGGCTCCCTTTAACTCTACGAGAACTAATGATGCTTTTCTTGGCAGGGAGGAATGGTGTAGACCTTTCCCTTTTTGCAGTCATTTATTTTGGAAATGGAAATAGAAAAACTCGGCATTTATGTAGCTCTAGCCCTAGCTCCCTACCTCCTGCCAAACTGTTTTCAGGGTGTCTCTGATCATCCAAGTTCTCTCTGTGATGGGGATGAGTAATAGTGGTTTCCAAACTACAGACCTGAGGGAGGAAGGGAGATTGGGGAAGAAGTGGAGTTAAAAAACCCTCCACAGACCCATGAGTGATAGCATGTTCTATGAAGAGATCAATAAATGAGTCATTTAATTATGCTTACTATGTGCCAGGCACTGTGCTAATCTCCGGGCTTACAAAAAGAGGCAAAAGGTAGTCCTTAAATTCAAGGAGCTTACAATCTAATGGGGGAGACAACATGCAAACATATATATCAAACTGTTTGCAGAGTAAATGGGAAATAATTAACAGAAGGAAAGTGCTAAGAGGAGTTGGAGAAGGCTTCCTATAGAAGGTGAGATTTTAGTGGAGACTTCAAGGAACCCAAAGAGATGTGCAAGTGCAACAGGGAAGACAGAGCATTTTAGGCATGGGCAACTGGCAGAGAAACATAGAGGATCTTTTTTTATGGAATAGCCAAGAGGCTAGCATCACTGGATGGAAGAGTACAGGTTGGTGGAGTGAAGTGTAATAAGCCTGGAAAGGTATATGGGGGCTAGATTGTACAGACCAGTTTTATTTCACCCCCAGTTAGTTTAAATTTCTTGTGACTGAGAGACTTATTAACTAATTCAGAAAACCCATGACTTCATATCAATACATATTGTCTTCTCTGGAAAGCATAGTAGGCAAAGACATTATCTGAATTATCTAGTAGTCAGCCTTTGCTGATAAGCCTCTCTGACTCTGGCTAGGCTGCCCCTTACATGCCAGTCCAACCCAGGCTAAGTTCAAAACCCATTCAATTTAGTAAGGACCTGCCTGAGCGCATGCTTTCATTGGCTCTAACTTTTCAAAATCCAGGATCATCTCCACACCTGAATGAGCACCAGGGTATGTATGACTTTAGTGGAGGGAAGTTTGAGTATTGCTTTTACTGTATGCTGGGCTTGACTCGGTGTCAAGCAAATCAGTTGGTGGTCCACAAGCATGTATTAAGTACTCATTATGTGCTCACATTGTGCTAAACCCTGGATAATAAGAAGTGAAGCAGTCCCTGCTGTCATGGAGTTTACATTCTCTAGGATTGTGCAGGTTGATTACTGAAATCATCAGAATTTTCTGGCTTTCCATTTTCAAATCCTTAATTCTCTTCATCCATTCAGCAGATTTTTGAATACCTACTCTGCTGGATGCTGCGGGAATTGCAAAGGAACATGGAAGACATGAATCCTTCTGTGTAGGATGTTTTATTCTAGTGGGGGAGACAAGACATAGATGCATCTAAAGCTTTGTATGTCTATGAATAAACATTAAAATAATGAATAATGTAACACAAATACCTGCTAAGTGCCAGGTAAGGCTATAGAACATAAAAAATTAGACAGATTTAAAGAATGGGATAGAATTATAAGGGAAAGGTTTCTACAATAAAGAGTTCTTGGATTTGGCCTTGAAGGATGGACAGTTTGAGTTAAGCTCTTTACAGAGTTAGGTATTCAAGAGAGAAAGAATAGCAATGAACAAGGAAACTCAAGATCTTGTTGGAGAGATAGGATGTATACACAGTTTACTGTAACTTAAGCCAGTTTATGTTAATGCTCCTTAGGAAGCTGCCATATGCTGCTGAAGACGTTGAGTATGTCACCAGGTCCCACTCTCGATTGCTGGCTCCATTCTCATTAGGAGTAGGGGAGCATTAGATTGAAAGGTCAAGCATTTTAAACCAGGTTATGTGGAGCCCTAAGACTCTCCAAGAAATTGAGCTCATTTAATATCTTCCCCATTCATTGTTTTTTGTTCTCTAGAAACCCCACCCCCTGGTTACCTGAGCGAAGATGGAGAAACCAGTGATCACCAGATGAATCACAGCATGGATGCAGGTCAGTCACTCTTGGGTTTGACTTTTGCCTGTATAGTTTGATTGTAAGTCTTCATAGAATTTCAGCAGTAGATGGGATTCTGTTTACTGATGACATGCCCAAGGTCACATAGAAAATTAATGGTAGAGCCCAGACTACAATTGACACCTTGTTAACTCTCACCCTTTAAATGACACCATGTATAGTGCATAAACTGTTTTATTTCAAAGAATGTGAAGGAGTTTCCCAGTGGGTTTGTGTCAGTAAAGTAGATTTTAGAGGAAGGAAGCATGTGTAGACATGGATTTTTCTGACATAAGGAATTCCCAGTATGGAAAACTCCTTCCAAAGATGCAAATCTATAACTAGTCTATAACTATCTTAGGGTGCTGTCTGAAGGCATGTCAAAGGGTTTATAGTTTAAGGGGAGAAGATCTGTGAACTTGGATGGGGGGGAAATTACATTTTTATTTCAACATAATTGGTTTCTCTTATCATTTTATGTTTTTTATTTTACTTTTATGCATTTGAAAACATTATTCTGAACAAGACTTCATAGATCTCACATAGATCTCATTAGCTTACTGGAGGGGTCCATGATACATAAAAAGACTAAAAGCCCCTGTATTTGAGAATGTGTGTGTTTGTGTGTGTGTGTGTGTGTGTATGTGTATGTGTGTATTCAGGTGCAAGGGGGTTCAAGTCATTTTCCAGTCACGTCCATCTCTTTATGATCCTATTTAGTTTTCTTGGCAAAAAAATTGGAGTAGTTTGCCATATCTGCTTCAGTTCATTTTACAGATGAGGAAACTGAGGGAATTAAAATTAAGTGACTTGCCCAGGAAATATCTAATCTAGATTTGTACTCAGGAAGATGGTTTTCCTGACACCAGGCTCCTCACTCCATCTGTAGTTCTACCTAGCAGCATATGCATGGATGTAATATCTCTGCATTTCAAAGTAAAATGAATGTAAAATAGTCATTTTTTGATAATCTGACTTAAAAAAAATATTCAAAGCCATGACTCCTATTTCATTTCCACTAGAATGAAGTGGAAAGTTTTTTAACTCTAAAGTCTGGGAGATCACCACAGACTAAGATCAGACTAATAGGGTTGAAAATGTACAATATTCCTTTAAAATTAATTAAAAAACATTTATTTATGTTTTGCAAAAAATATTTATTACTTCACAGTGGACACTTCCCTCCCTCCCCTTCTACCCCAAGAGGAATACTTCAAAACTTCAAAATAAAGAAGTACAATTGAGTAAACAAGCTGACCTGTTGACTATGTCTGACCATAAACACCCCATTTCACACCTGCAGCCCTCCACCTCTACAGAGAGGAGAGAGCCATGTTTCCCTACTAGAATTCTGAAGTCAGGACCATCAGTGCATGGATCAGAGACCTGATATGCTTCAGGGTAGTTTTCCGGCACATCATTGAATCATTGTGTAACTTGTTTTCATGCAAATCTTCCCAAGTTTCGCTGAATTTTCTTTCATCATTTCCTTTTTCACTGAGATATTTCATTATGTTCACAAAGAGCAGCTGCTCTCCAGTTAATGGAGAATAGTGCCATTCTTGGTTTTTCCCCCTTTCCTTCTATCTACAAAAGATTCTGGTAGTCAGGGTTGGGAGGGAGGGGGTTGCTGCCTATTGCACACAAGGGGAGGGCATGGCAGAGGTGGGAATAAGTGCGGTAGGTATGGAACAGTGAGCCTGGGTTGGCTAGAGCAGAGTTCCTATAAAGCAATAGTGAGAGACGAGGTTGGATAAATTACTAAACAAACTGTGTTTCGTGTAGTGACCAAGCGAGGAAGATGTTGGATTGACTCCTGTATTCCTGACTCAGGCCAGTTCTTCCACTTGAGCCACGTCTCCAGATGTTCCCATGTCATTTGTAATGGGACTGACTTGGCACCTAAGCCAACGACTTCTTGAATTGAACCTCAGCTGCCACATATAACGTGTTTTGCTTTGCATGTGGTTATGCAAGGGGATGAAGCCAAGGCGATGTCATATCCTAATAAAGGCAGGCGAGCCTGTGCTTTTTGCACACCCAGAGACCAGACATTGCCGAGTCACCCTTCTTTACGCACAACTGAAGAGACTGGCTTTCGGTGTGGTTTCCAAAAGAAGGAGGGGGGAGAGTCACCTTCATTTTGCTAGAATAATTCAGATGAGGGAGGACAGGCATGGGTTTACTTGTTGAAATCTAGAGCTGGGCATCTTGACACCATTGATTTTTAGTGCTTTCCCTCGCTGGCAGTGTGGACAACATCTGGAATGCATAGAAAGCCTTCCTGAGTGAAATACTAAGTGACCACTTGGAGCCTACAGCTATAAAATATTGGCACAGAAGACGTCTACTAACCAACATATGTCATATTTGTTCTATCTCTTCCTTCTTACCTCAAAAGCAATTCTTCATTTTTGAAGAATGGTTATTTTTCTAGAAATACATTAAAAAAAACCCTTTTGGGAATAGTGGTTGCATTTTGTCTCCTCTTCCCATCTTCTCATCTCTTAATCCCTTTTTTCTAATTCCCTTCATCCTCTTCTTCCCTTCAGTGTATTTAAAGGGTACTGCTGTCCATATGAAGCACTTGCCAAAGTAGGAAATTATTTTCACAATTATATAAAACAGCACTAGAGAGCACCTCCCTGCCCCATTAATCTTTGCTTGAAGGTGCCTATGAGAAAATCAATTTAGATGGTACTTTAATTATCAGCTACAAGTTACACAATGGTTTTCTAAGTGGTCGATGTGCGAAGAATTAGACACAGCCAGAGTTGTCTGGTCTATCCATAGTAGGACTACATTCAAATCATTCCAGACCATTCTCATAGCCCTCACAGACAAATACAGAAAAAAGTCAGACTGCTTGATATACCTCCTTTCAAGAAGAATTTAAATCAGCCCACTCTTTTCTTCCTTTTTTTCTTCAAGCCTTTGTCCCCAATCATCAGTTCCATTCTTTTTTTTTTCTTTTTTTTTGCTGAGGCAATTGGGGTTAAGTGACTTGCCCAGGGTCACATAGCTAGGAAGTTTTTAAGTGTCTGAAGCCACATTTGAACTTGGGTCCTTCTGACTTCAGGGCTGATGCTCTATCCACTGCACCACCCAGCTGCTCCATCAGTTCCATTCTTTAAAAATCATCATAGTGGCAAAATTAGGCTCTTGCATTTTTTATCAGTTTATCGAAAGACATCACTTATGTCCCTTGAGTTTGGGAGGTATTATATTAAGAGAAAACATCTACTGAGTAACTCCATCTAGTACTCCTCCCTTAGTGGACATCATAAGTATTTAGACTTCAGGGAGATTTATATAGTACTTGGAATTTAGATATTAGGGAGATTATATACTGAGTCCCCGCAGAAAAAGTCAAATACTTCCCAAGTTTACCATGGTCTAAACTAGTGGTAGTGTTACGTGCATTCTGCTATTCATTCATCTAACAACAACAAAAAATGGATATTTAATTTTTTATGTTCAAATTTTATGCTAATTACCATAGGAGATTTAAATAAAAGGATAAAACATAGACCCTGCCCTCAAGACATGAATAGGTGAGTCTATCATACAGGAAATACAAGGTAATATAGAATGGCTGATACATATATATATATATATATATATATATATATATATATATATTAGGACTCTAGGAGTTCAGAGGAAGATGTTCATTTTATCATCATAGGGTTGGTAGGCATTGAATGAAATTGTCATAAGTAATTTTGTAAAAAATAAGGAACTTTACATACTTTCTAGGAACAAATGAGTGATATTCAAGACATAGAAGTACAGTATTACTTTATTAAACTGTGACTTTAAGAGTAAGGTTTTTTTGTTTGTGAAATCTAATTAGGGATAGGAGAAATGGATTTAGATTTGTGTGTGTGTATGTTTGTGTGCGCGCCTGCACACGCGTGCGCAAGTGAGTTCATCATCACATTCCAGTGTGATCACCCAGTTATATGCCTTCTACGGGAGTTTTGTGAGTTTTTTGAAACCTGAGATTGGGATTGGGATTTCCAGATGCCTGTCGATAGTGTTTAGTACATCATGCAGGCCAACCAATCAAAAGCTGTGGTTGTGGATAATTGCGAGAACTGTTGTCCCACTTGGCTTCTAATCCAACCTTTGGCTGACTGGGTGCGTGGGTATGGTGACCATATGTTCTGTATTTTCTGGGACAGTCCAAATTTCAAGTAGGGAAAAGTATATTTTTACTGGGTCTTTGCAAAGAGAATATCTTTTGTCTGACCATGTGTTCTGACTTTTGGCTTGGAAAAATATGGTCCCTGTATGTTTGGGCTGCTGAATAGGAGAATGTGTTTCCAACTAACCTTCATATTGCTTTTGTCAGCAGTGAACAATTAGAATTCACTTTTGTGGGTGTAAGAAAAATATCTTACAGTTAGAACTGCAGAGATCATGTATTCTGAGCTCCTTTGTAATGTGTGTTAAATGTTCAAAGACAGCCCTATTGTGACCTCAAATAATTCAAGTCATCTGGCAACTCATTAAGCATCTATAATGTGCTAAGAAATGTGCTAGATTCCAGGGACACACAGACAAGTATAGAATTGTCTTTCTCCAATAGGATCTTATATTTTACTTGCAGGAAAAGACTATATGCATAGATAAGTAAATCTTAGTTAAGTAAAATAAGCAAATATGTTATATCTACATACTCCTAGGAGTGGGGTGGAGAGGGGAAGATGATGAGATGATGGGTGTCTGGATGGGCACTGGAAGTGACAAATTTTGACTTCTTAGGAAAGGGGGAAAATGAAGAGTTTTAGAGGGTGAATTGTTGCAACAAATAAGTACACACGTGTATATTCATGTATTTGTACATACATATTACAAGGTATTGGGAGTGGTGCATGTGGGATGCTAACAGTTGGGAAGATCATTAAAGGGTTTATAGAAAAGGTATCTCAAGTCTTGGTGCCATTTTAAGCTTTAATAAAAGTCTTGATCCCATTTTAAGCTTTGGTACCTTAAAATGGCACCATGACTTATTGAAATACCTATAGAAATTGGCATTTGCATAGAGCTATATTCTAAGAGATTGAAGGGAGAAGGGACAACATTCTAGGTAATGGGGACAATCTGCATGAAAACATGGAGACTGGAGATAGGTTGTTGTGTATGGAGAACAGTGGTCAGTTCAGCTTGGTTGAAACAGAGTGTTTTGAGGCAGAGCAATGTGGAATAACTCTTAAAAGAGAGATAACACTGTTTTGCTTTTTTTCAGGTTCTCCAAACTTATCTCCAAATCCTATGTCCCCCGCACACAATAATTTGGGTAAGTATTTCTTCCTTCCTTGATTTCTGCTAAGATGAATTGACTCCCGCTGACTGGCTAGGGAGAGCCATAGTGATGAAAGGCTCATGTACTCTGCCCCAGTGCAATCGTTTTTTATCGATTGCCATGAAGGTTTCTAATTACGGTCTTGCATAGAATGGGAAAATTGAGAACTGGGATTCTAGGAAAGAAAACCATATGTTGGGCTATATTTCTCTTGGGCATAATGAATTGACTATCTCCCAAACTTAAAGAACCACAGTGGGTAGGTGCAGTCAGACAAGTGGAGGTATGTGGTTTGGTGCTTACTTTCTTGTAATCCCACAAACTGTTTTTCTCTTTTTCTTCTTCCTTTTCCTCTTCTTCTCCCACCTCTTTCTCCTCTTCTTCCTCTCTACCTTCTCCTCCCCAACAGCCGTTAAGAAGCTATTCCAGATCGTTTAGACAAGCCCCTATAATCCCAACAGCCCTCTCTCTTTCTATTAGGGTGCAAGCATTTTTAAATATCCTTTTTCATGTACATGATAGAACCTACCACACATGGGGAGCCTGCCTGAAAAACAGACTGAACTAAGTCTGATCCAAGGGCACTAATCAAATGTGATATCACTTCACTTAGGCCTCAGAAAGGATATTGATGTTTATGTTGTGAAGATTTAGATCTGGAGTTCTTAATCTGGACTCATAGATCTAAGATTTGATGGGTCGATTTCAAAGGGTCTCTGAATTTGGATGGGAAAAGGAAATCTTTATTTTTATTAATCTCTAAAATTTAGCATTTCCTTCAATACTTATAAAAAATAACAAACATGCTTCTGAGAAGATTCCTGTATATGGGCTTCACCAAAGAGTGCCCAAGAGGAGCATGATACACAGAAAGGATAAGAATCTTTGGTTTAGAGGTGGGAGATAAATTCCAGGGGAACCAGTTTATTAGATGTTTTTAAACAAGCAAGAGAGAATTTTCTTTGTATTTCAGTTGGAGGGGGCCTTTTGTTCCAAGTTTAGAGACTTGGTTACTCTGGTCTTTGGAACTCAATTGAAATCAAATTCATCACGTTATTAATCATGGGAGATGGGAGAGGGGGAAAACTTAATATTTGTAACAGAGACAGTTGGGAGAAAATTAAAAACCAGACAATGGAAGAAAGAGGTTAAAGGGGGAGAGGGAAAAGGCAGAGTAAATGAAGGTAAATACAGATGTGTATTTCTTTTAATCCAACTCTCCCCACGCAAATACTTTAAAAAAAGGTTTAAGGCAAGTTGTAAAATATGACAGGGATATGGTTTAACTTCTTTGTGTAAATGATTTCATTGTTAGTGTTGGGCGTTGCACAGGGAAAATCAAATTCCTGATGTGAAAGGACTGTAAGAATTATTAAAAACAAACTCTCCCAACTAGAAGCTATCTTATGCCCATGAAATTAAAGACAGAGATTGTGAACTCAACTCTTTGCTTCTAGTCTTTAAGTCTTGCTGTTTTAATTTTAAGTCTTGAATATTTAACACTATGCGTGGAGACCAGTTCTTTAAGAAAGAAAAACATTTTAGCAAGTTGGCCCTGGCTCACCAGTGTTTGGGGTTTTATTTAGCACTCACCACAGCACCTGACACATAGTAGGTTCTTAATAAGTGTTTGTTGACTTTTTAAATAGCTATAATTAAAAAGGCATTTCTTTTCTTGGGAGCAACTGGGAGGATTGTGATACCCACTGAGTGATTTATAGATCATTTTTCCTAACTATATCCTGACATAGTTCCAAAGAAGGAATTAATTTGAACTTCCCTTCATAAGATGCAGAAAGGAAAATTGAGTTATAGAAGGAAAATCATTTAAAATGCTAGAATTGGAGGGGACTTGGTGACATCTTGTCTAATATTTCTCCAACTCTTTGTTTTTTGGAACTCCTGGGTGCTACACATCAGTGAAAGGGGTTTTGAAAAGGAAAAGAAATGTTATTGAAAAGTAGTCCCATGTAGCATGTGTGTTCAGTTCATGTGAAAAATCATAAAAGATTAGTCTAAGCTGGTCATATGACCAAAAAGTTGATTTCTTATAGGCCTAGAATCATTCAGTTCATTAAATAATGTATAAAGCAAAATCATTATATTATATATTATATTATTGCATCACAATACATATCAACCTGAGTTCATAAACTAATTGATTCTATTTCTTTTCTTTTAAAAAAAAATGTTAAAAATGTTTTTGTCTGAATGCTGCTTATGGACAAGGCAGTTAGGTAAACTTAGGAAAAGAGACAAGAAAGGAAAGATTATTAAAATCAAGATTCTTATAATGAAATAAATATAGTGCTTCAAGGAGAGTATAATAAATCCTGAAAAAAAAACCATTTTTATGGGTTTCATTGTTCTGCTATTTCTAATTTGGGCTTTCCTTGGTTGATCCTGAGGTCCAGCAAAGCTGTATTGCCAGATTTTTAAAAAATAGTTAAAAAGAGGAGATGAAAAGATGCATGTGTTGGGTAGAACTTAGTGTCCTGGTGGATGTCTGAATGATCATTGGAACAGTCTCTAAAAGAAAGGGAAAAACAAAGACTTTTATAGAGCAAATTGTTGCAACAAATATTGTTCCCAATTATAAAACATTTTCTTGATTGCTAACATATCTTTTTCACTCATCAAGAGATTTATAATATTGTTAAATTCAGAATAACATTACAGAAGGTTCTCTAACAATTAGCGTGTTATCTGGATGACCTCTAAGATCCTGTCCAGCTCTGAATTATGATTCTATGACCTTATCTGTGTGTCCTACTCGTGGCTTGAAAATTGTACTCTGTATTAAGATCACAAAATCATAGGTTAAAAGTCATCCAATCAGACTCCTTTGTTTTACAGGTAAAGAAAATAGGTTAAGAGGTTTGCCCAGAGTCACACAGCTACTAAGTGTCTGAGTCAGGCTTCCAACCCCATGTCTTTCTGGCTCCAAATCCAGTGCTTTCTCCACTACACTGGTCATTACAAGCTTCATATGTACATTTTTACATGTGCAAATTTTTTATCCTCAAAGAAATACATGGTACAGAAAGTGGATTAGATGACATTTTCCCTGTCAAATACTCAAAGGCATCCTGCTACTTACTAGGAGTTTCAAACTTGAATTCTGTAGATGTCTATTAAGTTTCTACTTTGTATGTAGTTTGTTGTAGGAGTTTTAGTCTTACACAGTGATGCTCATGACATTTCTGTCCTTTCCATTTGCTTTCTTCTCTTCAACGGGACCACAAGTTGTCAGTTATTTTTATGAGGGGTGAGGGAAAATGCAGTTTTCCTAGTCTATCCTGGTTATTGCTCTCCTTCATCAGTGTGCTAGTAAATGTTTAACAAGCAGGTCTCCAGAGAGAAAATAAGCATGAAACACTAAAATTTAATTTGCATTAGCACCATTTTCTTCATCACTTCCAACTTAGACAATCAACAAAACAATAAGCCAAGCTCTAGATTTGTAGAGTTGCTCATTTCCAGGATACAACTAGAAACTTAAGTCAAATTTCAATATCTAGTTTAAAGTAGCTTAAGCCCATTCTTAGCACCTATCTCTGTTCTGACTGTTCACCCAGCATCTCCACTTGACTGAATCACAACGAGCTGTGTGACATCACACTACTTTGTAAGGAAACTGAAAGGTTGGTGATCTCAGGAGAGTGTTTTCAGAAATCTAGCAACAAGCCTTGAAGCATAGTAGATGCAGGTTTGTCTGATTGGATTGAAGATGAGGAAATGGCATGTGATTTTCCTGTTGTCTTACAAAATTGGGGTATATGTGTGTGAAAGAGAAAGAGATCGAGAGACAGAGAGAATGAATATGTGCATTCCAGATTTTCTAGAATGTATAATTGAGGAGAAAAATGGGGGAGAAAGGAGGAAGATTAATGATCTTGTCTAAGAAAATTCTTTCAGGTGAATAAGTTACTCCCTGGCTATACCTTGGGAAACTTAGGGATGCGCATTAATGCTTCAAACAAATTTAGGTATCATTTAATATCCTGAAGCAGCAATTTATTAGTGATGTAAAGGTATTAGTGCATCTAGCCAGAGGCCTTCAGGATCCAATGAAGAGCTTACTCACTTTTTAGGAAAAACTCCGATGGGGGGTCTCCTTTATATAAGAACTCCCATTTTGGCTCTTTGCAAACATAACTGAGAATAGGTGCTTAGAAGATTTGACACTTAATGGTACAAATGGGATGGGGTTTGGGGAGGTGGAGGGAAGAACAGTATGTGAACTTCTGGGCAAGTTATTGGATTTCTTCAAGCTTTTGCTAGATAAATTAGTGTTAGATTCCAAGCATGAAAGTGGCTGATCATGTTACCTTTTTTTTTTTTTTTTTTTTTAAACCATCTCTTCTGCTAAATTTGGCTTCTCTCCTTGGCCCACTGGTTCCTTTAGATTTTTACATTATATGTGTTTCCCTCCTTTCCTCCTCCCTCTTTATCCCTCTCATTCCCAACTGGATTTAGTTCATTTACAGATGTTTTTAATAGAAGTTTCAGTTGCCAAGTATTGCCTTCTGGGTTTTCTTCTTTTTTTCTTCTTCTTTAAACAAAACAGAAAGTATGCCAGTGCAGAGCTGATCTCAATATTGAGGTCATTCAGTAAGTTTAATCTGGCAGAGAGCCAGCCCTAAATTAAGGAACTCTGTTGTTCCCAATGGAGAAGTCATGTGATCTCTGCTCTAGAGAGTGCTTAGGTGGCTCATTGTTGATGCTATAGATGACTAGACCTATGCCCATCCTAAACACTTCTGCTTTGGGAGAATAAATGAGCATCACTGGGGCACAAATGGACAGACAGAAGAGGGAAAAGCTGTGGGCTGCAAGTCAGTCTATAAGTAGCCAGAAGTATTTGGAAGATAATTTGGAAAGATGGAAGGAGGGTGTTGGAGAAAAGAAAAATTCATCATGGGTACTCAGGGATAACAACTAAGTGTCTGGGAGCAGTACTTCTCTAGGAATCTGGTCATGTTTCGAAATAGAGGTTAACTAACCTAAATAACGCTATCTCAAAAGCAGCTGTCAAACTTTTCTTTGGCTCGACTACACAGCTCCCCAGAACTGGCATCTTCCTAATTAAGTGTCAAGCTCCTGCATTACAAATGTTTTCCACTAGTTGCTTTGATACGATGTTGTGTTGTCTGTTCAACATGTCTTTGGGAGATGCAGGGATGTTTGGCGGAGACCTCAGATCTGCCTGGGAGGGCCCCCTGACTCAAGCTGCTGTTATGATGAGCTCTGAATTCTGAAATGTCTTAGGCTGTTGGTCCTCCAAACTAGCATTGATGAGGGATATTGTTTCAGTATTGGGTCAAGCAAGAAAGCAGGCATAGGCAGGTTTTTTGACTTTTTTTTCCCGTCTTTAATAAAGTTCATTGGCAGTGAGGAATTAATTATTTTTCCCCTCCCACCACTGACCAAAAGCACGTTCCATTATAGAGGCTAGGCCAGTAGAGGCAATCTGTTTAATAGAATTGGAGATTTCAGATTGATTTTAAAGATACTTAAACTTGGCTAAGAAGCACAAAACCACAAGATTATAGAGCTGGAAGGGACCTGAGAAAGGCCACTCATTTCCTTTTATGATTAGCACACTGAGCCCTGAAAAGATGAAATGATGGCTGTAGGTCATATACCCAGCAAGAGGCAAAGTTAGGAAGAGAACCAAGTCAGGTGAAATGGAAATTCTCTTCTTCCTCCCTCCTCTCTATGATGTCTGTCCTTCATGGAATTGGACTACTTTGAATGTTAGACTGGTCATTTTTTAAGTTTATACTTAAGCCACTAGCCACTAGCTATTTTAAATTAAATTTCCAAACAATAAAATCTACATATTGGTAAACAAATAGCTTAGAAAGTCACTTATCTCATCATGATCCTAAAATAACAACTTATATGTTTGACATATTCTCTATAGAGCCAACTAGGTTCATTCTCTGGAAACCAGACCACTAGGTTCCAGGGATGTTGTTGTTGCCTCCTTCTTCACAGAGGGCTAACAGAGGACGAGTTCCTTTCCCTCTGTCCCTATTTCTTAGACTTGCCTTGTTCCCAGTGGAGGGAGTCTGATCCTGAGCAATATCACAGAACTCTGATTATCTTACTTTATCATTAGGTGTTCTTACCCTGGTTCCTTGGATTCCCAAAGGATCTATGGATAGAATTCAAAGGGTCCATAAACTTGGATGGGAAAATAGAATTACATCTTTTTAAAATAGAATTGATTTTCTTTGTAATCCCATGTTTTATTTCATGCATTTAAAAATTTCTGAGGAGTATATTTCCTTCACTAGACTATCAAAGGAGTTCATAACACAAAAAAAGATTAAGAACCTCCATCTTATATCACAACCGTGTCACTTTACTCTATCCTATGGAATGGAACAAGGATGACTCTATATTTTCCATATTGATACCATGGAAAGAACAGACATATCCAGGGCCATAAAGTCAGTATCAGAATGTATGAATGAATCAATAAACAATTTATTAAACTTACAGGCATTGAATGTGCAAAAATAAAAATGAAACCATTCTTCCCCTCAAGGAGCTTATATTCAAGGGAAACAGCACGCTCCAAATGAGAGCCATTTTTTTCTAACTCATATACTTTTCCTCATTCGTGTCATGAAATTTTAGGTCTACTGATTTGATTGGAGTCATCAATTGAGCTAAAAATGAAATTGCTCATCTTTAGTTGGCAATTCATGAAGCCATAGCAACCATGTAGCTGAGCCATCTACTCAAACCCTAATTAGTTTGGAATGTTTTTCCGAATCAGACTTTTTAATTTTTTAAAGTTTTTAAGGGGGTCAGGCTTATGCTCTAGTCCAGTTATTTCCTCCAGAGTAAGAGTGTGCTGTAGGAGGCAGAGAAGAAGACTTAAAAATTAGCTCCTGAATCTCAGGGTGAAATTCTTTTGTTCTTTCGTGTGTGGGCCACCATCACAGAATCGGGAGCTATAGCATAGAGAACCTAAATGTTACATAAGATAAGACAAACCTTTCATGGAACCTGTATAAAAAACACTACTGTAATACATAAAAATTTTGCAGTGACCTTAGACTGGTAGATTTAGAATAAAATCTATTACAGATCTAGTTTACCTGGATTTCAACAAAGCACTTGTTCAAATCATGATATCTTTATGGACAGGATGAAATGTCACAGGACAAATAACCATACAATTATTTGAATTTAGAGCTAGTAAATGACTGGATTTAAAGAATAGTTGTTATCCAGTTCATGTCACTTTGGAAAGAAATCTTTAGTGAACTGTGTCATGCATCATATTGAACATTTTTATCAATGGTTTGAGATAAAGACACAGATGGCAGACTTATCCAAAATGCAGATGCCACAAAGCTTTACGGGATAGCTAACACATTAGATGACAGTCAGTATCCAGAGAGGGAGAAAAACAGGCTAGAGTGTTGGTCCAAGTTAAATAAGAAGTTGAATAACAATAAATGCAAAGTCCTCTATTTGATTGAAGAAAACTTAAGTATGAAGTGGGGACTTACCAGTTGATCTGAAAATGATTGTAGGCATTTTTGTGTATTCAAAACTCAATATGAGTCAGCAGTCAAATGGGAAAGCAGTACTCAACACACACACACACACACACACACACACACGCACACACACACACACAATCTGAGGCTGCATTATGAGATGTATGATGTCCAGAATAAGGAAGGTGAGAGTTTCATACTCTGCCCTCGTCATACAACATTTGAAATACTGTATTCAGTTGTGGGTGCCATAGTTTATAAAGGACGATGGTAAGTTGGGAGATGATGAGTATAATGAAGGACTTCAAAGTTATATCAATGTGAGGATCAATTTAAGAGAAGACTAAGGATTTTGAGAATATTAAGGTGTGGATGTGATAGTTGTCTTCAGACATTTGAAGGACTATCATGGAGAAAAGGGAATAAACTTGTTCTACTTGGCCTAGAACAAAAAATTTTGGAAATGTATATTTAGACCAAATTTAAGGAAAATTTCCTTAATAGTGAGAGCTCTCCAAAAATAGAATGGGAAACCTTGGAATCTAGCAAGCTTCCCCTCACTTAAAAATCTTCTATTCAAGATTTGGATGCTCACCATTTGTCAGTGATGTCATAGTGAGGATTTTTGTAGTAGGGATCCTACTGAATAGTTAGCACTTCAAAAGAAATGTAAGCTATAGCCCAGGTTTTCAAGGAACCAACTATGTTGTATATGTGTATAAGGCTATCCCAGAGAACATTTTCTTATTAGAGTAGAATCTCAGGAGATCTTGTCCAACCACCACTTCTGCTGCAAACAAGTTGAATGATTGGGGCAAATAAGTCCCTGAACTTAATTCAGTCTTCTAATAGGGCTGAAGTTGGGGTTCAATCTATCTGTAAAATGAAGACATTAGACTTTATTTCTTTCTGCTCTCTCCTATTTATTCTACCAATCTTATTTGAAGCATTTGAATATTTGTTTTTTTTTTGTTTTTTTTTTTTTAATTTAATAGCCTTTTATTTACAGGATATATACATGGGTAACTTTACAGCATTAACAATTGCCAAACCTCTTGTTCCAATTTTTCACCTCTTACCCCCCCACCCTCTCCCCTAGATGGCAGGATGACCAGTAGATGTTAAATATATTAAAATATAACTTAGATACACAGTAAGTATACATGACCAAAACGTTATTTTGCTGTACAAAAAGAATCAGACTCTGAAATATTGTACAATTAGCTTGTGAAGGAAATCAAAAATGCAGGTGTGCATAAATATAGGGATTGGGAATTCAATGTAATGGTTTTTAGTCATCTCCCAGAGTTCTTTTTCTGGGCATAGCTAGTTCAGTTCATTACTGCTCCATTAGAAATGATTTGGTTGATCTTGTTGCTGAGGATGGCCTGATCCATCAGAACTGGTCATCATCTAGTATTGTTGTTGAAGTATATAATGATCTCCTGGTCCTGCTCATTTCACTCAGCATCAGTTCGTGTAAGTCTCTCCAGGCCTTTCTGAAATCATCCTGTTGGTCATTTCTTACAGAACAGTAATATTCCATAATTTTCATATACCACAATTTATTCAGCCATTCTCCAACTGATGGACATCCATTCAGTTTCCAGTTTCTAGCCACTACAAAAAGGGCTGCCACAAACATTCGTGCACATACAGGTCCCTTTCCCTTCTTTATAATCTCTTTGGGATATAATCCCAGTAGTAACACTGCTGGATCAAAGGGTATGCACAATTTGATAACTTTTTGAGCATAGTTCCAAACTACTCTCCAAAATGGTTGGATTCGTTCACAACTCCACCAACAAGCATTTGAATATTTGAATGGTTCATGCTACAAGTGTTCATAGAAGGAGGAGGACTTAAGGGGGTGCAAAAGTGGAAAAGTTCTCATGATGGATGTGAAATGAGCCAGTCTCTTAAGAATAGGTTGGATTTGGATAAGTTAGATAAGTGGAGGAGGAGGGAGCACATTCTATCCATGTGGAAGAATCAGAATGAATAAACACGTAGGGGCAATAGTTTGCTCAGTATGGCCTGGGAAAAGTTCAGAGGACAACCTGGCTAAATCAATCAATTAACAAGCATTTCACAATTGCTAATCAATCCACAGACATTTCTTAAAGTACTAAGCACTGGGATATAAAAACCAAAAGAGAGGGAGATGGACAGACAGACAATGACAATTTCTACTCTCAAGGAACTTATATCCTATTAGGTGAGACAATATATACCTATATAAGCATATACAGAAATTTAAAAAAAAAATTGGTGATTAAACACAAGACAGGGAAGGCCCTAGTAGTTGGGAAATATATAAGTATATATAAAAATATGGGGTTACTTTTTTGTGGGGAGGCACTACAGACTTTGATCAGGAACAGCTTTATATGGAGTACTTTAGCTGAGTTCTGAAGAATATAGGGATTCTTATGTGATCTTTCAAAAGAAATGACCTGAGATATATAGTACGGAACTTGATTAGGAAAAGATAATCAGAGCAGTTAGATTTCTTGTGAGCCAGAAAGGAGTATGGTTAACTTTTAGGAACTTTGGAAGGTTGATCAAGAGGCTGAATTTGAGAAGGGCTGGGATAGTTTTGCACTGATTTCTTTGAGTAACTGACATATTTTTCAGCACTAAGGATGGCATATACTTTTAATTTCTTTGATTAGGTTGACTCATTTTCTGAGATGACTCGTGCCATTAACCAGTAACCTGTTGCTTTTATGTATACCTCAAGCACTTCTTCATGTAAGAATTTCCAGGCTAAAAAATTATCTGATAAATGAGATCAATTTCTTGTCCATAATATCATTTTATATTTATAGCATGATTTATGCTTTTCAAAGAACTTTTCCTGATACTGCCTCATTTGATCTTTACAAGTTTTACATCAGGAAAGGCATTGACAAAGTATATGGAATTCTGCCTTATGTTTTATTCCCATTTCACAGATGAAGAAACTTCCCAGGAGTGTTTTGAATGAGCTGTGCATATAAGGTTGCATAGCAACTTTGTATTAGATCTGGGAGTGGAATGAAGGTCTTCTGATTTATCAAATCAGTGTTTATCAATTATCAGTGTTTGTTGTTTTCTCTGTTCTTTCTTTCATAATTAATTATAAACTTAGTTGGCAAAAAAATCCAAATGTACAAACAAAAATAAAACATTGTCCATGATCTTGTAAACTTTCCAATATATATTCACAGTTTGTTTAAAGGAAAAGTCTACTTTAATCTTAATAAGAATTACAAAATCATTCCATTTCTGTAACCCTTTTGAACTGTTGAAAAACTCCCTTTTCCTCTGAATTTTGCTATCATTATTATTAGAGTTTTTGCTTTTCTTTTCATCCTTCTCCATTACTTTGTATAAATCTCATTTTTTTTTAATGAGTGATTCTCATGGTCATATTGCTCAATGACTTGCTTTGTGTCTCTTTGTGTCTTGTGCAGATCTGCAACCTGTCACATACTGCGAGCCAGCCTTCTGGTGCTCCATCTCCTACTATGAACTGAACCAGAGGGTGGGGGAGACTTTCCATGCCTCTCAGCCTTCCATGACTGTAGATGGTTTCACTGACCCATCCAACTCGGAGCGCTTCTGTCTTGGTTTATTGTCCAATGTGAACAGGAATGCAGCTGTGGAGCTTACTCGCCGGCACATTGGTAAGCACATCCACCACTTCACTGCTTGCCTTCCCATAATAGACTGGAGCAGAGGGGCTCTTTGCTGGGGAGCAGTGGGAAGTGTGTCTCACTCATTGCTGCTTCATTGAGAAAGTACAATTCCTCTGACCAAGTTTCCTGCCTCAAACATCATGGTTCTCTGGGGATAGTCCTTCAGTTATGGTTGTCTCCACCTTTCTCTTGACCTGTTTCCCTTCTTCCACCTAAAGATATAAAATTTCTGGAAATTTTCAAGGCAGGAAACAAATGAACTTATCTTGGGGGAAGAAATAAATGATGGTGAAAATGTAAATGTGTGCAATATAGGCTGGTTTTTTTTTTTTTTTTTTTTTTTTTTTTTTTTTTTTTGTTTGGTTTGGTTTGGTTTGGTTTGGTTTGGTTTGGTTTGGTTTGGTTCTTTGAGCAGCAGGTGATGTACATGCTGTTGCAGCAAAAAAGAAATGTTCGATTTGGAGTGGAAGGCCTTGGGTGTGAATCCCAGCTCTGACACTTGGGGAAAGTCGCAACTTTCCTCGCCCTCAGTTTCCTCATCTACAGTATAAGGGAATTGGCCTCTGAGAGCCCTTCCAGCTGCAAACCTGTGAAGCTTTGACTCTTGACATAGTCACATAGTTGCAAAATATAAAAATGTATCTTGCATATGTATAATTTCATTTACTTGTAAAATTACTGTTATATTTAGAGATATGAAGGCAGACAGAAAAGAAGCCAAGTTGGGGGAAACATTTTAATATGTTTAAAAAGCATTAATTCTAAAGGGAATCTTCCCACATACTTGATTTTTTTAGGTCTTAGTGTCTCTATTTTCATTCTCCCCTCCAGCTCTTTATTTCTCAACTCAGATAGCACAGTTGCCCATCTGCTTTCCTGAAACAAGCGTACAGTTACCCCTTCCACGTTGTGACTTTCCCCATTGAGGTTTACACACACACACACACACACACACACACACACACACACGAGTAAATGCCTAAGGCTGAATTTAAACTGAGATTGTTCTGACTCCAGGACTGACCTTCTATCCACTATGCCTTCTTCTTGCTCTTAGTACCTCTACAATTTCCTTTTTTTTTTCTTTCACTTCAGTTCCTGCAGTTGCTACTTTGGCGTAAGAAATTAAACGGGAATTTGGGGAGAGTTTTGTAGAAGCCACAGACTATACACAGAGGCCAGAAAATGACACAGAAAAAGTTTAGAAATTCAGAAGTATATAATGTAGAGCTTACTTCTCTGATCTCTTCCTTATTTTTCCAAAGGAACACAAATGGTGACCCTTCTCTACAGCAGATAGAGAATATCACTAATGGTGGGGTGGGGGAAAGAGAGAGAGAGAGAGAGAGAGAGAGAGAGAGAGAGAGAGAGAGTGAGTGCACATGTTAGAGACTTTACGTAATTGGATTTGAAACAAGTTTAAAAATAGTTTGTCCATCTGGGGTGAATTTAAAACAAGATGGAAAATTGTATGTTAAGCCTATGGAAAGGTTTTTTTTTTTTTAATGGAAATTCTTTTTAAAAGTTTCCAGGGGGGTCAGGAGGGAAACATGTGTGATCAGCTGTCATTACTTAAAAGCCAAAGGTTTGGGGACCTGGGAAGTAGGGAAGGTCTGCCCAGTTTGGCAGAGATGTCCAGAAAAATCCATTCTTGTTTCTGAGCTGATTGTCTTTTGTGAACTGGCCTTCTCTTTTGCCTGAGAACTCTAAAAGTTCAGAGGGTGTTGTATAAGTTTTAGTTATGATTATAGGAAAGTCACTTTGTCTATTCTTTTCAGTCATGTTTTCAAATTGCTTCTCATCTGTTTTTCCTCTTTGAGCGGGGCAGAAGTGAAACTTAAAAGCTGGACATTTCCAAGGCATTCACGTGGTCTTTTTTTGTGGACCTTATTCAGATTCAGTGTTCTGAAGTGCCCAGGCCTTTAATTGAGTGTGAGTTGGGCAGAGAAAGTTGGGGAGTTGGAGAGTTGGGGGAGAAGTTGGAGAGTTGGAGAGAGTTGGGGAGAGTTGGGGGCTTGCCATTCTGAGTGAATATTCATGATCACAATTTGTCTTGCAGACTGATACCAAGGAGGACAGTGGCTGTGTTTTGGACACTGACCTCTGGTGCTGGGAAACCTAAATATTTCCATTGGTATTTGTTCCCTAGGGAGAGGAGTGCGGCTCTATTACATCGGAGGAGAAGTCTTTGCAGAATGCCTCAGTGACAGTGCCATTTTTGTCCAGTCCCCCAACTGTAACCAGCGTTACGGCTGGCACCCAGCAACTGTCTGCAAGATTCCACCAGGTAATCCAGCCCTTGGGATCCTCCCTGGTTACCTTCCTTATTCTGAGAACTATAGGGTATCTGAGTACATTACTTTTCAGTCTTTCTTTACTGTTAATGTTTGTACAGCTGTCTTCTCATTGATTTGACCTTTTTGGGGTCTCCTTGGTTGTTTTCATGAAGTTCCTTGGGGGCAGAAATGACATTTATCTAATTATCTTTTAACAGTGTACAGCACAGTATCACATGCCCAAGGGATGCTTAATAACTACTATTTGCTGACAATGCAAGCCATATGGAGGCTACTTTTGCTCGTTAACAGTCTTCAATATCTCCTTATACATGTATCTTGGATAAAAACAAGGACCTAAATGATTAAAGCTGGTTGCTGTATATCCTAACTAGGATCCTTGACCTAGAACTAGACATCTGATTTGTCCCTCTCATTTTACAGATGAGGAAACTGAGGCCAAAGAAATTGCCTTGTCAACATCACAAAGATATAAGTGGCAAAATCTGAATATGAACTCAATTTCTTTCCTTCTGAACCCTGAACTTTCCTGTGTATTTCCCTTGTCCATGTCTATGGTGTCCAACTTTCTGTTTGTGCCATACTTTTTTGTGTCTCCTGTTTTACTGGTATTAACATATTTTCAGAGAAAAATAAGTCGGGAGTTCCAGAAAACAGGCAAGTTGAAATAATGTTTGCAATGAAAATTTGAGAATAACCTCAAATTTGGGGGGCTAAGTAGCAATTGCAGGAATTGAACAGAAGTAAAAGGAAAAAAAGGAAGTTGTAGAGGTACTAAGAGCAAGAAGGCATAGTGGATAGAAGGTCAATCCTGAGTCAGAAAGACCTCAGTTCAAATATGGTCTTAGACATTTACTCACTATGTGACATTAGGCAGCTCATTTCAATCTGTGTGCCTCAGTTTCCTCATCTGTAAAATGAGGAAATGGCAAACCACTCCATTGTCTTTGCCAAGAAAATCACAAATTGAGCCACAAAGAGTAGGGCATAATGAAAAATGACTGAACAATAACAGATACCAACTTCAGATCACTGTAGGATATACTTCCTAACAGACAAGCTTTAAGAAAGTAGAGTGGCTTGTATTAGAAGCAGTGCATTCCTTGTCCCTTCTTCATCCCTTATAAAGACAATGTGCCTGTTCCCCCCATATTACTGAAAAGATAGAGAGGGAATGTTATTCAGATAAATAACCTCTCAGACACTTTCCATCCCAGAGCTCCTAGATATCTTTTCCTTTAAACTTTCTCAGTTTTTGATAAATTTTTCTGTTTGTTGTAGTTTTTCCCTTGAAGGAAAACTAGGGTGGGGGGAAAATGTGAACTGGAGAGATTAGCAGATGAAAGGTTGATGTGTTCTATCCGAGAAGATTGCTTCTCACGTTTTGATATTTCAATTATTCATTTTTTTCTCTGGTTTACATAATCATGAAATTAAAAAATATATATTTTAAAAGGACTATTTAAATAAAAAGGGGTTTTGTTGGTAGTAATTCTCCCTTCTCTTTCCTGCTGATTCCTCTAACTGCATCCTTAAACCCACTTTTTAAAAGAGATTTTTCATTTTATGGTAAATGAATTAAATGAACTTCTTCAGTTAACTAAAAAATTACACACATACATACACTCACACAAACACACCCCTTCTCTTACACTGTCTCTCCATCCTTAATCTCTTGGGCCAGTATCTAGCAAACAACTTCTAGAAGGTTTTTAACTTGTTGTGTAGAAACAGAAGCTACCAGGGACCCGTCTGCCAGGTTTCTTCCTTTGTTAATTTGGAATCGAGTGTTATCATTTTAGGTTGCATATCAACGAAGCCAGCCTTCCCTGCTGACAGCATAAAATCTCCTAGTAATTGGTACATCAAACTTCATTTTCCCTCTACCCCTTATCTACCCCCTAAATCTTAAATCAACATAGGATTTGGTCTTGTTACTTCCTTTAGTTTGTTGGGTGTAGTGATGGCAAAACCCGTTCCCTGTGTTCACAATAATCCACTATTCCCATCCTCTCACTGGAGGTGTTCCAGTATAATTCCATCCTCCTCTGTCCCTATGGTATTAGAGACAGAGCAGAGTAAGCCTCTAAAACCAGGCTGTTCATTTTTCTTGAGTTTGTGTAAAGTTTAATTAAGTCACTATCTTTCAGTGGCCCACAGGATAAATAACTAATACCCCACTTAAATTCAGCTGTATCAGCCAAGCTATTATACTGACCCTTTAAAAAATGCCTCATGTTTTCTGGTCTCCATATTTCATTCTCTGGGTTATCTCTATTTTCCTCCATTAAAGCTTTCTTTGGTAATCTCAGCCAGAAGTGAACATGAGAACATGGATTTATCAGTCAGTCAATAAATATTAAGAGCCTATTATGGACTAGATACTATACTAAGCACTGGTGATGCTATTAGAAGCAAAAGATATACCCTAAAGGAGCTCACAATCTAATGGAACATGGAAGGGACTTTATTTTTCTTTTAAAGCTTTTTATTTTCAAATACATGCATAGATAGTTTTCAGCATTCACCCTTACAAAACCTTGTATTTCAATTTTTTCTTCCTCCCTTCCCCCTCCAGACAGCACGTAATCTGATATATGATAAAGATGTGTAATTCTTCAAACATATTTCCACCTTTATCATGTTTCACAAGAAAAATCAGATCAAAAAGGAAAAAATAAGAAAACAAAATGTAAGCAAACCACAATAAAAAAAAAATACTACATTGTGATTCATCCAAGAGACCCAAAGTCTCTCTGGGTGCAGATGGCTCTCTCCATAAGAAGATCATTGAAACTGGCCTGAATCATCTTGTTGTTGCAAAAAGCCACCTCCATCAGAATTGATCATCATATAATCTTGCTGTTGCTATGTACAATGTTATCTTGGTTCTACTCATTTCACTTAGGATAGGTTCATTTAATTCTCTCTAGACCTTATGGAAGGGATTTTAGAAGACATTTGATTCAACTTTTAAGATGCTCCTTCCATCTTTTAAAAAAAATTTTATTATAGCTTTTTATTTACAAAATATATGCATGGGTAGTTTTTCAACACTGATCCTTGCAAAACCTTCTGTTCCAGATTTTCCCTTCTCCCCCCCCCCCCTTTCTCCTAGATGGCAGGTATTTCAATACATGGTAAAATATGTTAAATCCAATATATGTATACATATCTATACAATTATCTTGCTGCACAAGAAAAATCGGATCTAAAAAGAAAAAAAGACCTGAGAAGGAAAACAAAAATGCAAGCAAACAATAATAGAAAGAGTGAAAATGCTATGTTGTGGTCCACACTCAGCTCCCACCGTCCTCTCCTTGGGTGTAGATGTTTCTCTTCATTACTGAACAATTGGAACTGGTCTGAATCAATTCATTGCTGAAGAGAGCTGCATCCATCAGAACTGATCCCCATATAGTCTTATTGTGATGCTCCTTCCATCTTAAGCTCATCACCTCTAATCTTACTTGTTGTTCATTTGTATCTGACTCTTTGTGACCCTGTTGGGGGTTTTCTTGGCAAAGATACAGAGAGTGATCTGCCATTTCCTTCTCTAGCTTATTTGACAGATGAGGAAACTGAAGCAGGGTTAAATGACTAGCCCAGGGCCACACAGCTAGTATTGGATTTGAATTCAGGTCTTCCTGATTCCAGACCTGGCTCTCTATCCACTGTACTATCTGGCTGACCTACCATACTGATAATTCAAGTCCTGACTAAATACTATCTCCCTTAGCCTCTTTTCCCCTCTCTTAGGATGACTGGAAAGTGGAGTACCAGTCTCCTCCTAATGTCTTCCTTTGTACAGGTCAGAAATTGGACTTTTGGCTCACTCCATTCTGCATTTGCATCTGCTGCTCTGCCTTGTTTCAGTTCTATGGGACAGGATATACTCTGTGTTCCATTCTTCCCCTCCTCTCTCCTGCTTCCTGTTGATTCCTCCCATTTAATTATAAGCTCCTTGAGAACAGTGACCGTCTTTTTATTAATTTTATCCCCAGGGCTTAGCACAGCGCAGCACATAGTAGGCATTTGATATTTATTGGACTGGATTGAACCTATTCATTTTACAGATGAGAAAAGTGAGGCTCAGAGAGGTTAATAACATTATTGCTACTGACCCAGAATTTATACCTAGATTTTGATTTCAAATCTAGTATTTTTTCCCCTGCATCACACTATACCTGCCATCTTGTTTTTCTTGAGTCTCCCACAAGCATTTTGATTACACAATTCCTGAGAGAATAGAATTTTAGAGTGAGGAGGGACATTGGACCTTTGTTTTATGAATGAATTACTAGTATGGTCATAGCTAGATCAGTGACTTGACCAGCAGTAGAATGCAGAGAAGGACTCTGAGATTGTAGTCCCATATTCTGAGTTTGAGTTCTAGCCTTGGAACTTAATAGTCTTACGACTTAAATTTTTTTGGTTTCCTCATGTATAAAATGGCAAAAATAACACTTATGTGATTCTTTTCACTGGTTTGTGGTGAGGTTCCAAGGAGATAATATATGGGAATGAAACAGATTGACATATGAAATATTGCTGCTGTTTATTATTTCAACCCTATTTGAGTCTTCATGACCTCACTTGGGGTTTTTTTGGCAGAGATACAGAAGTGGTTTGCCATTTCTTTCTCTGGTTCATTTTACAGATGGGGAAACTAAGACAAACAGGGTAAGTGATTTTCCAGAGTCAATTAGTAAGTGTATGAGGCCAGATTTTAACTCAGGAAGATGTAATTTTGTAGGGGATCTATACAAGCCTTTTGCAGAGGTGGAACTCACCATAATAATTTTATTATTCTGGATTTCTCTTCCTCCCACTTTACTTTCCTCTCTTCTGATGCAAATCCCAACTAGGGATTGGGCCCATTTCTTCTATCTAGAGCCCTCTCTGACCTTTTCAGCTTTTTCAATGAACTTTCCCTCTTCTGAATCCTTAAACTGCTGTCTACCATGGCTATCGCCTTAATTCCATACTCAGGTATTCTTTGTTTCCTGTATATATCTCATCTTCTTAAGATTCTTGAAAGCAGGGACTATATTTTAAATTTCTTATAGTACTCATACCCACACATAACAACCAAACATAAGACTGATCATATAACAACTTACGGAGATTTAGTTGTGTTTGCGTGTGCCAGAATTGTGCTAAGTGCCTTTTTACAAATAGCATCTCATCTGATTCTCACGATCATCTTTAATGCTTATTATTATCTATATTTTACAGTTGAGGAAACTGAGGCAGACATATGGTTTAAGTGACTTGCCATGGATCACCCACAGCTAGTATCTGTGGCACCTCAGATGTTCTTAACTCCAGGTCCAATATTCTTTGCTACTCTGGGTATCCTAGAATTTACCTGAAACGAAGAAGATTCCACCCAAATTCTATTGAGTAAGAGATAACATTTTGGTTTTGTTGGCAGGATGCAACCTGAAGATATTCAATAACCAGGAATTTGCGGCCCTGCTGGCTCAGTCCGTCAACCAGGGCTTTGAGGCTGTTTACCAGCTGACTCGGATGTGTACCATTCGAATGAGCTTTGTTAAAGGCTGGGGAGCTGAATACAGGTCAGGTCTTTTTTTTGATTTGGGGTTTTACCCTCCAAGTTTACATATCTTTAAGGGGAAATTGTAAAATGCTAAAATGTTAAGGTGGGTAGAGGCCTTAAGAAAACCAATTAATCCATAACTCTTCACTTTATTGATGAAGAAACAGAGAGGAAGGGATTTGCTTAAAGTCATGATGATGGTAGGACCAGAGTTGAGACCTCTCAACTCTCAACCTAACTGTTCTTTTCTTTAGCCAACATTTTTACCAAAATGGCTTTAAAAAAAATTACCTTTCACTAACATATTATATATTTCTCTCACCTTTCTTTGCCCAGCTCCTAAAATCAGAAAAACTAGATACACTGGGAGGATAATCCCTGACTTTTAGAAGGATATGAAAATTGAGAAGCAGGGGTGATGAGAAGGTGGGCTTAGTGTTTATGACTGGAGAAATAAATAAAACTGTTTAGGAACTGTATGGTTTTTAAGGTGGTTCTAAAGGTAACCCAGACAAGAAGCCAATTAATTTCACTTTCACATGCAGTCCAAAGCTTAAAATTTCTCACAGATTTATAGGTTGTTCAGGTTTGGACCTAAAATTCACTTTAAAAAATAATTTAAATAGGAATTCCAAGATAGGCAGAGCTATTTTCCCTATCTCTGTGCTTACCGTTCTTCTTCCAATCCCCATCTCTTAGAGCAGACAGCAGAGGGACCAGAGCATCAGTTTTGCAAGCCCCACAAGTCACTCATCTATTTCTCCCCATTTTTCCAGATGTTTGGAGTCCATTTTGTTTTGCAGTCATTCTGCACTCTGGCCAAACCATTTCATTATTGGCTCTAGGCCACAGCTTATAATGAAATCCAGATGAGCATGACTTATGGAAAGTTAGATTCTCATTAGAATATTTCAGTCAGTAAAACCCCTCATCTCGAGTTTACCGTACCTTCACTGCTGGTTCCTTTCATTTCCCCAGTGGCCTGGAGCACAAAACCGTGGCTTGTGTAAAGAACTGATTGTTGTGAATAATGTCTGATTCCTGGGATCCCTCTGTAAACCTAGATGGGAGATAGTGAACATTCACACAACTAAGGTGTCTAGATCTTGTGAGCTCTTCTTTCAGCCATTCCATGGGTTAATTCCATTTTTTTTTTTTAAACAAAATGCCCAAAGATCGATTTAAAAAGTAACTCAAGATGGGGAATTAACCTAGGTGAAAGCCATCAGATGATATGTGGCCAGTAATTTGGACTGTAGGGATAGAGATAAAAAGTGAAAAACGTGTGGAAGGCGAAATGGAATTGGAGATATGGAGAAGGAGTAATAAGGAAGGTAGAAAAATTACAACAAAGCTAGAAAATGATCAATTCAAGTTCAGCTTTGCCTTTCTGGGCTTTGTAGCTGATGACCAGAGCCAATTAAGCTTGACTTCGGGGGATGAACAGGGGATGCTAATGATCTGTTCTTCTCCTGACCCATTCTATTTGATCAAAGACCAAGTACATTACATTTAGAAAGGAGAATGGTGCCTCTAAGTGCGAATCCCTGCAGGGCTTGATGCTCCTCCATTACTTTTTAATCCAGTGTACTTGAGAAAGGTTCTTTAAGGCAAAAGCCCTTCCCTAAAAGGTACCATATTAGTAGAGAGAGGATACTGCCATACACCCATTCCTACAGGCACATGTACACACACCCTGTCCCCACCAATTGCCAACTCCGTTTAGTCTACCTAACGGGACCGAGGGTGTGGCCCTTCCCAGAACAATCTTGCTTTCCTACTTATGACGTGCCAAGAAGAGAATTATGTTACAGTTCTTCTCTTATTTAGGCAACTGAAGGCTTGAATTCCTGGTCTTCTCACCTTTAGTTGGCAACCGCATTAATCCCTGACAAACAGTTTTAGCTCAGAGGTAGCCTTTTGGACCTTGTCTCAGAACAATGTCATCTCTCGGCACCAATTTACAAAGTACTTTGGGGAAAAGAAATGTGTAGCGTGCCTTGATTTTTTCCAGTAATTGTTCCATAGTTTTCTCTACTCCTCGTAAGAATTTCCAAAATAATGCAGTAAACGTGCATTGTTTCAGTGCAATAGGGTACTTGAGTGCAAGTTTTTTAAGACTGATAGGAAGTTTGTTCTAATGACTATGAAATACTTGGATCTGGTAGATTCTGCCTGTCATCTCAATACTCCACTCAGTCTTGAAATCGTGTTTGGAAAGCTGAGAATACCTCTAGTTCCCCATTTGGGGGTAATTCAGAGACAAAAGAACCCTTGTCAGCTAGAAGCTGCCAAGATTATTGGGTAGGTGGGAATTTATTCTCCTGGTAAAGATAACTATCAGCTCTCCTCTTCCCTAAGAACTATCAGCTTAGCAAATAGAGGTTCCCCCCTTCCCCTCCCAACCCCCAGTTCATTTTAGAGGAGTTCAGTCTGTTTCATTGGCGTCTCCTTCCAGAGCAGAGTCCAAACCAAAGTGTGGTAAGACTGGATTCCTGTAGAAGGCTGTCACCTAAGCAGAAAAGAATGTTTGGACTGTGATGAGACCCTTGGATATGTTCAGTTTTGAAAGTCTCTCTCTTTTTTTGTCCCTTCCTTTCTTTTTATAGGAGACAGACTGTGACCAGCACCCCCTGTTGGATTGAGCTACATCTGAATGGTCCTCTCCAGTGGCTGGATAAGGTCCTCACACAGATGGGCTCCCCTAGCATTCGATGCTCTAGTGTATCTTAGAGACATCTATAAGAATGGGAATGGGGAAGGTAGAGGTGCTGGTGATGGTGGTGGTGGGAGGGGTGGTGAGGGAGGTGGGAAAATCTAAGACTCCTTAAAATGGGAAGCTTGTTTGACTTGACAACTATCAAAGAAGAAATTTTTCTCCTCAACCAAAGTGATAGTGACACACTTAAAAAAAGTCAACCAGAAACAGAGGTAGTTTTTGAAAGTAACCATCTAACTCGTCCACTTCTGCAAATCAAGGTTAGGAATTTGACTCATAGCAAGAGGTGCCATAGAGTCAATTCAAAGCACATGTTCATCATACTGGTGAAAACAGACTTTGGTTCAGTTGTCTTGAAGCTGGAAAGTGGTATTTTGCATCCCCCATTGCCCCCTTTTCTCCCTCCTCCCTTTCCACTTTCCCTTTGTCCTACTTCAGTGATGACTTTCTGTGGGGGTCAGCATCTGATTAGAAATACCCATCTGTCTAGGATGGAAAACAGAAACTTTTCTTTAAAAGGCATTGCTAGGAGGAAATGCTGGGTTTGCAGAGGAAATGGGGACTGTGTTTTGCAGCTTTCTCACCCTTATCCTCCAAGCAGTTGGCAAGAAAGGACACTTCAGCTGAGCATTCCCAAGATTCATCTCTTCAGCATGCTGTACTGTGGACAGACTACCTTTGACATCTTACCTGTCCTCTCTGCATACTAGCTGAATGGAGGCAAGTGTATGCAGTAGAAACAATGATACATGCACAAGGGGAGTGGTGGGGAAAGTTGGCCAGAACCATTTCCCTCTTCCACAACTCGCCTAAACTTTTTGTTTCTTACTTTAAAAAGTTGGAAAGACCAGTCTAGGTTCTGTGCATATGCGATGTATAGTTCATATTATCACATTAATCTCAAAGAGATTTGAATTACTTAACTATTTACATGAAGCAAAGGACACGTCATGACTTTTTAATGTTGCAGTAGTTGTTTTTGACTAGAACAGCACTACATCGAGTGGGCTTTCAGTCATTTGCAAGAACTCACTCCATATCCTGATGCATTTGGCCATTGCTGTTTAATGTAGTCAGTTGCATTAATTAAATTAACATTTTATTGTATCTTCTTTTAAATGTTTATTTTAAAAAATTTCCTCAGTTAATATAATGACAGGAAAGTCTCTGAGAGGGGAAGGAGAAAGAAGAGGAGGAACTATAAACTGTTTGCAGCCATTACTTGTTGGTGAAATGATGCTAACCCAACCCTTTTGAAGCTAATTTGTGGCTGTGAATTGACCAGACATCTCTTAGCACCTCAGATCAAGCATGGGCATGTAGAAAAGGCTACTTTGAAATTTTACACCCAGTGTAAAGGGATCTATTGTCTTTTCCCTGTACCATGAGATTCTCTAGCTAAATATCATTAGGTGATCAACAGCAACACTAGCAGTGAGTATGGAATTCCACTCGCTGGTGGAAACCTAGTTGAATAAACTATGACAAATAAATGCTTTCAACTGGAAAAAAAAGGAATCTCTTTTCTCTCTCAGTGACCTTTTGTAGCATACAGGAGACTGAACTGTCCTCTGCAATCCATTCTTTATTCTTTGCTGTCTGATTATTACCATCTTAAATGTCTCATCCAGGATTTTTGCATGGATTTGTGTCAGGGAAAAAAAAGGATTTCCTATGGAAATTCTTCTTTATTTAGGCAGGTGAGGGTGTGTGGGTAGGGAAATCTCTTAATTCTGCCAAGCAAAAACCTCAAATGTGCCATTTTTAATGTTAGGACTCTAGGTGCTTTGGGAATAGGGTTCAAACAGTGGATGAGTTCCCAGCTCCACACAAGAACTCCATAGACCCAAAGGGCTTAGGAGGTCTAGTGATAAAAGAGCTTTTAATAAGATCCATGCCTATCACCTTGAAGTTTTTCTGTATTGGTGCCCAGAGCAGAAATAATCCAGTGACTTCATTGGAGAGAATTAGGCACTACAGAGTATCAGGGTTCATGCCTGACAAAGAAAGGAAAAAGCCAGCTTTCAGACCGATTCAGGAAGCTGCCTAGGTATCTTCTGTACGTGCTTTGTGTTTGTGACATGAGGTTAGCGGCATGTACAGTTTACTTTCTCACAGAGCTTCAGTGATGCCTTTCAAAAGCCATATGTATTTCCTTAGCCTTGGCAATCTTCAGCTGCTATTCTGTCCTAGCTGAGAGGTGCCCAGAACTCACTTGTTGCTCTTATTCCTATTTGCACAGCTATTCTCTACTTTCTCAGTTCATGTGTGCCCTTAGACACAGCTCAGTTATGGAAAGTGTCCAAATACTAATATGGGGAGATATTTGTAAGATGTAGTAGAATCTGAGAGCCATGGGGGTAATTAGACTAATTTTAACCCAAAATGGCAACTCCTTCTGAATAATACAAAATCTTTAGGCTTTTTTTTTTTTTTTTTTTTTAAGAACTCCCCCAAGTTATTCCCCCTCTTTTTAAGATTAGACCATAAGGGGGAAACTTCTCAAAAATCAATTTAATTACAAGGAAGGTTGAGAAACAGTATCAATAGGAATAAAGGATGTCTTGGGGATTCTGATACTTGTATTCATTCTTATTTCAGCTTCTTCAGTTGACAAAAAAGTTTTCCTAATTTGAATATCTGATGTGTGAGTGACTTCTGCACATGTTGGAACTTTTTTTTTTAAAAAAGAAAAATTGGTAGAACTGAGGAAAAAGTACAGTTTGGGGACTGTTAACAATTGGATATATCGTGTTGCAGTTTTACATGTATTTTGTACAGGTAACATTTTAAAGGATGGTGTTCCCTTATTATATTCCCAATATACATATGTCATGATTTTGCAGTTTATATATTGACACTATGAAAGGAGCAGTAGGTCATAGACTATTGTATTCAGTATCTCCAAAGAGGTTTCCCCTGCCCTCCAACCTTCACTCCCTCCCCATCTCTTTTAAGTACATACATATAGGTAGATGGTCCAGCCTGTTTCATATTATAGGCCTGTACTGAATTTATCATCTCAATCAACTGTACTTTTAGCAGGCTTCATAGGAGAGCAGACTTTTCACTACAGTTCTTTAATCAGTAATAGGTATTTTGATCTTCCTTATAATAGGAGTTCTGACACACAAGGGCAGGGCTGCTGGCAGACTTTACAGTTGTCCTTGTGTGTATATTGTTTTTTTAATTGAGTTTGAAAAAATTATTGTTAATAAATTGAATTGTAGTGTACTGTTATTCATGCCGCTATGCCCCACCCATTTTCTAGTGTTTGGCTATTTTCTAGTCCCATATTCATTTACTTTGTACCCTACAATTCCCTTCCTCTTCCCTCCAAATAGTGTGCATGTAATTCTGCTAAGGATGCAAACATCTGACTTCATTCTTAGTTTCAGCAATATGAGGTGACATTTATGAGGATCTTTGATGAATCACTGTATTTTCAGGGCTATCATCTGTAATAGGCCAGTCTATTTCCTCCTTATAGAGTTCCTAATATGCTTTTCTTCCCATGAACAATAAGGCTGAGGGATCAAAGGAATTGAGAGATATGGGAAAGAAACCTAAAAATGAGTATAGAGCTAATACAATGCCTGAAATATATTTTGATGGTTTCAAAGTTGCAATTGAACTTCAAAATGAACTTGGATTGAGGAGGGGAGAGATAGACTAAAAAGGAGAGCATCAAAAGATAAATGTTTTCCTAATTTAGGAAAAGAAAATTCAAACACAATAAGAAGGCAACTCACTTCATGCTTTCTCATCTGTACATTAGGCTGGATTCAATGGTCTCTCAAGTCCCTTGAAACTAAGAAATCTGTGCTCCTGTGAAATGTTTTGAGGTTCTTAACTACTTGTTCTAGAGGGAAAGGGCCAGAAGGAACTTTACTTTACTATTAGTGGGGCTCCTGCCAATTGTAGAACAATCTAGTTAAGTATCAATGAATTGAGAATGAAATCGGTGGAGAAAATGTGTTTCTGAAAAATTGTCTGGGAATCAAATCCTATCAATCAGGTAAAAGTAGACCTGTCATGATCTAAACTGGATTGCAAAATTCTCAGTGATTAGAAATTAATTTTTCTTTTTGTATGATAAAGTGAAGTGTATTCTAGCATATCAAATATTTTCATATTTATGTAGTGACTTCTTAGAACATTCAGGTGGATCATAACTATTTAATTTCTGGAGAGAAATGAAAAGGCCTTCCTACCAAGAGAATAGTGATTGTGAAAATCTGGGAGCATAGACAGTCCTGAGCCCTGTTCCATGGTCTGGTTTTATACCAGGTATCCCCCAAAACCTGCTATGCTGTAGGCTGGGATACTGACAGCAGTAAACAAGAGTGGGCAGAAGTCTATCCCAAGTAAAGGACTTGCCCTGAGCCTTTTAGGAGGAAGGAGGCTCAATGTGTCTCAGTGATTTGGGCCACCTCCACGTCAAAGGGTTATCGTAAGCCTTTTATCAGTGTGTGGTTGGAGATGGCCAACAGTCAGTCTTCACTCACCTTCTGCTGACCCATCCAAGTTGTGATTGACTCTTGGGGGAGGGGAGGAGCTGGTTGTGTCTGTTCATTACCTTTGCTTCTCAACCAAGCCTGGCCTTTTAATAGCTATGTAAGAGCATGTATGTATTTAGTGTTTTAGATTTTTTTCTAACTTTTTTATTCTTATGAAAAGAGCACCTGCTTGTTAAGCATAGTACCTCTATTGTTAAAGATCTGTATGCCTTCTCCCTCCCTCTATGATATGGAACTGTTAATTGTCATTCTAATAAACTGTTAATTAAAAAAACCTTTGTGTTGAGATGATATTGTTTTGTGGACTCTTTCTTACTAGAAGGTATTCTTAAATAGCAAAATCATAGGTGCTCTGGAACTAAGGAGAAGAGAAGGGGAAATTTAACAGCAATAAAGATGTACCTAGTCCCATCCTGTCATACACTTTATAGCATCTAAAGAACATGTTTATATTAAAGGTACAACCATCTGGCTATTGACTTGGCTAATGACTATTAAAATGAAAGAAAATTTTCCATTCCTTTTCTCTATACCTCAGCATTTAGGAAACCTAGCATGGAAAACTTGTAATAGGCCTGCCTTGCAATGAAGGTCAGAGATGGAGCTTTTCACAGGAATCAGGATTGAGCTGCCAGCCCCTGTTGGATTTTCCTTCTTTGGTTCACTCAGCTCCGATGGACCCAGCTGGGTCGATGGAAGGGCATTTTGATTATGTCTCCAGGATGCAAAAACCTAATTATTTGAAAATCAGATCTGGAAATTCATTTACAGCATCATAAATACTCACTGAACAGATTCCCAATGGTTGCTTACCACCTTTTGTTGGCTTATAGAATGATATAGCTGAATGAGACCTTAGTCTAATATACAATCAGCATTAATAATCTAGTATTGGCAATATAGTATGGCATCTAGTATTATTAGTCTAATATACAATCTCTTGGCTCCTCCAGTGTCTTACTTTGAAGTCAAAGGACTGAGGCTGGAATTTTAAATTCTCTTTCCCTTGATAGTTCTAAAATTATTCCAAGAAATATAGAACAAGAATTCCTTGGTTCAGAAGGGTTTGGGGGGAAGGGGTTTGAGTGGAGGGTGGAGGTGTTTTCAAAGAATAAGAGTGGAAAAGAGATATTTGAATGATTGTTTCTTCTAAGAGCTTTGCTGAGTGACAAGTAATACCTCCTGCTTTAGGGGACTTGGAGTGGAGAACTTGAATTAAACACCAAAGTACTCTTTTTAGTAGCTTTGACCAATTTGATATTCCATTACCTGGATATGAAGCCTTATAACTCTCAGACAAGGTATACAAGACCAAGATGCCATAGATTTTCATCCCTAATCTTGAGATCTTGATGAAAATATCCTTTGAAATAAAATACTAGTGTTCACTATACTTTAATGCCTGGACTTAACTGTACTTTACTTCAAAGTAAAGTATTATGGCCACTTGATCAATGAGGAATGGATGATCAAAGAGTAATGGATGGACAAAGAGGCCCAAAGGACAAGAAACTTATCTCACAGGCAGGGAATATATTGGGAGATATCCATTCTGGGAGAAATTGCTTATTAATTAGATTTCTAGATTCTCCTGTAAAATATATTAAATGCTAGATATAGCTTTAATAGGTCTGTAAATGTTTCATTTTTTTTAAAGGGGTGAGAGAAGAGTTGATTTGATTTAAAGGCGCTAGGGAGCCAAAAAAAAAAAAAACAGAAAAAATAGTTTTGTGGGTTTTTTTTTTTGGTTTTTTTTTTTTTTTTGGGGGGGGTGTTGGTTTTTGAGGTTTTTTTCCTTTGCTTATATTCCAAATACTTAAATCCAGATTTAGAATTTTTACTTTTCCAAAAAGAAAAGGTAATATTGTAAATCATTAAAATCTGGAACTAAGATGTGGCACTACTATTGTACTAGGCAACTCATACTTCCTACTTTATCCATTCTTTAAAATTGGAAAACATCAGAAAAATGCAGAGAATAAAATGGATCCATTATACACACAACCTTGGGTAATTGCCCAAGTGTAAAGATCTAGATGCATGAACAATATAATGAGGTAGTGTACAAAAGCAGGTTATAAGAAACTCCTCAAGACTTGCTCCAAGTTTCATTTTCCATGAAGTTATATCAGGAAGTTACTGATACTGTGGAATTAGTTCGAATCAGCAAAGAAGAGGTAGTGAAATGAAAGGGTCTTAGGCCAATATGGCCATGGCCTAAGGTAAATGAGCAAGTAAATGGTGGGTATTATTAGCACCTCTCCTAAAATTTAGAAAACTGGATTTCAAGAATATTTAGGGAAATATTTAGGTGTGATTCTATAGGTAGACTCTAAAAGGTAAGATGATTTAAGAGGGATAGGAAACTCTCAAAATTAAAATGATAACAAAGCAACTACAAATGGTCCTGATGAGAGGAAAAGGGAAACATTTAAAGAGAATGATGTGGTTTCACAGGGAATAGCCAATGTGCTCACAACTTAAAAGACTGAGTACAAAACATCCAAGGGACACACACACACACACACACACACACACAAAGAATGGCATACACCTATCAGCATTAGGGATACAAAGAAAGGCAAACATTTCTTGCTTTCAAGCAGCTCACACCCTAACAGGAGTGACAAAATGAAAGCTATGTAAATGAATGTTTTATGTAGGCTAAATGGAAAACTCTTGGAGCAAGAAAGCAGGAGAGTCAGAAGATGGGATATTTAGTTGAGATTCGAAGTTAGAAAAGTCAAGAAATATAGACAAAGGGGAAAGGCCAGTGAAAATGTAGTCAGGAGACAGGATGCTGTGTAAAGGAGCAGTGTTGATAGATTGCAGAAGATATGCATGGAAGCAGAAGTATAAAAGCAGAAAGGAAAGGAGCATGGTTGTTATGAAGCACTTTAAAGGCCAAATAGCACATTTTAATTTGATCCTGGAGGTAACAAGCAGTCACTACTATTTATTAAGTAGGGGGATGACATAGTCAGACCTACAGTCTTGGAAAAGCCCTCAGAGGACCTAGTTTAAATCCTACCTCTGACCCTATTTGTGTGTACTTGGGCCTGTTGCTTCATTCCCTTGAATTTCAAAGTCTCCTGCTAGGGTTTAACTTATTCAAGGCCACTATAATTCCTTCCAACTCGTAATCAACAATCTTTAAAATGTACAAGACTTTTATTATTTATTTTTTGCTGAGGCAGTTGGGGTTAAGTGACTTGCCCAGGGTCACACAGCTAGGAAGTGTATCTGAAGTATCTGAAGCTAGATTTGAATTCAAATCCTCCTGACTTCAGGGCTGATGCTCTATCCACTGTACCACCTAGCTGCCCCAAATACAAGACTTTTAAAGAAATGTTTGGAACAAGAAGAATAAGGCCTACTATTAAAGTCAGATGACAAACTTATAGCAGAATTAACATTGTACAATGAAAAATGAAGTTTCATAAGCAGAGGACAGAATAAATTAGATGTTAGGGTAATGAAGGAACCTTTGGGTATCACTACTGAAGCACTACCAATGATCTTAGGAAAATCATGAACAATAATGAATCATAGAAACCTGACAAGGTAAAATTTTCCAATTTTCAAAAGGGAGAAAGGATTCTGAAAATTAGCAGTGGATTAGGAGTCAAAGGACCAAAGTTCTGATTCTGATTCTTGTTCCTAAATACAAGTGCATGATCTTCAGGCCTCAATTTCCTTACCTATGAAAACAAAGGGCAAAATGTTAAAGTGCCTTATGGTCGTTATTATGCATATAATTTTTAGGCACAGAAAGTAAATGTTCACAAATGCCAATACTGTCACTTCAAATTACTTAAAAAAATTTTTTTTTTAAAACAGCTCTATTAGAATATTTTTACTAAAATCCATTTTCTTCTTCCCTGTAATTTCTATTATATACAGAATAAATCCAACCTTACCTTCCCATGTGAAAACTCTTTAAATATCTGAAGACAGTTATTATATCTACCTTAAGCCTTCTCTTCTTCTGGCAAAACATCCCCAATTAATTTTCATGTGATATGGTTGTTCGTGTTCTTCAGTATGGTCACCTACTTTTGGATATATTCCAATTTATCAATTTTTCTCAAATGTGGCACCTGAACTTATATGCAAAAGTACAAAGTATCCCTTTTACTACACATTCTGTTTTTTTTTGTTTTTTTAAATATAGTCTAATATAGCTTCAGGTTTTTAGCCATCAAGTGTTGCTGTTGCCATTAAATCACAGGGATTTGAGATCACAGGATCAGAGATTCAGAGATAGAAAGCACATCTGAGATCATCTAGTCCAAGGCTTCTTCAACTTTTTCCACTCATGACCCCTTTTCACCCAAGAAATTTTTATGTAACCCTGGGTATAGAGGCATAGAGAATAGGTATACAAATCAAATATTTGCTGATAACAAATAATAATTTCATAATCCCCACATTCACTTGATGTCCTGTATGAGATTGCAAACTACAGTTTGAGAAGCTGGGATCTAATCTCCCCCATTTTACTGCTTAAGAAACTGAGGCCCAGAAAAGCTAAGCAAGTTGCTCAAGATCACATAGATGATTTATAGGATGAGCTAGAGTTTGAATCCAAGTCACAACTTCTATACCTGATTCCAATGTACCATACTTGCTTTCTTTTTGATTTGCCCATAGTTACAAAGCCTACAAATGAGAAAACTGGTATCCAAAGCTCCTGATCTTCTCTTAATATTCTGTTTCTTCAATTATGTCATGTTACCTACTAAGCCTAGCTGGCGTCTTTTATTTATTTAATCCTATGATAATCCTTCAGAAAACGAGGAATCATCAATGATGTTTCTGGAACCATCTTCATTAATCAAAATGTGCCACTGCTCAACTTGTGTGAACTGTCTCCTAATTTTAGCTTCACAACAATGAATTAAAGTTCAGTATGGACCATAGTGCTTTCATCTACCACAACAATAATTTTTATAAGTCCTATTTCGATAAGGAAAGCAAAGGAGAAGATTTCTTTTTTCCACTTAAGGAAGGGCATAAGGCAATATACAAGGAATTAAATCACTGCAAAATGCTGCTTTTTGTTCTTTATCCCTTCCAAACAGAACATCAAGTGTCCCATACAGTTCAATTTAAGTTCAATTACAGAGTATATGCTTAGGCCTTTGAACTACATACTTTGCTACTTTAACCATCAATACCTATAAGTAATAAGAAAGCAGAATGATGGTGTCAATCTTCTTATACCCCAAGTGAGAGTTCCAAAATGCAAAATATATTTGTAAGTGTATGAATTCCAAATTATAATTCACGGCTTTCTCAGTATAAGTGTTCAAAATCTATATGATTCCCTCTTGCCTCCTCCAAAAAAACACTATTAAATCTTGTCTTTCCAAACAAGGTCATGAAACTTGAACCTCAAGTTGAGTCTTACATTGATGAATTGTATTTGACAACAATCAATGGGGACACACTGCAATTTAAATTGTCAGTGGTGATGGGTACACAAACTTCTTCACATGATTGCCATCAAGGATCTTGAGTAAGTTACTAATACTCAGGATACCCTGAAGGGAGTCAAACTCTGATGTTTGAAGTCTTGGAAAATCCACATGTGTTCTTATTATTGCCTTGTAAAAATGTCCATTTTGTGCAATGCTTCAATATTAAGTGTAAATTGATGACATGAGCTCCCCAAAAGCACTTAATACACATTAACAAACTTCATAAATAATGCTCATTTTAATCAGTCCAGCCACGTTTAATTTATAAAATCAAGTTCACAGCTTTTTCCAATCTATTTTTCCCTAATACATAAGATCTAATTATTTCTCTAATGCCATTTATCATAGTAAGGGGAAAAAAATTCTCTAACTTCCTTTCCCATTTTCATCTTGGACTTTGCCAATGTTTTTAACAGAACACCTAACAAAGTCAAATAGCTAACAAAGAAACCCTAGGGGTGTCACAGTCTCTTCTGTGATTGACAGTGTGCTCTGGGTAGAATGCTGCTGCAGGACAGTCTTGTATGCTTGGGTTGTCCTGTTTTACTGCTCTCTCATTTCAGTTTCTGTAGAACGTGTAAGAGGATATGTGAGGGTCGGACTTGCTCCTAGGTTTCCTCTAAGAATTCTAGGTCTGTTCACCCTTGGAACTGTCTCAGACCTGGACCTGCAACCTGGGCAACCACCACTAGCAAACCTCTATTCCTTTTCAATCAAACTTGTAGCCTATGAGACCTACTATTCTCCCATGCTGATAAGAAGTAATTCACAAAAGCAACTTTTTAAAAAATGATTTTCACAAACTCTCATTGCAATTTTTTGGGGAGATTTCCTGTCTGTACTGTTCCATTTAAAGGTGCATATTGGCCCTTTTCACCACAAAGGCTGCTCTTTATGTAAGGCCCATAGAAAATGTCAAGGCCCTGCAGTCCAGGTCCTTATTAATTGATTGTAAATTAGTTTCCTAACACTGCTTCCTATATGCTATCCATTCTCAATACTCTACATCTTAGTTGGCTTTCTGTCAAAAAGAATCGGATGCCTTACTTGTCTGTAAGCATATGTGGGATGACAATAATGCTTTGGCTATCATCAGTGGCTGGAGATGATCTACATGGGGAAAAACTAAAATATTTGGGACAACTGCATTCATAATATTGCTCCCATACTCTTTAATATCCCTTACAGAAACTTCAGAAGTCTTTCTCTCATATAAACACAATAGCAGAAATATAATTTCTTCCTTGGACATTTAATGAACTCATTTTCTGCAGTGGTAAGAGTTTAGTTACAAAAAGCGAAAAATTTAAAAGGCAGAATCCACACACATTTTACGAGATTAGACCATGTGCCACATTAAGGTCAGAGCTGCCTTACAATTAATTATCAGTATAACATGAGTCCTCCTTTCTTTTCTCACCTTACAAAAGAAAGATCATGGATCATCATGAATCAGGTAAGCTTGGTTCTTGAAAACTAGCTGAGGAAGTGAGAGGAGATAAAGTCCTGGAAGTGATGGTAAGAGCAACCAGTAATTTGGAATAAAAATACAGGGACTGTTGCTTGACTCATTTACATGGGCAAGAGCTTTTGTAGCTAATCCCCAAGCCTCTAGAACAATATGTAAATCTGGAGGAAGCTCACTTCTAATTGTTAAACACTACAATGCCTTATAATAGTTTGGGGAAGAAGAGCCTTCAGTAAACTATTATTAAGACCAACAATCCGTCCTTTATATTGGCTAGATGGTCAATACAATGATGGGAATCTCAGCAAAGCAAAACAGGGTCCATCCAGGAAGTGTTAGGACTTTGGCTGCTGTGGAGCTAAGAAGGGAAGACAGACATAGTTGTCCTTTATATGAGATGGTTTCTTCTCTACTCCTCCCCATCCCAGGAGTGGATGGGAGGGAGTGATTGCAATTCCATGGGGAATGGTGAGAGAGTCAGGAAGTAGACAGAACACAAGTATATGTGCCTTGAAGGTAGCTGGAAACCAGCCTGAGTGTGGTAAGAGTAGGAATGTCAAAGCAAAGGCAGTTGTGGTATGTGCATAAGGAGTGAGAGTGAGAAGAAGGAAATCTGGGAACAGCCAGTGAGTTGGTGGGAGGCTGAGAGCTTGAGCCACAGCAGGGAGGGACTTATGTGGCTTCCTCCTTCCCACTCTGGTCACTGTGGCATGAGGAGTGTATTCTCAAAGGCAGAGCTTGTGGCAGTGGGTTCTATCAGCTTCCCTAACTGCATATATCAGTATGGTATGAGAAATGATGAGATCTTTAAGGCCAGAGTTTGTTTAATAGGAAGCAAGTGAACCCTGGACACAGCTGAGCTTACTTCTCTGGGTTTCCATGTCCAAGGAAGATGGCTTGGAAGGAAGGCCCTAAGTGACCTAACAGTTACAACAGTGCTTTGGCTATTTCCTGATGACCCTAAATGTCCCCCAAAGAATTGCAATCACCTGCCATCTCCACTGCTCCCCAACAGCTACGATGGGGAGGAACTCTTTTTTAGGCTAGACTTAGGTAACACCTGCATCTGTCTTCTCCCACCCCTCCAGTGTCCCAAGCTCCTGACATCCCTTAACACAATTCAACTGTGTTGTTACCATCTTGGCTAATTAGATACAAGAAGCTCAATTTTCTTCATCAGAAGAAATGCCTTCAATCTCATCTCGGTCTCCACCAATTGCCATCCAGAATGCTTTGGCCACCTGTGGACAAAAATTTATAAAATTACAAGTAATAACTAAATCCATGCTAAATATATATTAATACTTCAAAAATGTATGAGGATGTGGTATAGGGGAAAGATAAATAAATCTAAAGTAAAAGGACTTGGGTTCAAATCCCATTTCTGCTACTTTATTATGTGACCCTAAGAAAGTCTTTTCTTTATTGGGAAGTAGTTTGACAGAATAGAAAAGGCAAAGCATTTGGAGTCAGAAACCTAGGTCTACATCTTGGCTTTGCCAATTACTGCCTGCATAGTATCAGGCAAATTGTGTTACTTCTTTGGGTCTCAGTTTTCTCAACAGTAAAATGAGGGAGTCAAACTCAGTGATTTTTAAGATCCATTTCTAACCCTAAATCTATGATCCTATGTATGAAACTAAAATTCCAACATTATATTTAGAACTGGAACACTCTAGCCAGTTATAAAATCTTTTGCCTCTTGTTTAGACTAGATCAGGATTTACTCAAGTTCAAAGAAATTATTCATATTTGAAAACTGATTTGACTAGCATAACAAATGCTTTCATACTGAATAAGTAATGAATAAATTTTTGATTGATAAGCAAAATCTGCAAATAGAACTTATCCTCTATTGAGCAAGCAGACATATAACTTAAATATCCTCGTACCCAGAACAGCTTTAATAAAAAACTACTTGCTCTTACCTTTTCTGCATGCAACTTTCTTTGTTCGTGAGGCAAAGTTGCTGCTTTATCTAGGGATAAAATAGAATTTAAGAACTTCATATAACAGCAGAAGTAATCCTGACTGTGAAATTCTAACCATAAATGATGTAAAGTCACTTTCTGAATTACGTTTGTGGTACAATCATTAATGGGATGAACTCTTGAGTCCTCTTAAGTATTCCTGATCATTATTCATTCCATGTTAATAAATGTGTGTGTTTTTGGGGGGAGGAAGGGCAGAAATGAGGGAAGAGAGAGGGAAAAAAAAAGAGATGGGATAGAAATATTACTCCATGCAACAGAGTTCTTAACTTTGTCTATTTATTGGGATTCCTATTCACTCACAGATGACTGCATTACTGAGGTTACTCCTTCAATTTTTCTCTTCTGTCCCATAAGTCTAAGTGGTTAAAAAGTCTTTGCCTTTATCTATCTTTCCCTCAAGTCTCAGAGAAGAGATGGTCCTTTCTTCTTGTTACATATAAACTCTACCTGTATACTCAATCAAATAGCATCCTTTCCATGTTTTTATTCCACCAATCAATCTCTTTTATGCATCTCTAATTCCTCTAAAAAACATGCTCAAATCTTCTCCCTATACTGCCCAGAACCTTTCCTTGATCTTGAACTCAAGCTATATTAGCATTTATTTTTCTTCTCACCTTCTCTGCAAATGCCTAAAAACCTGGCTGCCTCCATTTACTCCTTAGTCCTCTGCCATGTGGCTTCCATCCCTATCCTTCTGAAAACGGCTCTTCTGAAGATCACAAATGACTTCTTTACTGTGAAGTCCAGAATTTTTTTTTCCTGGACTCATTTTCCTTGACAACTTTGGGGCATATGATGTCATGGACCACTTCCATGCAATTAGGAATGTTGACACCAAAGAGCAGATCTCTAAAATCCAAGATAAGAAGAGATATGTAATTTAACTTCTTAAAGCCTTGATGGTGATAAAATTTCCATTCCAGGTTCAATTCCAGGTTTTAGTCCAGGGCAAGAAGGAGCACTAGCATACTACAGTATACAACCACAGGAAGTAGGGAACCCAGTCACAGTTATATAGTGGGAAGAAATTGTTTTGTTTTTCCCATTCCAGAGCATAGACCAAACCTCTCTTTGGATCATGTCACTTTGGAAGAACTGAAAACTTACAGACCCCCAACACTAGCTTTGAAAACAGCAGCACAAAAACCTGAAGCCTGGGACAGTGACCCCTCCACCTCAGGAGTGGAATCCAACTTTAACAGAAAGTTAAAAGTGAAGAAATAGGCTGGGAAAATGAATGGACAAACAAAAAAGTACTTGACCAGAGAAAGTCACTATGATGACAGGGAAGATCAAAACATAAACTCAAGAAGACAACAAAATCAAAGCAGCTATATTCAAAGCCTCAAAGAAAAATGTGAATCAGGTGTCAAGCCAAAAAAAAAAAAAAAAAAAAAAAAAAATTTCTGAAGAAAACTCAAAAAGGATTTTAAAAATCAACCATGAGAGATAGAGGAAAAATGGAAAAAGAAATTAGCATGATACAACAAAATCATGAAAAAAATGAGACAATAGCTTGATAAAAGAGAGACAATAATCCAATGAAGAGAAGAACTTCCTTAAAAAGAACTGCCTAAATAAAAAAACAATGAACAAAAAGGTAATGATTCCATGAAATACTAAGAAACAATAAAACAAAATCAAAAGAATGAAAAAAAAAAGAGAAAAAAATGTGAAATATCTTATTAGTAAAACAAATGACTTGAAAAAAAGATCAAGGAAAGATAATGTGAGAATTATTAGTCATGACCAAGAAAAAAAAAAGACTAGGTCTCATATTTCAAGAAATTACTAAGAGAATTGCCTTGATATATATATCTAGAACCAAAGGGTAGAAGATATTGAAAGAATCCACCAATCATCTGCTGAAAAGAAATTACAAAATAAAAATTCCCGGGAATATTATAACCAAATTCCAGAGCTCCCAAGTCAGGAGAAAACAGTGCAAGGAATAAGAAAGAAACAAGTCAAATGTCACAGAGCCACAGTCAGGATATCACAAGATCTAGCAGCTTTTACATAAAATGACTGGAGGCCTTAGAATATAGTATTCTGGAGATCAAAGGAGTTAAGATGACAACCAAGAATTATTTAACTAGCAAAACTGAGTAAGTTTCAGAGGAGAAAATGAACATTAATTAATTAATGAAATAGAGGCTGTCAAGCTGAATAGAAAATCTGACTTTCAAATTATAAGACTCATGAAAAGCATTAAAAGGTAAACAAGAAAGACATTATAAAGGATTCAGTAAGTCTAAATTGTTTACATTCCTACATGAGGAGGCAATACTTGTAACTCTTAATAAATAATTATTAAAGCAGTGAGAAGATGCATATGTAGAGAGCATGGGTATCAGTTAACTATGGTGTAATAAGATCAAAAGAAAAATAAAACAAAAGTTGATAAAGGGATGTGCTGGGAGAAGGGGAAGGGAAGTGGTAGAATGGAGTAAATTATCTCAAATAAAATAAGTTTGAAACAGATTTTACAGTGGAGGCGAAAACTGAAGGGTGGTGGTGGAACTTCAACCTTGATCTCATTGGAATTGGCTCAAAGAGAAAATAGCATCCATATTCAATTGGGTATAGAAATCTATCTTACTTTACAGGGAAATAGGAGGGGAAGAGGATCAGACAAGGATTGAGTCAGGTGGGAAGAGAGAAGTCTGATAGTTGAAAGGCGCAGATGGGGGGACTGGTCAAAAGCAAAACACTTTTGAGGACAAAATGAAAGGAGAGAGAAAAAGACAAGAGGAAAGAAGGATAAACAGGAGAAAATAGGACGAAGAGAAATACAAAGTAATCGTAACTGAAAATTTTTTTACAGCAAGGTTCTCTGATAATACCCTCATATCTCAAATACATAGAGAACTGAGTCAAATTTAGAAGAATATATGTCATTCCACAACTGATAAATAGATAAAAGATATGAACAGGCAGTTTTAAGATGAAAAAATCAAATAAATCATTATTGATGACACAAATGCATATTAAAACAAGTCTGAGGTATCTTATATCCATCAAGATTAGCTAATATGACAAAAGGAAAATGACAAATGTTGGCAGGGATATGGAAAAAATTGGAACATTAATGCAATGTTGGTGAAATTGTGAACTGGTCCAACCAATTGGGAGAAAAACAGAACTATGCCCACAAGGCTAAAAAACTAGGCATACCCTTGGACCCAGAAATACCACTACTAGTTCCGCATACCAGAGAGATCAAATAAAAAGAAAAAAGATCCATATAGACAAAAATATTTATAGCAGTTCTTTTTGTGGCAAAGAATTGGGTATTGAGGGGATGCCCATCAATTGGGAAATGACTGAACAAGTTGTAGTGTTTGACTGTAATGGAATACTATTGTGCTATAAGAAATGATAAACAAGCTGTTTTCAGGAAAAAAAAAAATCTGTAAAGATTTAAATAAACTAATGCAAAGTGAACTAAGCAGAACGAGAAGAACATTATACATTGTAATGGCAATACTGTATGAGGATCAACTGTAAATGACGTAGCTAATCTCAGCAATAAAATGATCCAAGACAATTCCAAAGAACTAATGGCAAAGCATACTATCCACTGCTCAAAAGAACTATTATAACTCTGAATATACTGAAGCACATTATTTTTCATTTTCTTTCCTTCATTCTTTTTCTTTTATTCATCTTCTTGTATAAAACGATTAATGTGAAAATGTTTCATATGACTGTACACATATAACAGATATCTGAATGCTTACTGTCTAAGGGAAGGGGGAGAGAAGATATAGAATTTTGAACTCAAAACTATTTTTAAAAATCCTCAAATGTTTAAAAAGTTGTTTTAAAAATATAATTGGTGGAGGAAATAAAATGTATATAAAAAGATAAAAAGATATAGGGGGAAGCAAAATGTGAATTTTATGGAAAGAATACAATAGCAAAACCTTTTATTAACAGCAACTATAAGAGAGACTTTTAACAAAATGGACCATATCACGTTCTGTTTAGCCATTTACTCATTGTTAAAATTTCATGAGAACGACAACTGGGAAGGTCCTACCTCTTTGAAAAATTTATAGCAGTTGTTAGCTAATAAACTATTCCCTGAAGGCACAGAATAGATCATAATGATGCAAGGCAGAATGACTTTTATAAGACCTAACTTACATTTAGTCTCAAGCCATCTTGGCACAATATTATTGGCTGGGTTTTCACATACATACATAAATGCAAACCAAGGGTCCACAGTCTCATACAAAACTCAGTTACAAGGTATTTCTGCAAGACTGAAACAGTGGTAAATTTACTTCCTATCATATGGGAATGAAGTATATTTATTATAAATAAAATTAAGATATTTACTACTATTTTTACCTACCTTTCATTTCTTTTAGCTTTGAAAATAGCCGTTCAAAATTTTCCAGATTTCCTCCTCCAGTAGTGAGACTAGCTAATTCCTGGATATCCAGATCTAGCATGGGGTCTGAAAGGAATGTTTGTGAGATTATTAATTCAAGAATTCACATAAAGTAAAGCACAGAATTCTAAGGCTATAAGATGCCTACTAAACAAAAGCACTATATTTCCTTCAGGTACTATGACAGTGATATCTATTCATATCAATAAATCTTTAGAATTTCTATAGAAAACGTTTTGTTAGTTCCTTTGATCCTCAGATAATCTTTATAATCAGAATTCTTCCTAAATTATCCTTTAAATCATGATGAAACCTGTGGGCTAGCTGAAGGTTTAAGGATCATTTCCTTCTGGCAGCATGGGGTAGGGAAAATGACACTGGGCTAGAAGTCAAGTAATTTGGGATGAATACTCTGGCATTCACATCTCAATTTTTTAATGGTAGTAGTGGTGTATACTTGTGTAACTATTCTGGTATTTTTTTTTTTGCCCCCATTTTGTATTTCAATTCAATTGCACAAGTATTTATTAAATGCTTGCCAATAACAAAAGAAAAACCAGCCTTTGTCTTCAAGAAGTTTATATTCTACTGAGATGGAAATCCTGAACATTTTATATGTCACAGACTTGTCTCTTATTTTGGTCAACTCTATGGACCTCTTCTCAAAATGTTTTAAAATGTATAAAATACAGGATTACAGAAGAAATGAAAGGTTAGGGAAAGTAAATATCTGATTTTTCCTCCCATCCAAGTTCATGGACCCTAAAACCTATCCATTGACCCAATAGGGTTTTGATGCTTCCAGGTTCTAGTACAGAATTTTTGTATGAGGGATATTTCATAGAGGTCTTATCATACATATAAAATCTTAAAGCAGCATACAAATGTTAAGTATTAGTTATTAGACAATCAAAATATATATGATTGGATATCCGTTATCTTTATTTTATTTTTATTCAGTACCAAATGGTTTTGATAATAACTAGTTTATTATCTGTTGTAAAGTTTACTAGTTCATGAACTATCCTTATCAGCATTTTCCCCAAGATGTTTTTAAAATTGTTGCCCATTTGTATTTCCATGTAAATTTTATTTTTATTTTATCCAGCTCTCTGAAGATGCTATTTATATTTTAATTTTTTACTGCATTAAAATATGAACATTAAAATAGTATAGTTCTGTCACTTTTTATAATGTTAATCTAATCCAAACATAAATATTGAATGTTTCCTTCAGTTATTCAAGTTCTTTTCTTTCCAGTCATTATAACTTTAGAGTTGTTCTTATATTAGTTAGCTGTATTTCTAAGTGGGTCAATTCCCATATATTTAATGGATTTTATTACTATAAATGGGATTTCTGCATGATGTTTTCTTGAACTTAATAGCTATTATGTAAGAATTTGAAATATTTTTGTGGGTTAATTTTATCTTCTGTGATCTTGCTGTACTCACTTAATATCTCCATTTAGTTGGGAGATTTTCTAAATATATTATCATGTCATCTGCAAAAAGTAATATTTTTAATTTCATGTTCTGTTTTATTGCAACATTAAAGTTTCTATTTACTATGTCAAATAATAGCATGAATCCCTATTTTGACATATAGTAGAAATGTTTTTAATGTTTATCTGTTGCATATTATATTGGCTGTTGGTTTAAGATGAATACTTATTGTGTTAAGGAAAAATCTTGTTCCTATTCTTTTTAGTATTTTTTTTTAATCATGAACGAATGTTGGATTTTATCTAATTAAATTCTACAGGCATTTATTAAGTGGTAGGAATACAGAAACAAAACCAAAAAACCACTTTGCCTTCAGTGAGCTTTCATTGTACTATGGCATGGTGAAGAATTCAATATATATACAGATAAAGAAAATTATTCCAGGAGAGACACACCACTACAAACTGAGGGGAACTGCAAATCTTTCCTGTGGGAGTTTTAAGTACAAAGACAAAAATCTAAGGCCTTAAAATTTTTTTGTTTTAATTTTATTTTAACTGATCCTCATTCTGTTCCCTATCATAGCTCTTGTAACAATTTTTTTTAAAAGAGGAAAAAACTTCTCAGTGTATTTGACAATATCCTATTTGACAATACTGTAATACCCTAAATCCATAGTTCCCCACCTTTGCAAAGATAAAAGGGATATTTATTTTCTTCTCTTCTCTGAGGTTAATCTTGGTTTTTATATTGTATTGCATTCAATTTCTGTTTATATTATTACATTCACTGTATGTTCCTCCCCACCCCCGGTTCTGCTTACTTCACTCCATACTAATTCAAATACATCTTTGAAGTTTCTCTGAATTTCTCACTTTTCATCAGATGCCAATTTGTTTAGCTACTCCCCAATTTATAAATATTTTGTTTCCAGTTTTTCCTACCAAGAAAATGTCACTATGAAGATATAGGTATTTGTCTTTAACTTTCTTGAGGTATACGCCTAAAAGTATAATTGCTGAGTCAAGAAGTATGAGCATTTTAATCACATTTTTTAGCCTTCTTCAAAAAGACATAATGATTGGCAAAGAGTTTCTCTTCTCTGCCCCCTATCCTGCCATTTAGAGATGCAATCATAATTTTTTCGAAGGATCTTTTTTTCATTTGTTGTATTAAAGGTTGACTTTTTCTGATGTTTAACCAATCTTGCATTCACAGAATAAACCCTATTTGAACACAAAATTTTTTTTTAAAAACTACACTGTGACAGTTTGATAGCTAGTATTTCATAGTACTTCTACATCATTTTGGGTAAATTGGTCTACAAATTTCCTTTTAAATGTTATTTTTGCAAAGTTTAAAAATTAACACCATTTTTTTTCATAAAAATAATTGGAGGTGATTTTCCAGCTTTCTCTATTATTTAGAATAATCTCTGTAATACCAAGATTATTTGTTCTTGAAAGGATTGAAAGAATTCACTTGTTATCTTATCCAGGTGTTTTTTTTTAAATCATTTTTAATGATCTGTCTTATTTTTCTCCAAGACTGGTTTATTTGAATTAATTTTATCCTATATCTATTTTGGTACTTTACATTTTTATAGAGTATTAATGATTCCTTTGCATTGCCTAACTTATTAGAATACAGCTGTATGTAATATTTCTTAATAACAAATAACTTAATAACATACTTAATTGCTTTTGTATTTGTTGTGATCTTTCCTTTTACAACTGTAATTTTGCCAACTGAAATTTTCTTTTTCTGTTTATTAATGGTCCTTTCCTTGTCACCCTTGTCATCCAAAGACTAGTACCTAGTTTTTACTGATCAAATATTCTTTCACTTTCTCTTATGTTGTTTTTAATCTCTTTTTCATCGGTTCCTCCCCTTACCGCCCTTTCTCTTTTTAAAATTGTTTCTCATCTACATAAAAAGCCTATTTATTAGTAAGTGTTGAATTATTTTAGGATGGACTTTTGCATTTATTATTAAAACAATTTTTAACCTAAACTCTATTTGGACTTTTTCTAATGTAATCAGAAAAGATTATATATGTAAAAGTTTATAAATTGATAAACTTGTGAACTCATTGACATAGTTAATCCCTTCAAAGATGCAAATTGCAATTCTTCAGGTTTTTCCATTCTTTGGAACTTTTGCCTATGTTCCCCCAACACGCTAGGGATCTTATTCTAAATCTCTTGACATTATGTCCATCTCTTTTTATTTGATATATAAAGTGCTTTAGAAACTTTAAAAGTTCTATATAAATCTGTAGTAGTAGTGGTATTAATAGTGCTTATGTACTAGTGGTTATGTACCAGTGGAGCCCATGGATTGCTAATATCTTCTCTCAGGCTATCAGCTTGGCCCAATTCCTCATGAGTGATAGGCTGTAGTATATTCACCCTATCATATGAATCTCATTGTTATTTGACAATTTAGAACTTTTATTCTTTGTAGTTTGGCATTTCAAGATTTATTGATAAACATCAGTATATCACTGAAAGAATATTGTTAAAGATGTGAACCTTTGTTTCAGAGGAAAAACTGTGAATACTAAAAGCATTGTACAAATTTCCCAAATTTCAGCTAATTTTTTTTCCTTCTGTTTACTTCTAGCCCTTTTCATCATCCATGAATTACTTTCTAAAACATATACACTGAAAGATCAAGTCTAAGAGTTAGTCTTCCAAGTGTAGATTAACGTCTGGACAATTTTTACAACATCCACACTATTTCTTGTTGTTTTTCCTTGGAGAGTTAGATCAAACTCAAGGGATTATGGATCTCATTTAGGAGTCAGTATAGTGTTCCAGAGCTTTACAGAAGCAATGCAATGTCACCCATCAGGAGGAAGATTTGGAAGACTTCTCTATCTGTAGGGAACCACTCATCCAATTAAACTCCATCTATCTGGATTATTCTATTTTTACTGGAAATCAAATGTCTGTCAAAAAAGGAGGTTTTTAAATTCTTTTGGTCCCCTTGTTGTAACTAATTTATTTAATCTCAGGGATAGGAATGAAGAAAAGGAAGTATGATGTGACCAGAGTAGAGGAAATTGCCTGGGGAAAAGTGGATCAAGTGGAACTTTGTTCCAGGGAACTAATAATCAGGAAATTGTATTTTCTTACTCTAAAACATCATTCTCATGGCTTTGAAAAGCATTAAACCCATGAAGGTGTATAATCACCAACAAAACCATGAAGTACTACTACTGTTTCACTTTAAGAAAAAAGAACAAACACAGAAACATATTGCTTCCCCAAATATTAGATAAAATATGAGTACTGTCTCTTTTACCATACTAAAATCCTACCAGGAAAAACAACAGAACAGTAGCTAAATGTTTGCTAAGCAGTTGCCTCTTTTTCTACCCATTTAAAATCAACTTCTTCATGATTTATAGTAATACGTCTATTCTAAATTAACCAACCTAAAAATGGCTTGCTACGTAACTATGGAAGAGACTTACCTACGATACTATCAATCTGGGAGTCAGTTGTGTTAGAAGCACTATCTTGGTGGTCGAAGCAGCATTCAGTCCCATCTCCTACAGGCAAATGGGGCTGCTGGTAACAATTAAACAACAAATGTATTACTTCAGAATAAAAGCAGGTAAATTCACATCTTAATTCCCAGGCTTTCTTAGAAGGAATGAGAATGCACCATAAGGAGCCATAAGAAAAAAAAAATTCTAGATATGCAGGACTTTAAAGAGAGAATTTTTTAGTTTGTTTAAAAAAAAAAAAACTTTAGAACTCTTAATACCTTCATGTAAACAATTATAAATTTAAAAATGATCCACTAAATGTTCAAAATCTTTCACAACTTGATCAATTTGAAAATGAATGAAAAAATATTCTAGGAAATTCAGGTCAAGCCAAGTCAGCAAGGATTTATTTAGCACTTTCTATGTGCCAGGCACTATGCTAAGTGCTGGAGATACAAAGAAAGACAAATACAGTCCTTGACTTCAAGGAGTTTACATTCTACTTGAAGAGACAACATGTAAATTACATATCTATCTACAAGATAATATACAGGAAAAGTTGAAAGTAATCTCGGAAATAAGGCATTACTAGCATTAAAGCTTTGTAAAATTCTACTAAGGCTATGGCATGTTAACCAAAGTAAACTTTTTCAGAAATTTTACCATATTGAGGACCAATAATTTCATCTCCCCAACCACATTGTAAATTCTCTGAAGACCTCTACATCTTACATTTCTTTTGTATTACATAACACCTCATAGTAGGTGCTCAATAAAAGCTTATATAGAGCAATCTCAATCACTTTTGCTGGAATGCCATTCCTGTTATGTATTGTTCTGTCTGATGCCTCTGGTGTCTCCTTCTCTCTACTTTTCTCTTACATGTGTTTATCAGCTTTTGCAGGTTCAACTGTCACTTCTAGACAAATGACTCCTAAGTCTATATCATCCCCTTCTCTCCACTCAGTCACTTACTTTGTTTAAGCATTGGACTATTACAATCACCTAATTGGTCTTCCTGACTATCTGTGGCCTTTTTTCTTGACCTGTAAAAAATGAGGAAATTGGACTAGCGAGTTATAAAGATGTCTTCCCATTCTAAAACTGTGATGCTATTATCCTCAGCATAGCTGCCAAATTGATGCTTCTAAGGTACAGCTTGAAAAGCTTCAATAACTACCCTCAAGGACTAAATTCAACCAACTCTATTTGTCATTTAAAAATCCTCCCAAGTATAATTTTAATGTTTTTCCCCCCAGTTCATTCCTCATGGACTCTCTCCAGCCAAACTGGCTTAAGTACAGGTACCCCACATGACATCAGATCATTCCATCTCTGTTTTTGCACAGGCTGCACCCTAGATCCTGAAGGTTCTCCTTCCTATAACTAATCGCATGGAAACCAAACCCTAGCTCAATCTTGAAGTTTCCATTGGAAATCTCCCCCTACAGGAGGTGTTAAGCCCTACTCTCAAATTACTGGTATTGACTTTGTATGTAGTTTGTATTTGTTTTAAGTTTTTATTTGTTTATCTAGCACTTAGCCCAGAGTCTGTCCCATTATGATCCAAACCAATGTCCTAAGTGCTCTCTATAATTATGAATTATTGTTAAGTCACCCATCTCTGGAATTTGTTCTCACCACTGATGGATTAATAGGCCTGGCACACAGAAGAAACTTAATCAATGCTTCCTGAATTTAGATCAGGGTACCACAAAAAGAGTAGTAAACGAGTTAGAAAAGCTAAGATCCTTAAATAAAAAGCAATGCATTTAGAAAAAGTTCACTAGGAAAGAATAAAGCAGAGCCCTTAAAGTCGGACTTATTTGTTAGTGAGTCAATTTCAGATCTCCAGCATCTTCCCCCATCTCCTCTCATAATTATAAGCAACCTTTAGGTCTTTGCATTCTTTAATTGCTTTTCTTCCACAGTATAAAACTGCTTTTTAAATGGGCAAATCTCTCTTAGAAAAAACTGTGACAACATTACAACAAAGACATGTGACAACATTACTATAAAGAACAAAGGGAAGATCAAATATGATAAGAGAAATAAGAATTACTCTTTACTTCAGTGTGATGGTTCTCAGCTGACCCAATGTTACAGTTTGCACCAGCCAATGAACTGAGAAGGCCAAAGCTTTGGTTTCTTTCTGAAAGGGGAAAAAATATTACTGAATATTAAAGTATAATTCCAATTATTAAAGGCAAAAAGCAACTAAAGTAGCTATATTTCATTATTTGAAAAGCTGCAAATAGGATAAACAATCAAGAGTATTGTTTGTATTGTAGTATTCTATAATCATTACTAATCACAGAAATCATTAAAACACAATTCTACAAACTGAAAAGCAATATACAGTAAATGATTTGATCTATGTAGATCCTGAAGAACAGCTCTTTTTGGGATTTAGAAAGGTCCTTTATTTTAAAGAAAGTTTCATTTCATGAAAGCAAATGTTTTCTGTCAATGAAGGCTTAACTTAACTTAAAGTTATCAAAACGCTAGAGGAAAAAGAATACATGTATGGTCCCATTATACTGAAGTAATTTGAATCCAGGTAGAAAATAGACTATGCTAGAGAGAAAAAAAAAAGTTATCTGCTTTTACAACCATTCCATCTGTTCTTATTCCTACCTCTTTAGGTTTGCTATTTATTCTCTCTCTCTCTCCCTCTCATTTAGTGTCCTCTGATCATCCACAAGATGGGTCCAGCTGCAATGACCTAATTGCTGATCCCTGCTATCACATTCTACCTCTTCTATTTTCCCTCACTAAACAAAGGATGCATCCTTCCTGTCTCCACTTTGTAGAAGTCTTGATTTGTTTTCAAGCCTCTGCTCAAGTGTCACACCATATATAAGATCTATCCCTACTGTTCTTCACCCACCAAAAAAAATTTATTTTGCACATATTTCATATTTTTGTTTCATAGATTACAAAGAAAGTAAACAGAAAGCATACACAGAAATTTGGAAATAGATGATGAGTGTAAACAAGCTAAATAATACAGACAATGAGGAATCTTAAAGAACAAGGGGGAAAGATGTCCTAAGGGAAACACATGCTAATAAGAGAAGATGGGTTGGATATGAAATGAGATGTAATAGATGAACAACTTTATAATGTCAGGAAAAATCTAGTTAGGTATCCAGTATGTTGGGTTGATCTACCTGTGGCAAATTTATGGAAGGGATAAGAACTGTTCAATAAGAGGAGGCTGAGTTGCAATCTGTAATTTTGGGGGTAATTATTTAAATCTATGAAATTACAGATCAATTTGAATATATGAATATATTTTGTATTAATGTAATACAATAGAAATTTTTATTTTTTCCTGAACTTATTACTATTTTTAGGGCAATTCAATCTGTAAAGGACAGTTCAGTACTTCTATCTTTTTAGGCTAGTTTGTAACATATTTGTATTTTACTATATGGTTAATTTTGTACAAGTTCCATATAGTACTGAAAAACGCAATCACATTTAGAAGTCATACGTCTTTTAATTTTAGTATTCCCCCAGGAATTTATTCAATTCTGTGTTTTCTCTTTTACTTAACTTTCTGTTAGGTTTATCTGAAACTAAGAGAAGGATGTTAAAATCTCCTGTCACTCCTGTATTATTGCCTTCTCACTGTTAATTTTTCTTTTATTTATATAAGTCACATGGAACGTGTAAGTTTAATATGAATACTAGTTTATTATCTATGATTTCTTCTCACATATTTTGCTTATTTATCTCTATTTTGTAAAAGTTTGTTTTTGCTTTCTGATAGCATGATCACAACTCTTTTTTTTTCTGCATTCACCAAATAGTAAATTTTTCCAGCCTCTTAATTTTATTGTATATCTTAGTTTTTGTAAGCAACAGATTGTCAGGTTGTGTTTTCTCATTCAATCTACCATTCCTTTTTACTTTATCAGATTATTTAATCCAATTTATCTAAAGTTACAAATCAGGCTTATATCTGATTCCATTTGCCTCTTAATACCCTTTCCCTTACATTGGGAATTTGTTCTCTTCCTTTATAAACATAGTATTATCTCTTCAGTTATTTTAGCTTAATAAACTTTAAGGCAATTCTATTTCCATGGCTCACTTCCCCTTATCCTGGAGCTGTGTCCCTCCCCTTTGTTACCCCTTTGCCTACTTTTGAAATTTTGCTTATTCTTTTTTATTTCTTCCCCTCAGTTAAACGATCAAGTAAAATCCTTTTTGCTGTCTTCTCCTTCAATTTCTTTTGTTGTTTTTGGAATTGCATTTTCTGTAACTTTTTCTAAAAATAAAGTTCTTTCCCTCATTCACTCCATTATTTATCTTCCCTTTCGGTCTATTCTAAACTTTTATTCTTTGATTCATGGGTTTTGTACTTACTTAGTCCTTCTATAATCTTGGTATTCCTGACAGAATTAAAGTTTCTAATTTACTTACTTTTGTCTTCTCTTTCCTAAACAATTTCTGTTACTGCCTTTTAGATCTTGACCTTGGGCCCCGTCCTTTTGTACTTTGTCCTCAGAAATACTAATATCTGCAATTGAGAGTATTGCCCCACGGTAGAAATTTTCCTATGTCCCTGATTGTGAAATTTATTATTAACCATTGCCCTTCCTATGGTCATGTTCTTCCATTTGCCTTGAAATCTTCTCCCCGAGTCCCATTCTCTCATACTTGTCTGGGTGTCAGCTGAACCCAGGGTCTCTGATTACCCTTCTGATTCTTCTGAAGTAAAATGAGTGGTTTCTCAAAGCACTAAATTCCTTAAGATTACATCCATATAAGGTTCCCATACACCTTTACACAATCTTTTCCTTTTCCCGTGGAAATATTCCTCAGTGGTAACCTCTCCCCACCACTGAAACAAGATGTTCCCTTTTATTTCTTCATTTCAAATCCTCCCTTTGTCTCCTTACCCATTGTCTTCTAGGCTCTCTTCTTCTGAACAGACGACAAAAGTTATTTTCTTTTTATTGTTGGCCTTTTCAATCACAAGTAAATTCTACCAATTGATTATGATGTACTATACATTCCCATCTTCCTTCCACATCCTTTCCCCCTTTTAATGTACCCTCCCATTCTGTAATCTGATTCATCTATAAATGGAATGTTTTTTAGTTTAGTATACCTATTTACCAATTTTAATCTGACTTCCACTTTCAGCCTTGTCACCTTATGTGCTTTTAGAAAGAAAGCTGCTGTTATTTAACAATAACAATATTATATATTGTTTGTCATATATGATGGCCTTTCTTGCATATCTGTTATGTGGGGTATTTAAAAAGCAAATAATTTGTTCAAGTCTGATTTTCTTTCTTCATCCTTTTTTTTACTGAACTTGTTTTTTTTTTTTCCCCCCCACTAATGATTAATCTCAGTTCCAAGTTAAATTACCTTGGGCTGCACCTCAAGCTCCTTTACTTTTCTGAACCAGAATAGTCTGTCATTATTCAAATTTTCTTTTCTGATATCTGATGTTTTTCTGATAATACACAGAATTTGTTGTTTGTCAATGGAATTGCTTAAATTCTATTTGTCTTTGAGTTTGAAGTCTCAAGTTTTTTTTTTTTTTTTTTTCCTGGAGATAGTCTGTATGTGGAAACTTTTAATTAGTACTTGGTTTTCTGTGTCCAGAAGTCCTGAACAGTTTTCTTTTCCTTTTCTTTATTAAAGCTTTTTATTTTTCAAAACATGCATAGATAATTCTGCAAGATTATCCCTTGCAAAACCTTGTGTGCTTGTTTTCCCCACCTTTTTCCCACCTCCTCCCCTAGATAGCAAGTAGTTCAATATATGTTAAACATGGTAGAAATATATTAAATCCAATATATGCATACATATTTATACAATTATCTTGCTATACAAGAAAAATCAAATCAAACCAGAAAAGAAAATGAAGAAAATAAAATGCAAGCAAACAACAACAGAAAGTGAAAATACTATGTTGTGAACCATACTCAGTTCCCACCTGAGTAGTTTTCTTATATTATTTCTTGCATTATGGTGTTCACATTTTTTATGATCTGTCATATTTTCTGGGAGAGCTATACTGGTTAAGCTGTCTTTCTACATATCTGTCTTTAAAATCAATTATTTGTATTAAAAGATAAGGTTTTCTTTGAACATTACTGCTTTTTTCCCCCCTCTTCTTCCAAATTGTTCTTTGCTTTAGCATTCCCAATCACTTATTTTCTCTTTTGTCTTTTTTTTTTTTGGCAAGACTTTCAGTCATGGATTCAAGTTTTTCTAGGCTACAAATTCTGCATTCCTAATTCTTATTTCTTTTTTAAATTATTCAGGAACATCCTGCTGGGATTCCATGTTTTCCTGGAAATCCAGAGTCTCTTGCCTCAGTCTGGACTTTTTTAGTTGATTTGGAAGCCATATTCCTTTCTGTTATTAAATCTTCCCTGATTTATCTGTTTATGTTCAAGATTTTTGAGGGTTTTTTTTTTTTTTTTTCCTGAGAGCTTTGGTGATTTGGTCTCTCCCTTCTCTCCCACTTCACAACCTTATTCTCTCATTTTCTGACTCTTTCACCTTTGATGATGGTTTACTTGGAGTATAGATCTCAAAGCCATCTCAGCCTCCTTCTGTGCTGGGCAATTCATGTTTCACAGTCCTCAGTTTGCCCCAACTAACATTTGGGAGTACAAAACTAATCTTAGATGAATGCTGGGCTCTTTTCACTTAGGCTTACTGGGATGCCACACACAAATCCTTGCCCTAGTTATCTTTGTCTTTCAGTTTTCTGGCTGAGCTCCAGTATAGTATAAAGAGTTCAAGTGCTGGTATCTCAGAAGGAAGAGAAGAAATAAGCTCTTATTAAGTGCTGAATATCAAGCACCTATGCTAAGTGCTTTATAAATATGATCTCTATTTCTCATAACAACCTGAAAATGGGGGAAAGCACTCCCATTACACAGCAGAGGAAATTGAGGTAGACACAGATTAAATCACTTGTCCAAGGTCACACAATTGATCCACACTTGAATTCTGGACTTTCTGCCTCTGGGCACAACACTTTTATCACTTTATCACTTAGCTGCCCCTAACTAAGCAAGTTTCTGCCTTTTGGATTTCTCAGCACTGGGAGAGGTTCCAAAGGTTGTGAGAATTGTAGTAGTTGTCCGGTCCTCCAACTGGTGGTCATATGACCTACAAACAGCCCCATTTCCTTTTTTGCCTTTGTTCCAATGCCTAACAGGCTTGTTATTAAATAAATAACATTCTCCACTCCCAAATAAATTTCCATTTGACAAAGAACTCTGAAGTAATAAGAAAGAGGTTCTAATAAGTTTTCCTGGTATTCCTTAATCATGCTAAAAAGCATTAGTCAATGCCACGTCTTGGCTTCCAGGTGACATATAAAAGAGAAAAGTAAGGCTGCAGGGAAGTCTTCAGTTATTCCTTCCAGGCTCCACTCAGAATTGTCTATATGGAGGCAGTATTCCCTCTCTGGATGTCCCTTTTACTCCCTGTTTCAAAAAGTAGCAGTCCTCATTCCTTTTCTTTTTACGAACTGCCTATTCATGTTCTCAGACTATACACAATTTTGAGGACCTTATAAAAGGATAAAGAATGAAATGACCAGAACCAGGGTTTATACAATAAAAACAACACTCTAAAAACAACTTTGAAAGCTGTAAGAACTAAAATCAATACAATGACCAGTTAGGATTCCAGAGGACTGATAATGAAATATGCTCTTCATTATAGAGGTAAAAGATTTAGTTACAGCATTAGAAGGTAACATTTTTCATATAGCCATTTAGGAAATGTGTTTTGCCAACTATGCATATTTATTAGAAGAAGTTTGTTTTTCTTTTTTTCTACAAAAATGGTGAGGGGTGGGAAGGAAATAAAGTAAATTTCCCTCTTTTTTTTTTAAATAGAGAGGTGAAGAATGCTTCAGATGTGAAATGTTACATGCACCTTCAGATGAGAGCACTGTAAAACGAGTTTTACTTAACTTTTACTTTGTTACATGAGACTTCTCAAGAATAGAGGTAATCTCTAAATGTTTGTATTGTGAAACAAAAGACATCAATATTTTTTTTTTTTAAATTCACCACCTATTTCCTTGATAGCCAAGGAACCCATTTTAAAATTTTATCACAAAAGAATACAACCAAAAAAATAAGTTAATGGATTAAGTTTACCCAGGGTTAATATTTTTCATGATCATATTCATGGAAGGCACTGAATAAATATTTCTAGATTTAAACCCCAAAGTTCTTTTATGCAAGTTACAACACATTTTGAATAATCTATTTTTAAAAGAAATTATATATGTAATTATGTAACATACATATTATATAAACATATAAATTATATGTATATATGTATGTAAATACATATATGTAAAACCCTTAGGAATTTTTTAAAGGACACATTTGGATAAGACACTTCATGTAAGATCCTATATGGTCTTCATATTAAAAAGTGTTATCTGAATACAAAAGCATCATACAAATGTAATTTGAAAGACTTTGTGTCTGTTGTTGAAATAACTTTATTTCTGAGTAACTTTGAAAACTAATATAAAATTTCTTCCCTATTTGCAGCTTAAGTTTTCTCCCTTTGCTGTTTGCCAATTCATCATTTATATATGACAGAATAAGATACAATTCATGCTGTCTGATATGAAAAACCAGATATGATCTATGACTATTCTCTAACTACAGATAGTCTATGGAAACAGGAAGATGACCCAGAAGACAATAAACTGAATTGGCGTCAGGAGTCCAGAGTTAGTGCTGCTATGCCACTAACCAGATGAGTGCCTTTAGGCAAGTTAGTTTCCCTATTTGGATTTCTTTTTTCTCCTCTAATAAAATGAGAAGGATTGACTAGGGGATTTTATAAGGTCCCTCATAGCTGTAACAATCTATGATTCTGTAGATGAATTAAATAGCTGCCCTTGGCTATGGTTTTAAGAATTTAAAAATTACCAAATAGTGGCAGAAAAAAAGAATAATAAATGTCAGAACCCATTACAGATTCACACTGACAGCTAAGTGTTTACAGTCCTCACGACAATTACAATAGGCCGAAAGGACTTTTCTCAGCATTTTCTTATAAATAATGGAGAATTTAGTCAACTGAAAAGACACAGTCCATTATGTTCCACTGCTTATATTTTAAAATAGCAAGGAAAATTGCAAATTATCAAGATTAGAGAATTAGTTTTTGTTTAACACAAAAGCAGGTTGACTACACATTAATGTTATGCCATCCATGGAGCTCCAGGCTCAGAAAACTGTAGAGACTGACAAAATTTTATACACTTGCAATTTATGCAGGACTTCAGTTTCCCTGGCTCAGTGTTTAACCAAAAGTGCTACCCATGAGAACACACTGTAAAACAATTCTCCTAGTCAAAGAGAATTACACAAACCCCTTTTCCTGTTTGCGGGCATTCTCCCATGTGCTCTGGTTTAGGGCATGGAAATCTCATCCTTACTAAAAGGGTTTTATTTCTGTAGCAGGTACTTGTTGAAATTGGCTCTACTATCTATGGTTTTATTGATGTCACAGGTTACTAGCTTGGGAAGAAATGAATCAGTCTTCTCAACTGATTCTTCTGAAACTTCTGGGCTGCAGGAAAGGGAAGCCAATAAGCCATGCCAAACAAATTATTATGGGAATAAATGGCAGTAGTATATTAACCTTAGTCCTATAAACACATCTGATTCAGATCTGGTAGTCTACTAAGCCAGCACCATTGGAATTGCAAGTAAAAATATAATATTATGATGCAGAAATAAAAATGATGCTAACTATTGAATAAATTTCTCCTAGAAAATATCAAGAAATAGGATTTTTGTGGTGTGTGGATTAAAGGTAGGGGAAAAAAGCATGATTTTTTTAAAGGTAAGTTTTGAGAAAAATTGAAAACCCAAATTTTATAACTAGAAAGATCCTCTAGGATAATTTGCTACAACTCTCATTTCAGAGTGACCTAAAAGGCAGGTCTTTTTGAGGGCTGGTCCAATATTTAGAGAAATAAGTACCGCATGAGATTTGTTTTTCTTATAAAATTACTATTTGGGAAATTTCTCCTAAACTGAGACACCCCCCCCCCCAAAAAAAAAGTTCCCAGAAATTAAAAACATCAACACAAAATACCAATCCAACAAAATTAAAAAACAAAACAAAACAAAACAAAAAACCCTAACTTTCCCAAATATTTTTGGATTTTAGGTCTTCATATATCCAGTGTAGAAAGGACAGTTTCTATATCTGTTGAAAATTACTGTTTAAATAAGAGAACTCATTTTAAAAACTACCTGCTTCTTTGTTGTTCTGAAGGAAAAAAAACGATTTGGAAAGTTGATCCACCTAATGGTGAGATAAGGCAGGGTACAATGCCACCTTCTCCATTTTCCCTAGGAAATAGCACCACAATTTTATGTCATCAACAATAGGCCAAAAGATCTCCTACTTCCTTATGTTACAACCAGGTGGGAATAGCGTGGACCAGAGACAAGTGAAACCTGGGGACAGCAGAGGGAAATGGAGAGAGAAAAAAGAAAAGATATAAAGTTTCCAAACTTCAGACAGTAAGATACATTTCCTGCCCTCAGGATGCTTATATTCTAGTACAGTTAAAACACTATACAAATAGGTATCATGCAAAATAATGCATGATAAACACATGTGAGAAGTAGAGAGTATTTTGTTTTTATGAAGCTTACATATAAAGACAATATTTATTTACAAAAATTTTACTCTATAGGTCTAATCCAACAAGCATTTATTAAATGCTTACTACAATGTATTTAGGTTTAAATTATAGGCAGAGGTTCCAAACATGCCAGTTATGCCATGCTTGGGATGCCAAGGGCCTCTGTCTACTGGAATATTCTTTTCCAGTGCCACCCTCTCTTTACCCTCACCTATTTCCCTAATCAGACTTTATGTCTCTCTGTCAGGATTTCTAACCTTACTTCCAATCCCCATAATAAACCTCTTTTATCAATCCCCAAAAAAAGTTTAAATTATAAACATAATTTAAATTTAATATATTTTAAAATGGCTTTTTTCTTATCTTTTCCAAATTAATCTTCAAAATTCAATTTTATTTTCAACTCTGAATTCTTTCCCTCCTGACTGCCTTCCTCCCCACTGAAAGAAAGAAAAACAATACCTGTTAAAAATATCAAGAAAAAAAATAACTCTAGAATTAGCCATGTTTCCCCACTATCTCCTGACACCATCCTTGTATCTTCCCCACCCCAATCTGGACTGAATCCATCATCTCTCTATCAAGATGTGGAAAGCATTTTTTAACATGAGCCATCTGGAACTGTGATTGGTCATTGTATTTATGAGAGTTCATAAGTTGTTCTTTACAAAATTGTTACATAAATTGTTCTCCTAATTCTGTTCACTTTTCATCAACACACACAATCTTTTTTCTGAAATAATTCCCTTCATCATTTTTTAGAGCATAACAGTATTCTATTACATTTACATAACATATCTGGTTCAACTGGACTCCAATTGATGAGAATCTCCTTCGTTTCCAATTCTTTGCCACCACAAAAAGAGCTAATATAAATATTTTTGTGATCTGGGTCCCCTTCTTTTTTTTTTAAAGAAATCTTTTAAAAAATCTTTTTGGGTTTACAGACCTAGCTATGGTATTGCTAAGTCAAAGGGGATGTATAGTTTAATAGTTTTGAGTACATTATTCCAAATTACTTGATCCTTCCTCTATTTTTTCCTTAGATGTGTACATTTTGAAATTGCTAGTCTTCAAATTCTAGCCCCAGCCTTATACCTCCCTGTACAGAGTCTCCTCTGGATACTCCAGCTGCTAGTGATTTCAAGCCTCCTCTGGAAGCCCTCAGCCCTCACTAAGCAGGGCTCTTTTGGGAGTCATGCCTTCTCTAAATCCATTTCCTTCTTTGAAAAAGGGAGGGCTGGGCTAGATGTCTGAACCCCCCCCCCCCCCCCCCCCCCCCCAGCAGCTGTATAGTGCTGTTATCTAACATCTCTTCCATTTTAGACTTAAAAAAGGTATTTTTCATTATTGTTGGGGTTTTTTGGTCCCATCTCTAAAATTAGATTCTAAGTTCTTTGAGGGCGCAAAGAGGTCTCTAACCTTTTTGTATAGTACCTAGGACCTTAAACATAATGGGTGATAAATAAGTATCTTTGGATTGTATAATGACAGGAAATTACAGCTTTATTCTCTTCTCTACTAGTTCAGTGTTTTTTATGACCCAGACATTTTGTGAAAGCTATTCAGTGAAAACAATTCTCATCATCATAATTACAAAAGACAGGGAACCAAATGTCTGGCTTTCATGTACAGCCTCTGACCACAAACCATCCCACAGACTCAAATAGTGGTTGTGGGTCACTCAACTTAGCAGCTTAGATTTTATCTACATTCCTCCCTTTAAGCAGTAGCCAGAAGACTTTTGGGTGGAGAAAGCTTAATGTAGGAAATCTGAAGGGAAGGTCATACTGCGGGTAAGCTGATGTAGAGTGTCTCTTCAAAAGCACAATCAAATTGGAAAGGGATTTCTAACTTGGATTCCTTTCCTGGACCATTTTTAATAATCTATTTATTGCACAGTGGAAACTCAAGAATTCTCAAGAAGTCTGAACTTTATAATGTACACAATGATATCTAGAAAATTCTTCCTGTAACAAACTGGGCATGTGACTGGGTCCTTTGGCTTATGAAATTTTACAAACTGGGAGAACCACAGGACATAAGAAACAAGACTTTAGAAGGTGCTGTTAAAGTGCTATCTCTACCAGAAAGGCCATCTCTCCTACTAGAGGAGCATTTACCCACAAATGCTAAGGAAATAGCAGAGCCTGTCTTGCTCTTATAATGTGAATGTAGCAATCCTAGTACTTAAATAGGAAAATAATTACTTGTGGCTCCAAATAAAATAATAATATAAAACTATATATCATAAGGCATATCACCACTCATTAGTAATATACAGATATTTCTTACATTAACTATTCAACTGGTTTATCTGTACTTTGGATTAAGTGCAAGGAAAAAGGGATGAAGTTAGTCTGGCTTTATCAACACCATTCTAGGCAAGCTTTCTTAAAGGAATAGTTTATTTAAAGGAAATAAGCAAATCAACTCAAAGTCTCTCTGATTTTATAATCACCCCCAATTAGTCTCTTTAAACAGCAAGTCTGAGGGATTTAAAAGTCTATGAAATCATTAGGTCTTGATGGGCATTCCCAGGCACATCATTTAGCTTCACTGTGTTCATTTCTCCATCCACGGAATTACAGATCTACAATACAACTAGAAGGAACAGAAATGTTCTAATTCAAGCCCTCGCTATAGAGATGAAAAAAGTGAAGGTAGAGTTTAAAATACTTGCCCATATGGCTAATAAGTATGAAAGGTGGGATTTGAAACCAGGTCTTTGGATGTGAAAGCCAGAATTTTTCCATTGCGCTACACATTGTCTGTCTTGGAATCTGTCTCTGTTTTTTTTTTTTTATGTCCTTTTTTTATTTTCAAAAAATTTCTCTCCCTTTTCTCTCTTGATCTTATGCGCTCTCTCTCTCTCCCTCTCTCTCTCTTTCACACACACACACACACACACACACACACACACACACACACACACACACACACAAATCTGGAGATGAATCCTGAGTTCTGCCATTTCCTTTCTTTGGGCCTTGCCTTCTCCATCTATTACATGAAGGAGTTAGACTAGACATTTTCCATTAAAAATCCCTTTAAATCCTAATCTCATATGGGTAACAGTGAGTTTCCTAGATCATTTTAGTCATAACATCAGAGAATTTAGAGCTAGAAGCTAGATCCCTAGAGAAGATAACCCATGGAAGGAAGAATATTTCACAGGGTTAGATTTTTTTAGGCATATAAACAAAAATAGCAATACAAATAGAAAAGCAAAATAAGTTGGGTCTTATTGTCAGGATCAAAATATTCTCAAAGATTTTCTGGGAGAAGGATATTAACCTATCAACAAGAATAAACATAAGAATAGCTCTAACAGTTAAGAAACCCAGAAGAACATTGGTTAATGGAACTGATGGACCATTTCTTTGGTTTGCTTGGAAAGGATTTTTAGACTGTTGTTCCTTAAAGGTACAATTCCATCATGGAGTTCATTCCTAACTTCTTTGAGGCTAGAGACATTTCAGGACAACAGAGGAGCCTCTATGAGAACAGAACTGAGCTTTGTATATAATCTTTTCAACCAAATCTTTTTATTTTAATTACATGACTGAGTTCCTTGATTTTCTGGGACCAAGGAGAAGGAGAAAAAGGAAATGAGAGAGTGAATTCTGATTCAATATTGGAGAGAAAGCCTCCAATCTTGCTGGATTGATTCTTTAGTATGATCTAGTGGCCTTATCTCCCAAGTTCCAGTCAGTTCAAATACCACTGAGCCCCTCCTCTCACTCTTCTCTATATGAAGTAACAAATGGCTCAGTAAAAAAAAAACTGGAGACTTCACATTCACACATGGATCTGAAATCAGAACCAGAAGGCAGAGATAAAAGAGGGGACAGAGAAGAGGAGGAATAAAGCTAAAGCCTTCAGATTCGACCAAAGACACAATGCCACTCAGTGGCAGAACCAGGCCTAGAATTTGGGCTGTCAGAGACTCTTCTGAAGATGAATAAAGGAGGACACTGCTTTAAGAATAAAGGAATGCCTTAAGCTTCTGGGAGAATGGTGTTAAAATTAATAAATAGGCTATACTATAACCTGAATTGGTTCTCCAGGCCTGCATTTTACATATATGTTATATATTTTTAAAAAAAGGAGAAGGAAAAAATCTAAGGGAAAAAACTAACCAATAGACCTAGCTTCTTATGAATCAAGCTGGCCTCTCCCTTAAACCACAAATCCTCATTCAGGGAACATGTAATTGGTCTTTGGGTCTTACTAAACATATATTTTACTTGGTGGCAAGGCAAAGGAGAAGAAGAGTGGGCAGGAAGCCACTCTGTCTTCAAGTTTTGAATTAACTCCAAATATTCTGATGTAGGACTATTTTCCCTTTCAATAGCAATTAAAATCTCAATAAACTTGCAAAGATAGATAATTCAATCAATTCCCTATATTTTCAGTACTACCTGACATGGCAATTAAGTTTTCAAACATGTAACAAAACTGGAATGTTGCATGACTGTTTATCAGCTTGGTCCTTACCTAACTTGGTTTTTACAAAGCTCTAGAACTTCTATATTTTCTCAGATTGTGTAAAGCTGAAGATTTCCAAGAATTTAGTTAAGTACTATATGTTCTTTGACTATTCATATAAATATTCATTTTTGTAATGCAAAAAGAATAGCCACTGTAATTAAGGGAGCATGTTAGGATAAAAAAAACACAATTATAACCTCAAAACTATATGATTTTTTTTTTGAGAGGGAAAGTGTTATTTTATTTTTATAATGACAGCAATGGTGATTGAAATAAAAAAGAAAATGATTATTATTTTCTAAAAAGCATCCACCTTAAAGATTCACATGTACTTAAACAACAATAAAATGGGTACTTAAAAAAGGTAGACAGAAGCTGAGGAAATCCAGTGTTCCTAATAACTACAGAACAAAAAGGCAAGTAAAAACTGGAAAAGATTACCCGGAAATCTATTTTTTTATTTCATGTTTTTTTTTTTTCGTTATTAAATCAGATACACTTACATTGTACCAGACAGAACTTTAACAAATTCAGGAAATTAGAAGAGATCTCAGGCACATTTTGATCCCATGTAAAAGTTGAGCTTTCATTTTACTCTGAAGTAACTGAAGAACAAGGTGAAATGATCATTTCTACAACTAGAAGCAGTCCTTGGGATGTGAGGAAAACCTTTTATCAGAACTAAAGAGATTATGCCCTTTAAGTTATTAAATTTTTACATAAGGTTTCCAAGTACACAAAAAATTGGTTTTTCCCTTCTGATGCTAATTGGTAGCACAAAATATGTTTAAAGGCCACTCAATACTAGACTAAAAAAGATTATTAAGAGTATGATGGGAAAAGATCACAAGAAGATTAAAAGAGGAGGCCAGGATGTCCTAGACAAGTCAGTAATTTCATAATTTTAAAATTTTCTCTCTAATCATCCCTCTCTCCATCTCCACTGAAACTGTCTTAGGCAGCGCTTCTTCAACTAATGTTCAAACTCTATCACAGGCTTGGGATCATGCTTCTAGGCCCCCTTTCCTCTGCTCCATCTCACAGAGTGCTGCCAGAGTCAGGTTCCTAAAACAGCTATTTCATGTCACCACTCAACTCCAAAAACCTTTACAATACTTTGCTCTTCCCCTTTAGGCTAGGGTCCAAAATTCTTATTCTGTCCTTCAATGTTTTCTGCCTTCTCATCTTCACTCTGCCACAACCCATTTCTCTATCGTTTCCCAGCATGAACCTGCAGCTCCACAAAAACTGTCTATTCTGTTTCCCAAACAGATTCATTTCTTCACTCTTTTAACCTATCAAAACTCTACCAACACCAAGAAAAGAAACAATAAACATGAAGATTTAGAAGAAATAAGGGTAGGCTCTCTAAACAGAAAGAAAACTAAGCAGAATTAAAAGAAAAACAGATGAAATAACTGTAATAAAATATAAAAAAACTGAAATGCAATTCAATTTAGATTAAATATAATGAACAATCTTGCTCATAGCAAATAGACAATGCAATACTACCTTCTTCTCAATAAAGAGGAGATAGACTAAGGGTATTGAACACAGCATATACGGTCAGATTCAATTATTTTATATTTTGGTTTTGTTTGACTTTTTCTATTACAAAAGAAGAGTCAGTATAGAAGCGAAAAGGATATTGGCAAAAGGCTGTGATGGGGAAAAAAAAAAACAAAAAACAAAACCAAACAATCAAACCTTTCACCTATTCTCCAAAGTCCCAGTTCAAGATGTCTGGGAAGCATTCCCTGATTATTTCAGCCCATTCTGTTTTTCTGTTTTGTTTTATTTTTCTTCTTTCAACTATTATACTTATTAGCAATAATGATTCCGGTTTTGCATTTAGTTGATGCCATACTATATTTGATTATTTATATTAATGCTTTGTCTCCTCAGACTATATGCTTCAGGAGTACTAAGACATGTTTTGTAGTTTTCTGGTTATCTCCTTCAGGGTCTGGCACAGACTTTTGAACATGGACACTCAAGAAATATCTGCTGAGTGTACAAACAACTATATACATGTACAAAGCTCTTAGAAATGCTACTTTTGTTCCTTCCAAAATTGAGGACTAGAGTTTGAGCTAAACTCTCTCTTATCCAAACATGTTAGAAAAATTAAAACTTACACCATTTTTTAATGGATTCAAAAAAAGAAGATAATGACTCCTGTCAGTGCAATTACTTACCACTCTTCATTACTACATTCGACCAGACATTGGCATTCAAGGCTTGTATGATTCTTTTTACCCCGGTAGATTCTGGGAAGTCATCTAATTGAAGAGGGGGTAGGGGATGAAAGGGATAAACACATTTTACTCAAACTATGTTACATATATAAATAAAAAAGCTTTAAAAAATTTTTTTTCATAAATTAACACATATAACAGTGGGAATTTCAGATTCACAAACTACCAAATAGAAATGAAACTTCAAGGGGCATGATTGAGATTACCAAAAATTACAAATTTCACTGAACTATTTCTCATGATAATATAGAAACACTAATAAAAAAGCTTTTATAAGAACCTTATACATAGTAAGTACCCAGCAAATATTTAATACATAACTAACAAGCAAATCCGCTACTAACAAGATTATTCTATAAATGAAACCCCATGAACTGATTCCTGTAGTGTAGTTTTCTCTGAAGCAGCTAGGTGGCTGAGTAGATAGATTATTGGATCTGGAGTCACAAAGACCTAAGTTCAAATCCAGACATCTTCATCAAGTCACTTAACCTCTGTTGCCTTAATCTACTAGAGAAGGAAAAGAAAACCACTCCAGTGCATTTTTGATAAGAAAATTACATGAACATTGTACTGTCCACAGAGTCAAGAAGAGACAGACACAAATGACTTACTGAATAACAATAATTATTATCTCTACTAGCTCATAATGGACAATAATATTCTATGAAAGACAGATATCCCTAGGACTTTATGATCTTTAGATATTAAAGAAGGCAATAATAAGAGTTGTCTAGATAGAAACTAAGGGGTCTTTGAAGGTGAGGACTTTGTTCTTTTACCCCTAAATAAACAAACCCAAGCATCTACTATAGTATCATGAATAGATTCTCAGAGAGATAAATGATAATAGTATATAATAATATAGTATAGCATAATAGCATATAATAATAACTAGCATTTACAATGCATTTCAAGGCTTGCAAATATTATCCCTTTTATCCTCACAACTATCTTGGGAAGTACATTTATCATGCTCATTTTAAAGATGAGGCAACTGAAGTAGAAAAATTAAATGGTTTGTTCAGAGTCCTAAGTCTTACTGACTCCAGATTTAGTGTTCTATCCACCATGCTACTTAGCTGATCACTATTTAATAATGGAAAGTTCTTAACTAAGCTTTTTTCTAATCAGAAAATATTTAATATGTGGTATGTAAAGTTGTCACTGAAACAACAAAAGGACATGATAAACAAAAAATAAGGCATTGAGAGATCCTGTTTTAAACCATGAGATAATCATCACAATCATATTTCATTAGGAAACTGTTAACTTCAAAACAAATTTCTTGGGGAAGCATTTCCTATTTTATGACAACTACTGGAAAAGCTGAAAAGCAATTTGGCAGAAATTAGGTTTCTGGGAGAGTGGCTTAAAAAACTTGTAGCACAAGAATGTAAAATGACTAATACTTCATCATAAGAAGTGACAAAGATAAAGAGCTCAGAGAAACATGAGAAAACTTGTATGAACCAATACAGGATAAAAATGGAATCAGGAGAACATCTGTATAATTAGGACTTAAACACAGAAGGTAAACCTGGAATAACCACGAGGACCAGCAGAAAAGACAATGAAATGCACATGTTCTTTTGTAGGTAGAAATGTGAGATCTGACAGAAGTGGACCACTGTGCAACCTGTGGTGGACATTACTTAATTCTTTTTTTTTTTTTATGTTATAATAGAAGGCTCATTTTCCATGTGTGCATGGGGAAAACTATGATGTAAAAATGAAAGACATCAATAAAGTATATCTTTAAGAAAAAAGAAATTATGATCTAGATAACAAATAGAAAGCAGCTAACTTAATGGAAAGATTTATACTTTCAATGGTTTATAATTTCAAGATTGTAGGAGGAAAAGACTAACATTTGAAATGCTTCCCATGTTACTAAACATTCATATTCAAAAAAGAGAAGACAAGAAGGAGGGTTCTAATGGCATGGCATGCTAAAAAACTCTGTTATTGGCCCAACAATTTTACCAAATCTTTAAATGAAGACTTATTAAATTTTCATATGATACAAAGCCATGTACCCTTGGGTTCAAACCAAGAAGATGAAATGTAACTTGGATCAATGTAGAGATCTATATTTAAGTTTAAAGAGTTGTAGCTGCTTATGGATAGGATAGGGAAAGCCAAACTTAACAGTAGTTCATGTGGGGAAAAAAAAGAAATGGACCACAAGAAAAAAGGCAAGATATCTAGGTATCATGTTACAAGAACGGGCAATAAAGAAAAGTTCAAAAAGACTTTCCCTGAAAAAGGACATTTAGGACATCTCACAAAACATGAAACATATCTATTTACAGTAGTAGTGAAATCCATCAAATCTTAGCATTTGAGAAGCTAGAAGTTAAAAAAATAATAGCAAAAAATTACTTAGATTGACCATGCTGAGAAGTTTATAAATGTCTAATAATATCACTAGCTGACATAGTATTATTCTCAGTATTAGTAAGTTCAGACCTACTGAAACTAGGCAACCAATATACTAGATGACTAGTAAACTGTAAAAATCAGAAACAAAAAGCCACAGTGATTTGAAAGCTGAGAATTATATGTACTAATATTAGGCAGTGCCACAAGAGGCAAAGTATTTTAGCAGATAGTTGAAACTCTGAGGCTGTTTTATACCTCTTTCTGTAAATGTTTTACACAGAGTGGGGAGGACAACACTACCACTTATAACCTCTCTGGAAAGCCATAACATCTCGGCTGGTCAATGGCTCATTATCATTATCATTAATGATCCATTACAACTAATACAACCTTAGCATTAAAGCAATATGAAATCATTCTGTTAGGGAAGTTTCTCTCTAGGATCTCTAGGTTCTAAAAAGTACATGGCTTTCTAAACACAATGGCTGTCTAATATCTTGTCATTTCAATTACATATGTGATAGATAATCTAGAAAGTTAAGGTTTGGTTTCCAATATTAGAATTGATATTAATTTTAATATCAATTTTAAGGTGATTGGGAGTTCAGAGCTTTAGGCAGAAACAAGGTATAGTATAAATGAATTGAAATTAAAAATGAAAATATCATTTTAAAATAAAAAATGATTAATGTTGAGTCTTAAGGCCAATGTAATCATAAAATTCTAACAGAAAAAACACTCACATTTTAATAACAGAACTAGGGAGTTCTGTTCAGAGAGGTTTAAAAAAGATAAAATAGGTATCCTTTTATTTGTCAATTTTCATCTTCAATATTTTTTAGAAACTTAAGAAAAATAGCCTAAATCTTTCATTTCGATTTTGTACTTCTATTATCCGACAATATCTTCCTTTTCAAAGAGAGGGGATTTTATAAAACATTGTAAAATAAATAGATAGAGAATCTAGCTATTTTCTTTTTTTTTGGGGGGGAGAGGGGGAGGACAGTAATAAGATTCTGTTTTATTGTGTTTTTTTCCCCTCACTATACCCAATATCTTATCTTCTATTGATCTTCCTCCATTCTCTTAGTATTTTTTTTTTTTTTTTAGAAATACCTATTTTCATACCAACTTTCTAGAGAACACTTGTGTGTATGACCCCCTACATATTCCTCAGTCTGCTATTCAACATGCTCTTTAACTTTGCCCCAACTTGCCTCTCCAATCTCATTTCTCCCTATTTTTCTAACAGACTGGCCATTCCAGCCAGACAGGTTTCTTCTTTGTCTCCTCCACATAAGAACCATTTCTGTTTCTATACTTTTGTTCCTATTGCTTTAATACAATCCCCTTCTCAGACCTGGCTCAAATTAAGAACTGCCTTTCTTTAAGTCCAGTTCAACTCCTAGCTTCACTGTGAAACCTTACTAGATCACTCCAAAAAGAGTACTTCCTGCCCTGAATTTCTGTAGTGCATGTTATTCATACTGCTTGTTATTCGTACTGCTCATCTGACAATTATTACAGGTTACTCTATAATGCCTGATAAACTTATAAGCTCAGTATTTAAATGTAGAACAAGAAATGTTTTTGGAAGATACTGAAAATGTAGATTCCAAAAATCTGATGATTCTGTATATGTGACTCCTCCTGAGGAGGACCAATTTCCTCCATTGTCCAAAACCTGTATGTCCTTGCATCCATAGTTTTTACTACAACTTCCTCTAACTAGAGCTATTACCTCACAGAAACCATGCTAAGTCTAATCAACTCCAAAGATCCAAAAGAACAATTTAGTAGCTAGGACGATCCTAAAATCACTAGAATTCATCCTTCAGTAGCTACAGATTGAGATGGGTGGGAGGGAAGGGGGACTTCAGAGCAACAAAACCTATTATGAAGAAGCAGACCAGGATTTTTTTTATAAAAAAGCTAAGAAAAGGTCCACTGCAGGGTCTGAATCTCAACTAGAATACCTTTTTACAAAATGAAAATTATTGACAATGTCAGGTGAATGTAATACTATTTAAGTCTTTAAATCAGGTTAAAAATGAAGAAAGCTTTCTGATTTTGTTGTGACTTTTGCCATATAAGAATGTATTTACATTCTCTCATAGCTCTAGGTTGAGACTATTATTGACTGTTGTTTTCTACTGAAGCAGATTTACATTATAACCACCTACCATCTTCCTCAGGTAATTCTTCTGGACTAAGTTCTACCAACTCAAAACCATGCTGGATGCACCATTCTTGAGCTTTTGGTCGGCTTACACCTAAAGAAAAAAAGTAAAAATAATATTCATATAAAGAAAAAACACTAAATGACACCAAAAAACAAGCTTTCCACTACTCTAATTTTCCTCCTTAATGACAAGTTTTAAAATGGGGAAACTACAAATATATCTTTGTTATAGATATAGATAAACACAGGTATATATAAGTATATCTATATCTATGCATATAAACTAAAGATTTCTGAATGATTTTCAAATACTTTATTCTTTTCCAAAAAATCTTTGATTGGCTAGTTAAAAGCTGTCAGAAAGATAAAGCCTTCAACACACTATATTGAATTCCAATCTAAAAAATGCTCATACTCTGCATTCCAAAAAACTGGAAAATGTGTACTATTTTAGTATCTCACCATTTTCAGAAACTCTGTCACAGACCAAGATCATCACCTCTGGTAGCCATGCTTCTGCCAGTGGAAGCCATGATGAAACACTGTCAAGACCAGATTTCTTGGGGAAAATATCAAAAAATACACATTAAAAGACAGTTTGCATCAAACTTACTCCTATCCCATTCCCGCTAAAAAATAAAGAACACCAAGTAAGCCAATAAGGTCTCTTATAGGGATCATGAAAATACGAGTTCTTACTTGTGTGCTGTCAAAGTAAACAATGAATGCCTGGACAGCCTCTGAAATTTCAGCTGTGATGAGGAATCTATTTGGCACCACACACAGATTGATGTCTGCAGAATAGTACTTGTTATCAATAGTCCAAGGGTAAAATTTCACACCATTATTTGCAGGAGTATCTGCAGCAAGATCTTCTGTTCCAAGAATATCTTTAAAAAAAAAAAAAAAGTTAGCATGTACATTACAAAACCAATACAAATTATTACATTTAATTATTACAATTTACATAATTTACTGGATGAGGGATTAACCAAATGGATATTCTGGTTGTGCCTTTTGTACATAAATTACAAAGGGACTTAGATTTTATGTATATTTTCAATAATATACATAGAATCTAAAATGGGAAAGGGTATTAGAGATCATCTAGTCTAAATGAGGCTATTACAGCTGAGGAAAGTGAGGCCACAGAGAAATGCAGGGACTGGATCAAATTCATAGCTAAGAAGGAGCCATGTCAGGTTGTAAAATGGGGTTCTTTGTTTAGTGTTCTTTCACTATGCTTTGAGAAAATAATGAGTAATAATGGTGATATGTTACTTAACTTAGCGACTTTTTCCACTAACAAGTATTTACAGATGCAACAATAAGGACGAACAGGCTAGACAGTGATAGGAGCAGTCTTGTAAACAGCCATCTGTTCATTCACCACGGAGAACAGTGATTTATGCCAGGTGAATAGAAAAGAAAGAATACTAATTTCACTCATTTAACTATCTGGGAACTTGTTAGAAAAAGGAGGGATATAACAATTCTGGTGAGTTTGTAAATGTTTTGACCTCCTTCTCAAATTACATATACAAATACAAGGTTAACAGTACAATGCTACTAAAATAGGTGATCTAGCCACATTCCTTGAGCTAACTGCCATATAGATATTAGCTAATGAAATGTCAGATGCTATTTCATTTAGATTTATGCATGATCATATAAGGTTGCACAATTTCAAATATAACTAAATCCTCTTTCAAAAATACCCAGATGAGGAAGAAATAACTTTTATTGTATTGCCCCAAAGGGCAAGGATCATTGGATCCTTACTCAACACAGTGAGAAGAGTGATGAGCAAATAAATATAAGTGTGATTTATGTAATGCAGAAAAACAGTCTATGTTATCACTAGTTAAATCACTAGAAAAATTAGTTATAATATACTTATTTTTAGAAATTGTTACTTCTAACCCATACTGAGTTATGAAGAACTCTGAAAAGACAAAGCATTCTTATGATTCATAATTAATAGGATATTTAGAATCAGAACTTAAAATTTAAATCCTAGAGAAAAGAATATGCACTTTAAAAATCCCAAATATTTTGGTTCATTAACATAGTGTGAAAGGATTTGGAGAACATGAGGAAGAGATGTTGATAATACATTCCAGAAGGAGGCAAGGAATAAATCAAAGGTGTTTATTTTTTCATTTACTACATTACCATATAAGCTGCACTCAAAAATGAACTCCCTCTGAAGGAACAAAAAATAAACACTAAAAAAAATTCTAACATGACTGCTTTCTTTACTTTTGCTGCTTAACAATATCATTCTCTTATTCTCAGTCTCCACATCTGTGGTCATCCTCTACTCGGTCTACTATTAAGAGAGTGATTTTAGGCTACACTAAGATTTCACAGCAAGATTTTGGGGGGAATGTGATGGGAAGGTAGGATGGGGTGGTAGAGAAGGGATTAGGGAAAAAGTTTATTCTACATTCAAATTAATACACTGCCTTTATTATAAGGAAATATCTCACTCATAAAAAAATCTCCTGTCAGTATGTCATGGAAAACTATAACCTTTTCTTCTGAAACAATTCTATTTTGAATTTTACTCCCTCTTCTGCTTTTTTTGCTCTTGGTAAAAGCTTTAGTAGGCTCAAAAAGTTGGTATTTTTTATTTGTTTTTCTCCAAATTCATGGCTATGATTTCTATTAACATCCTATTACTGGGGTTATGTATGCATTGAAAAGGCAGAATTTGGCCTTGCATCTTTAAGAAATGTTCTGCTCCTTCTGCTTAATCTCTACCTGAAGTCATAATCTTTTATTTGGTGTCAATCAATTCCACAGCAACCAGCTGCAGTGTCCCTCATGGTGGATTATGACAAGTTCAGATGGGAAATAAGCAGTAGGAACAGATGAGTTATTAAAATCAAAGGTTCTGTTTTCATGTAAATGTCTCAGAGAAAAAAAAATCCCCAGATCAAAGTCTGTATCACACTCAATGCTAATTTTCCAAACCTCAAGCAGGTGGCATAGCAATATGTGGTTGTTTTTCTTAGAGATAACAACTGCACTACTAATACACACTTGTGTGTGTGTGTGTGTGTGTGTGTGTGTGTGTGTGTGTGTGTGTTTGTGTAAAGCAAATTGTCCCAAGCTGGATTTAAAAAAAAAAAAAAATGGTCTTTTTTTTTTTTTTTCTTAAATACTCACCCAAATGGAATCAATCATCTGTGGTTTTTTTGAATAACCAGTTAATTTATTAATTTGGCAAAACTATCTTTCAGCACTTAACAAATCCAGAGATTCTCTATTTCATGGTACTCAATATGAGTTAAATTGATTTCTGGTAGCCCATCTACATCATTCAGTAATTAGAACTGATGTAATCACTCAAAAATTAATATTATTGCTCAATTTGGTATATCAGCTTAATATATTTTTGGTCTGGAATTGTGATAGTATCACTACAGAAAACTTCTAATGTAAAAACTATCTTCATCAATCCAGGTCGGCAACTGGGGGATCCAGATATTAATTGACAACTTCTGGTCACATAGTATGTGTTAGAAGCTACACTGGAATTTGGATCTTCCTGACTTCAAGATGATCCTCTTTCCACCAAAATAAGCTTTTTCTTGTACAATTTATTCTTGACTATTAAGAATGGTCCATTTTACTGATGATTTTTAGAGTGCAGGTTGGCATAGATCTACTTTTTATATATAAAAATCTCATCTTGTAACATAGATGAATATACACATATATTATTTTTAAATCTGTAAATACTTATTTGACATATACAATGTTAAACAGTCTCTAGATAGATACATAATATAAATACACAGATTATAGAGGTCTGTTTATACTTGTATATACACTCAGATGATGATAAGAATAACAAGTTTGGAGAAATGAAATCACAAAATATAGTTGATTCTATTACACTGTGCTGTCTAAAACATGTTGAAAGCTTAATTTACCAGTCTTTATCTTAACATTTTCTTTCTAATAGAAACTTATAATAGTGAAGCTACATATGGATTTTATTATCACATCTGTAAAGTATTAAGACTATGGACAGAATAGTATCTTATTTTACTTCTTGTTGCCTACAAATATTGTCAAGTATGGTTTAATTTAGCAAACATAAATGTCTATATTTAAGAACAGTTTTCTTTCCTCAATCAACTTTGCTAAATGGTTGTTGAGTATTTATTACTATCCTCTTACCTAACTAAACTTATTCAAACAACCAGAAACAATCACATAGACTTAGAATCAAAGAACCACCGTATCACAAATGACAGAGGTAGAAGAGACCTTCAGAGATCCGTAAGTCCATTCTTTCTCATTTTTCAGATTTATGGATAACAGATGTTAGTGATTGGCCTAAGGTCACACAATTAATTAGTACAAAATGAGGGCTAGAATCCAGGTTTCCAATTGTTCTTTAATTGAGAAAGGATCAGACCCTTTCACAACTTAACAAAATTTTAATAAAAATAACTATTAAGATTAATCCAAAAAAGTAAACTATGGCCTCCATGGTATTTTATGCACATCAAAACAGCAACTCAGTTCTGACATACCAAGGCATGTGAACCAAGGCAAGCAAAATTACCAATCAGGGATAAGTCTTCCAAATTATACCTATGGTTTTCTAGTGTTTACCTGTCTAAACTGAGTCATATGTTTCTTAAGGTTTTGACAAAAATTGCTAGAAAAACATGTCCTGGTGTCCCTTTTGTTCTACCCTAAATTAAATATTGAATGGTTAACCCTAATGTATACAACTAAGAATTGGAGATATTGCATGACTCTGAAGTAGTACATCATATCATCACACATTGCTTGGCAGCCACCTGGTGGAGCTAAGAGATATGTATGTATCTATGTATGTATGTATGTACGAATGTACGTATGTATATGTATTTAAATGGAAAAACACTGGGCATGTGCCAGTCATAACTAACTTGTTTAATTTTATTGAAAATGTTATTCTATCATATAAAATAGCATGTAGCATAGTTAATAAAGAAATGAATTACTGTTCTGGCTTTAGCAGAAAATAAAACTTTTTCAAGTTGTGGGTAAACAAAAATTATTTGGCCATATGTCATTCTTCAGTCCAATCCAACAAGCACCTACTCTATGTCAAACCCTATGCGAGACAATGGGAATATAAAAGACCAAATAAAAAACTAGCTCCTGTCCCCGAAAGCTAACCATTTGCTTTTGTTAGGGCAGCAAACTTCGTTCCTTTCAACTCCAATTTACTTTCTTACCTTCTTTTGATCCCAGACTGCAAATTTAAAAGACTAGAAAGGAAGATTAAACTGAGCACTATATTCTAGTACATTATTTCAGCTTACTCTCTATAAACAACCATTTTTTAAAAAAACTGTTATTTTATGTCTTTATACCACTTTCATTTCTGGAAATATCCCTCCCAACTTCATTACTCCCCCAAATCATTCCTTATTAACAAAGAATAAAAAACCTAAGAAGGAAAAAGCAATTCAGCAAAATTAAGCATCATAAGTTTCTTTTTTTTGAAAGAAAAGTTTTTTAAACAAAAATATTTTATTGCTCCAAACACTTCTACATCTAAACATAGGTCTGTTCACAGGGAAAGTAAGTAATCTAAGCCAAACAAACATGTCCCTTTCATTTCTGTAAATATCCCTCCCAACCTTCATTACTCTCCAAAATCATTCCTTATTAACAAAGAATAAAAAAAAAAAATAAGAAGGAAAAAGAAATTCAGCAAAATTAAGAATAACAGTTTCATTTTTTTTTAGAAAAGAAAAGATTTTTAGACAAAAATACTTTATTGTTCTTATCACTCCTACTTCTAAACATCTATAGGTCTGTTCACAGGGAAAGTAATCTAAGCCAAACAAACCTTTAAATTAAAAAAAAAAAAAATTACCTCTGGCTTGGAACATTCTAAGATAACATGAAATTACAGTGAATTCACAGAAGATATATGTGCAAGGTGGTGTGGGAAAAGAGAAATGAATTAGAAGTCAAAGGACCTTGTTTTTCACCCAGGATCTTTAAGGTATATGGCTTTGGGCAAATGACTCTGGGCTGCAATTTTCTCATCTGTAAAATGAAAGGATTAGAGGAGATGATCTCCAAGGTTCATCCTGATAAAAAATTCCATGATCTGCTATCTACTTCCCTCAAGGAAAAAAAAAGTGGCAATTCCCAAAATAAATATAAGTAGCCTGGGAAACAGCTTCTATTTTGGTTGATACCTTTGGCTTTTTCTTGATTCTTCCCTCTCCTAAAATTCACAAATCTAATCAGTTAACAAGTAATGTTGATTTTACCTCCATAACATTTCCCCCATCAATCCTTTCTACTTAAAAAGTCACTACTCTACTTTAAGTTTCCTTTTGAGTCAAACTTGCTCAAAATAAAACTTTCCCCCTAACTTTTCCCATCTTCCCAACTTTACTATGCTAGTAGAGAGCATCACAATCCTTCCAGTCACTTAGGCTCACAACCTAAGGTATAATACTTGACGATCCACTTCTCTCTAACTTCCTGTACATTGCAGGATTTGCATATTGTTTCTCTCATTAGACTATGTGCTTCTCAAGAGCAGGTACTACATTTTACCTTTCTTTATATCCCCAAGGTTTGCCTGGTAAACAGTAAGTGTTTAAGAAATACTTATTGACTTGGAATTCTTCCTTCCTTCAAGTCTTAGCTAGCTTTCTATCTGTGTCTATCCTACGAAATCTTTCCTGATACCCTCAATAGTTAGTGACTACTAAAATTCCTTTGCATTTTCTGAACTGTGCATATGTCATGTTTCCCAGATCAGGCAAGCTCCTGCAGGGCTGGAACTATTTAGAGTTTTTGTTTTTATATCCTCTACACAGAACAATTTAATCAATGGCTTTTTATCCTAATCAGATTTATAATTGTTTTGCTCTACTAAACATGTTGATAGCTGAAACTTAAATGTATTAACATTGAGTTATGACTACTACCTCTTGCCAGGGTTTAAAATGGATGCATTGAAGGTAGGTAACTATATTTAAAGGAGGCTCAAAGTTGAAAGGGACCTCAGAACTTCTCCAGTTCAATCCTCCTACCTAATGCACAAATTCTCTTTTGTTAAAACTCCTCAATTTTAGAGTTGCTGTCCTTATTAGCAGGTGCTATTTCAAAACACAATGCTTTTAGTGTATAAGAGGATAGAGCAGAGAAACAAAGGAGAAAGAAGCAACACTGAAGCAACCCTAAAAATAACACCTACTTGCCATGCTTCTCATCCCCAAATTCTTTTCTTGGTCTACTTTTTTTTTTTTCTACAAGGCTAAAAGAAAGGAGAAAACAAGTAAGAAAATTATAAGCAGCAGCCTGAGATTAGGTAAAAGAAAAAAGAAAAGAGAAAGTAGGTGGAGAAAAATATAGATTTGGAGTAATGGTTATGCAATGTTGAAATTCTTTATAAACCAGCAATGCTCTTTAGTACAGGTAGAGACCTTTAAAAAGAATAACAGATCCATATTATTGCAGGCGTAGTCATAACTACAGAGTTACAATTTCACAAGCAAGTCACTTGGGAGCATCTTGCCCCTTCTAATATTTTGTAGCAGTTGTTAACTAACAGACTATTCCCAGAGGGTTCAGAATAAATCATATTGCTGGCAAGGTAAAGAGACTTTATAGGAATTAAATTTAAAAGCCAAAACCATCTTTATGCAATGCTATGCTTGGGACTTTATACAGACAAATGTCAGGCAATTCAAAGCTGTGATTCCCAGAGAAAATATAACCTTTTCCCCTGGTACATATGTGTATAGTATGTTGTTTCTCTCTGTATGATAAATCAATCAATGAGGCAGTATTACAGTTGTTAAGGGGAAAATAACTGAATTTCCTGATACTGGAACTCTTCAAAGATCAGCTATAATACTGCATTAACAATGAAAGTGAGATTTTGATTTTGTTTACAGCATTTAATTAGTTTTTCTTCCCTCCCTGGCCACACTTTGAATTCAGATTTTCACATACCCTTGGGCTTCCTGTGCTATAGTGGAAACTTAAAAAACTGAAGCACAAGAAACCCAATCAAGTGTTTCTCTGCTTGCTTTCTCCCAATGACCATCTGGAGCTAGGCTCAGCTGGTTAGTCTTAAAAAGTGCTACACAAAATTTTTCAAATGCAGTGAAAGGTGTTCTATATCATTCTGCAATCAATTCAAAGCTACATTTCTAGAAACATTTAAGAATTAGCCACTTTCTAGGGATCAAATCCACCTAAAAACCTAAAGTAAAAACATATCAACCTATGGAGAAGAGGATACAATCATCCCAGAAACTCTGAGATCCTTTGATGAGTGATTATCTGTAGATCAGATAGTATGATGAAAGAAAGAATGAGGGCAATTTCATAATCTGCTACTAATTTTTACAAAGGAATCATAACTTAAATTATAAGAGTTTATAAGGAATTTCTTCTCAACCATGACCAAGAATAATACAAGAAACAAATGTTACAAGGATTCTGAAGCAAGGCAATCATGTTTTAAGATGCATTTTTCAACAAGTTCCATGATGCAGAGCGATTTGGAAGATCTGGATCCTGTTCTAGTCTCTCACACTTGCTAGTTGTGTGACCATGGGCAAGTCACTTAACGTTAAAGGAATGTTCCCCAGGAAAGTCCCTAGTATGCCTCCTTTTAATTGGCCAAGTCAACAAGCAAAGACATGGTAGTCAGGCAGAAGAAAAGTGTTTCTACAAGAAATTTCCCCACATTGATTTATAAAGCCTGTAAATACTTCTGATACAAACTGATATTCTCTTTATACTATTAATTTTCTCAAGAATCTTTGTGCAAGGTATCCTGAGCTAAATATTAGGATTTTTAAAATTTATTTTATTTTATTTTTAGGAGGAGAAGGGAAGGAGGGTTCCTAACCTGTGATTTTATCATTATAGGTATAGGGAACTACTTGGGAGCTTCATGCATTGATGCAGACTGCAACTCTGTAAATTACATTACAGAAAACAATGTAACCAATAGCCTTAGAAAACTGCTTAAGTCACCAAATGACTTGTCCATGATCACATAATATATTAAATGTAGAATTTGTAGTCTGAACTCAGATATTCTAATTCTGAGATCAGTCCTCATTCCAATACATAGTGTCCCCAAGTTCTAGGAAAAAAAATTGCAAGTTTTGGCCTTCAAGATATTAAATCTTTTGACATTCATTAGATTGTAAGTTCCTTTAAAGCAGGGACTATCTTTTGCCTCTTTTTTTGTTTCTAGAGTTTAGCACAATGCCTGTTACATAGTCGACCCTTAATAAATGTTTACTGATTGATACTGAGGGGAAGAGAGAATGTAAGATGTGCAAAGATATATAAATAGAAGATAATTTGATGAAGGAGACAGAAAATCCAACAAGAAAGATGGAAGGCTAGATAATTAGATAAACCCAGAAGATAAGGATCTTGGGAGTACATAGCACTCCCTAGGTTTAATTATTGGAGACTGCTATGAAACTAACTTGGGGTAGCATCCAGTACAAGCCCTGAATAAATCACAAGACTATAAGTGACTCTGTATACATGGAATTTTAGAGCTTGATCATCTATTTAGCCCAGAGATGTCAAACTCACATAGATTCTTGAAGGATGCAGGGTTGAGTTCAAAAACCACAAATTAACATTATATATCTTGTACTGGATTTTTATTGTGTTAAACATTTTTCAATTACAATTTAACTCAAGTCTGTCACCCCTGATGCTTGTCAGTTTTCTAATGAAACGATATCCTAATGAGATGGGATGGCTTGCCCTAAATCACAATGGTATCCAGTTTATGGTCAAATCTGACCAGAACTCAAGGTTTCTTACTCCTTTCCCTGCACCATATTCACGAACTTTTTTCTAATAGAAATCTTATAATTCTTCCTGGAGAACAGGGAATGACAGCTACCTTCTATCTGTATAACAGTGTAAGGTTCTTTTTTTTGTGATTTGGGTTTTTTGTGGTTTTTTGGCCAATAAATTTTCCTACTCTTATTTTAGAACACACTTTTTTTTAATCCAGTCACTAATGTTATTTTCTTATCTATGTGTAGAATTGGTTCTCCAGCTTTAAGTAGGAAGTTAACTCCAAAATAAGTTATTTATAAGTGGACTATAACAACATGAAGCCTGAAAAGAGCTTCATAATTTTTGAAGTGTGTTCACTGCCTGTAATACAAATGCAACACTCCTCTCCAGAATATTATTCTTGCTAGAAAAGTTCTATATAGAATTTAAGCTTCTCTTTAAACAATTGTACACTAAGTTTTACTGCTTGAATGTAATTATTTATTGAGGAAATTATACAGAGGAAGAAGAGAGCAAGTTGCTGAAACCAAAATGATATATTTTCTAAAAGTTTTTGTCATTTGCAACACAAATACAAACTGAATAATTGCACAAAAGTAAATTTTTGTGTCTAGACAAGTTTGTAGTGACCCAAGATACAGTATTCTACCTTATAGTTCCTCCTAATATGGGACAATGAGATAATTCACTGGTAATATCTCCCCCAAATAAAAAGCAATCAATTTCAAATTTAAATGCCTTTCTGTTATCCTCAAAAAAAGGCCAACAGGGATAAACTGAAAATATTTCCATAAAATATAAGCTTTCCCTAACTGCTGTAAGAGACTCAATTTCCCTTTTAAAAAGAAAAGGTATGTCACTCAATAAGCATTTACATTCACTGTGCTAGGTACTGGGGATACAAAGACAAAAATGAATGACAGTCATCATGATAGGTCATATATTTAGAACAGAAAGGGAACTTAAAGGTAAACTCTTCTTTTTATGAATAAGGAAACTGAGGTTAATGAAGATAAGTCCCTGGTATGAAGTCAAAGAGATAGTGACAGAGCAGGAATTGGAAACCCAGTGTTTTCAAAGCTTGGCAAAAAATCCAATAAAATCTCTTCTACCACACTGGTAGTGTTGATACCAACTGTGAATATTTTGGAAAGTCTATTATATCCCTGGGGAGGTTAATTATAGACTTAAATTAATTTTCCCTACTTTCTTTACTTTTAACAGGATAATGGCTCAATATATCCATATTTAGATTATCAATTAAGGAGCTTCATGACCACAACTCTTTGTTAACCAAGACTTGGGCTGCTACTACTGGTTAGTTCTTTTATCTGCTGGAGGAAATGATCATTCTAGTCAAGGACAGGAATAGTACCACAACAAAATGAGATTTTATTTTTAAAAAATAGTATTTCTATATTCCCAAAACAAACAAAAAGGAATACTGGGGATCCTATGAACAGCAGCAAGGACAGACAGTTGAGAAATCCAAAGGTTTTTTTCCTGGTCTGTGGTATGTGATTCTGGCTAAAACCAAATAGCATTCTTAATCAACAAAATATTTTATTCACAAAAACATGATTGTTAATGATGATTACATTTTTAGGTCAACTCACAAAAATCTATTTAGCCTATTGTATATTTAATAATTCAACATAAAACCACATAATCTAAAATTTGAGGAACCTAATCATTACATATATATCTATATCTATATATTGCTTCTACAGAAAATGCATCTTGATTCTAAACAAGCAAATTACCAACTACAAAACACAATATATCTGAATTATAGAAAAGTAAATTAAGTCTAATCAATATGAGGACTGATATTTTTGTGATCATCTTTAACCACAACAAAGAAGTAATAAAAGGCAAAAATCTTTAAGTAGCTACAACACAGATGAACACAAACTCTCTCTCCCTCTTTCTGTGTACGTGTCTTCCCCCTCTTCTCTCTCTCTCTCTCTGTCCCACATACACACATATATGTATGCATATGTATGTGTGTGTATACAAAGATACATATCCTAATTTAACAAACTGTTAGAACACCAGCCCTCAAGTCAGCAGGACCTAAGTTCAAATCTGGTCTCAGACACTTAACACTTCCTAGCTGTGTGATCCTAGGCACTTAATCTCAATTTATTAAATTAAATCAAATCCCAATCCCAATTGCCTTAGCAAAAAAACAAAACAAACAAAAAGTGTGAACACAGAATTATGAACTCAAAGCTCTTATGTTCCTTGTTATGTATCATAATTTCTCTTCTTTTATAAATGACTTAAAATATCAATTCTAGACAGTAAGAATTGCTTCAGAATAACGTTGCCTGTATTTTACATGGTTGTAAAAATAAAAATGTAGATGCTGCCAAAGACTATTAGGCATGTACAATGTCCTATTAAACATGGATATTCTTAGTAGAGAATTTCTATTTTTCTGTTTCAATATTTACAAGAGTCTAAACCATTCTGAAAAAGGAAATATAAGCAATTTAAAAATAGGAGTCTTAAAGTTGTCTTTTTTGAAGTGATCTCTAGAATCCTTTACTAGGTTCCTTACATCATAACCAAGAATTTATATATTTCTAATATTAAAGGACTTTTATCTCACCAATTCTCAAAGCATCCTACTGAGAAGGGAAGAGATATGGTTTATTACCCCTCTTTTACAGATGTACGGTGGTTATGATTGCTAGGCTGGTGTAATATATTTTAAAAAAAAAAAGATTCTCTAGGGATCATCTTCAAATGGAATTTCTCATTGGATGAAAGACAATGAAAAGCAGGAAACCTTGGTTTTAATCTTAGTGCTACCATTAATAGCTATACAACCTTGGACAAATCACTTAACCCTTCTGTGCTTTTATTTATTCATCTGTAAAACAGCAGATTTGGACTGGATGATCACTAATATCCTTTCCACTAAGAAAAACTCTCAATTTCTATAATAACTCTTCATTTATTCAAGAAATCAAATTTTTAAAAAATACTGAAATTCTTTAAAAAAAAAAAAAAGGGGGGGGTTAGATTAGTTGGCACCCTTAAAACAGCATATCCTGAAAAGCTGAGCCTAAGCATCAAAGAAAATAGCTGGACATTTGTGAAAAAGAATTTGAGTCACTGCTTCAAAAAAACCCAGAAGTATGCAGGATATTCAACATGAAAATTAACCAAACAGGAGAAAGTTAAACAGTTTCAGATAGAAATAAAAGACTAAGAAGTAAAATATTTGTTTTCAAATGGTTGAGGCTCAACAAAGCCAAGTCTATATTTGCAATTTGATTTTTCCTAAAAACAAACAAAAACCTCAGTGGCTGAAAGACACTGAAAATAATCTAAAGAATAAAAGATATAATGAGATAAATCAGGAGGTTAGGAAGAAGTGTATTGATATTCTAGAGGTGGGGAAATATCATTCCTCATTGGTAAATCATTAGGGTTTAGAATAATATGGAAGGAATTACCAATAAGGAAGAAAAGGGTTATATAGGGGCCCAGGTAAATTCTTTTTACGACTCAAGTGGAAAAGTGGATAGAAGACAAAGTAGTATCCAACAACAAGGGAAGACTTTGACAACACTAAGAAAGAACTCTAAGAGAGTGCTAAGCACATACTTAGTGTAATGTAATGATGTAATGGTAACAATTGACATGTGCTCAGTGTGCTGTAGTGATGTAATTGTACTGAGGTATTTAAGGGAGTCTCAGATACGCTCAGCCACAGCTCTTAGCCACAGACACAGAGAAGACTTGAGGCTCCAGACTCCAGACTGCAGACTCCATCTTTGACCAGCTTCATGGTGGCTTTCCTACCTCCTTCACTATTCCACCTAAAGACCAAGGCCCGTCCTGGGACTCTCCAGAGAGCTAACCTGGACATTGCAGAAGGGGGTGAGAAAAAGGTCTTGTACCTGACCTCTGCAAAAGGAGGAAAGGTTAATAGAGAAGACAGGGAAAGGAATTAGAACTCTTTAGGAGATTAGCTTCTCCTCAATAAGATATTTCTCTTTGCTATGTGGGAGAATGTTGATGGATTCATCAAAAAAGTCTGATCAGGAAGTCACAGGTTCAGAGAGGATGTATGACATCAAAAGTAGAAAGATATGAGAAAAAAGGCAGGTAACAGGAGTAGGCCCTAAAATAGGGTGAAAGAGCACATCCCACAGCATTCCTCTGCCTCCAATGAGAATGAAGAGTTAAGGAGATGGAATAAGAACAACATTTCTGATAAAGGTACATTACAAATTAAAATGAACTGAAATAGAGATGAGATGGAGAGGCAGGAAAAATTAGGCAACACAGTATATTTATGCCATTTGCGATTTCTTTTTGTGAGAAAACTTTCGTTTCTTGTTTTGGGAAAAGAAAAATAAAAAAAAATTTAAAAACCACCAACACAAAAAAGAAGAAAAAAAAGCAAAGAACTTGGGTCTGGGCAGGAAATTAGAGAGAAAAGGCCAGAATCAAATAAGGAAAAGCAGAAACAAATTACAAAGATTAAGAGCTGATTTAAAAGAAGGGAATTTTTATATAAAAGTATTAAATGAAAAATATGAACTTAAGTTATAATTAATGTACATGAATTAAATTTCCCCAAATAAAAAGAATGAAGAAATGAATTTAAAATCCCAATAATTTGCCATACATGAGAAACACATTTAAAATGTTCAGATTTATGCAGAATAAAAATGAGGCAACAGAAAAAAAAAATTATTATGCCTCTTAAAAAAGATGCAATCATGACCAGATAAGAACAAAAAATGGTAATGTCAAAAGCAACAAGAAAACTACATTCTCCTTAAATACCATAAAAACAATGAAAAATAACATCATTAAATATGTGTGTACCTAATGTGCACGGTGTTTAAATTTCTAAAAGAAAAGTTAATATTAAATTAACACTGACAATAATACAAGGGTAAGAGATATTAACACTCCTTTTTAAAAACTGGATAAATCAACAGAAAGATGAAAAGGAAAATATAAAACTGAAAAAATTGATGGAAAAATTAGACTTGATTAACATATACTAAAGAATGCAAATATTTATCAGCATCCTTTTACAAAAGGAATCATGTACCAAAGCACAAAGGAATAATAAATATAAATTAAAAGGCAGAAACAATAAACTTTCTTTAAGAATTATGATACAATAAACATAATTGAAAAGGAAACAAATGTTTGACATATTGAATGTGTCAATAAAAGAAATTATAGATACAATGATTATGTTAAAAACAATGGTAACAAAATAACAAACCAAATCTCATGGGATGCAACTAAAGGAGTCTTGAAAGTAAAATTTAGAGTTCTGTCAAAGCATATAGTTAAGAAAAATAGAAAATAAACAAGTTAGTAAGTCTAAAACAATTAACAAAGAAGAATTCCTGGAAAATTACAGGAGAAATAAATTAAAAAAAAAAAATAAAAGGACCACACTAAAGACTCTTTTTTTAAAAGAATAATTTTTAGAACTCACTAAAACAGTAAGTAATCTCATCAAAAAAGAGGGGAGAAAATCACATTACAAAACCAATTCAAAAAATTCAAAGTAAAGGAAGAAAACAATCAGAAACTATGAACAATTACATGACAACATAAATGAAAATCCAAAGGAAGTGAGTTTGTAGCCACACACACACACACATATATATATATATATATATATACATAAAAGCAGCTAACAAAATAAATCTTAAATAGTCCAGTGTCAAAAAAAAAATGAAATAAAGTATGTCATAAACAAAACAAACAAATTTCTCAAGTATCAAGAAGAGTATCAGATGGCTTTATAAGTGATTTCTATCAATTATTTCAAAAGAAATTAACATCTATGCTATAAAAATTATTCTCACAATTAAAGATAGGAAACCAAATTCCATTCATGAGCAAAATTAAAAACTATAGTCCTGATACACAAATCAAGGGAGACAAAACTAAGAAAAAACTATATAGCCCAGATGTCATTATTAAATTCTGATGCAAAATAAGGTCATCTCAAAAAAACTACAGAAAAATATCCAGAAAAAAATTCATACAACCAAGTTGGAGTTATATCAGGGTGGCAAAGATGGCTTAGGAAACTGGAAACAATATAACTGACCATTTAAAAAAGATAAACAACAAGAACCACAATTTTTTTTCAATAGCTAAAGACCTTTGATAATATATTTCATTAATTTGTTTAACTTAAAAAAAAAAAAGCTTAATGAACATAGATATGGAAGGGATAACGCTTGGGTAGCTAGATGATGCAAGGGACAGAGCACCAGTCCTAAATTCAGGAGGACCTGAATTCAAAGCTGGCCTCAAAAAAACAAAAAGATATATTTAAACTAAGAGCCATCAATATTTGCAATGGAGAAATATTAGAAGCTTTTATTGTAGAAAAAGGGATAAAGGAGAAAAAACATGGGATAAAACATGTCCTGTCCCTTTTCCCCATTACCATGTATCATTGACCTAGATTTGCTAGCTATTAACAGTAACAGAACAAGATTAAAGCTATAAATACTAGGAAATAAAAGGCAAAGTTATCTCTATTTGCAGATGATATGATGATATACAAAGAAAACTCCAGAGATTCAGCAAAGAAACATTCTGGTTAACTGTTTATATAAATTTGCTGGTTAAAAAATAAATCTACAAAATCATTAACATTTCTTACTACTACTACTACTACTACTACTACTACTACTACTACTACTACTACTACTACTACTATTACTAGCTAACACTTAATTGCTTTAAGCCCTTTAAACTGTACAAGTGGTTATTTATTTTACTGTATTAGCAAAAGTCAGGATTAAACGATATGGGAAATATCCCCAAAACGTTACCTACAAAATACATAATGTATCTGGAAATTAATCTACATGCACATACATAACACACTATTTATATAAATGCAACTACAACATAATTTTGTAAAAATAAATGCACAAGATTTAAAGTGGAAAAATTCATAGACCTTGGCTAGGCTGTGTCAATACAAAATATGAAAAAAGAACACTCCTATTAAAATTTATTTACAGATTTAGTTATATAAATTAAATTACCTATTCCTAAAACTAGCAAAATGTAACAGAATTTAGTTGTATGTTCTCTTTTTTTGTTTAATGAGTTCAACTAATTAAGTTTATGTTTTCTGAGAGGCATTTTGAGTAAAAGACGTTATTTTGGATTAACCTCTTGTTTTGTCTTATGCGAATAAAGCCATGGGATTCTGTGTCTTCCAGTCTACTACTACTACTACTACTACTACTACTACTTACTATACACACACACACACACACACACACACACACACACCCTCTCTCTCGTCACTTTTGGGTCTCTGTTTTTTTCCTTTGAAATGAGGTTGATTCTGACCAACTCTAAAATTGTGATGCTACAAATAAGCAAAATTTTCTCCTCTATAGTTCTGAAAGGGAGCTCTTTTTGTTCTCTTCTCATTTTTTTATAAAAATGATTTGACCATTTACATTCAGGTAACATCCATTTAGAGCTTATTGTGAATATATGGTGTAAGATATTGATCTAAACTTAATTTCTGTCAAATTGTTTGGGATTTCCCAGAAGTTGTGGTCTACACAGAAGTCCTTCCCTTAGTTATGTTAACTCATTCAAATTTGTGCTATTGATGTTGATTTGCTCTTGCACTATTTCTGATTATGTAGTCCGTTCCAATAATCTATTTTTGTTTTTTAATCCGAGCCAAATAGCTTTGTTTTAGTAGGTCGTTTGAACAACAGAGGATTGCAGTGAACTAGGTGGTAGGAGGCCCTTGGAGTAGCTGGGTGATCTTGGATAAATCAGTCTCCCTAGTCCTGAATGGCACAGCACACAAGAGTACAAGGCCTAGAGTCAGTTCCAACGTGACCTCAGACACGAGTTACTTCCCTTCTATTTGCCTCAGTTTCCTCATCGACAGAATGGGATAATAGTTCGAGGTTGGCCAGTGCATGGAACATAATAAGCACCAAGTTTAAGCACGAAGACGAAAGAAACCGTAGGAGCCACGGAAACTTCCCTCAACCCTAATATTCTCGATCCTGGTTCCTAGAGCTCCGCAGGCCAGGACCAGAACAGGAGGCGGGGACGCGACTGCTATCTCTCCTTACCAAAGGCTACCCAACAGCTGCATCGCTCGGGGAGCCGCCCCCGAAGATCCCAAGTTTGGCGCCCGCCAGAGCCAAGCACCACTCGGAGGCCGGGACCGTCGCGACCCGCTCCGGGGAGCGGCAGAGGGGGCCCGCTTCTCCCCCAGGCCGGCCCAGGCCCGGGGCAGAGAAAGGAAGAGGCCCTGGGAACCGCGACAGCCAGCGGCGGAGGGGGCAGAGAGAGCCACAGGAGGGCTCGGGACACGGTCGCTCCCGCCCTAAGGGAGCGGGCCCGCGGCCCGAGCCGCGCCCAAGGCCGGGGAGAGGCGGGGGCTCGGGGCCCGAGTCAGCGTCTACTCCCCGTCTGCACCCCGGACTCTGGGAAGGAGGAGGCCCGACGGCCCGGCTACTCACGTTGAGCCAGCCTGTCCCCGGTAAAGGTGGAAGAACAGCTGGTGACAAGCGCGCAGGGCGCGCCGGCAGCCATGGCAGTCTCCCCCGGCCGCCTTCCGCGCGGAGCCACTTCCGCTCCGGACCGCACCACCTCCTGCGCCTCGCGGGGGGGTGGGCGCGAGACAGTACCGGCTCAGACGCGGCCTCTAACGGCATCGGCTCGAGGCCCCCCGCAAGCGCGGAGAATCCTCCGTCCAAGCTCCGCCTTTATCCCCCCCTTCCGGTGGTTCCTAACGAGCCCGGAAGCGCGTCTCGTCGCCATGGGGACGGAAACCCTTTTCTCCTTCCCCCCATCCTTTGGGGAGGCGCCTCCGAGGCTGAATTCATTCTCGCTGCTTTTACCATGGCCGAAGAAAGTGGGTCTTGCGACCCTATCGGAACCATTTTAGTGAAGGTGGTAAAAGCTCCCCTTACTCCTTTCCCTCGTGCTCTCCGTTAACACTCCCCTGCCGCCCCTGTGGACTCTTGGGTCATTTCTAACGTCCCTATATCCAACCTGGAATGCTTTCCTTCGGAATGGTACTTTCTGGTCTGGCTCCCCACTTCGTAGAACCCCTGTCTGTACCCCTGAGAACCCCCGGGCCTGGAGGTGGGGAAACGCCCGCTTTTCTCTCTTGTCTCTGTCACCCACACACACACACTCACACACACACACACACACTCACACACACTCCACATCCACACACCCACACACACACACATATACACACACTCACACACACACACACCACACACACTCACACATCCACACACCACACACACACCCACACACCCACACCCACACACACACACATCATACACAGACACACACACACTCACACATCACACACCACACACACACACACACACACTCCACACACACTCACACACACACTCACACCACACACACCCCACACACACCCACACACTCACACACACACACACACCACACACCACACCACACACACCTCACACACCACACACACCACACACCCACACCACACCACACACACCACACCACACACACACACACCCACCACACACACACACACACACACACCACACACATACTCCACACACCATACACACTCACACACCACACACACACACACACTAGCACACGCATCCTCCACCACTAACTACAACCAGGACCCTAATTAGCAGAACTCAGCCAATTTTATTGGTTTAAGATTATTTAAAAAAACAAATAAATGAGTTCTTTAGTAAACTTAAAAGCACGATACAAAAGTGTATGTAAAAAGAAGAAAAGAGTATTTCAAACAAGATGTGCTCATAATGTTATATTTTGAGATATGACAGCTGATGGTGAAAAGAGTTGATTTTTTTTCTTTTAGATATGGAACAGGAGAAATCTTGATTAAAAGTAGAAAAAAAATTTCTTCTTTTGCTAGGTTTTTACACTTCTGTTCCAGGTCCCTAGCTACCCCTAAAAAGCATACTCACTTGAAATGGATATTGAGGAGTCTAGAGGGAAGAGTTGGGACAGCTCTAGATTCCAAATTGTACAAGGGGATAAAAAGATGATGGACCACTCTGGTAGCACTCAATAATCAATAAGCACATATTAAATTTGTTATGTGCCAGGTACTGGGAATATAAAGACAAAAATAAACTAGTTTCTGCTCTTAGACATATTAAAATTTTTTAATTAAAAAGACCTTAATATATGATAAAAAATACATAAATGTATAAATAAATACAAAATAAATAAAAGGCATTCTTAGAGGAGGGTGGATTATTAGAAAACATCCTAATTTTTAGTTACTAATAGTAATGATATTAATAATAATAATAATAGACTAGCATTTATATAGCATTATTTTTCAGACACTATCCTAGCTAGATTTTTTATAAATAAGATTTAATCTGATTCTCACAACAACCTTGCCAGGTAGACAATTTTTATTTCACAATAGAAGAGATTTAAGTTTCTTTAAAGAATTATCTTTTAGTCATAGTCATGGATTCTTTTTTTTTTTTTTTAATTTAATAGCCTTTTATTTATAGGATATATGCATGGTAACTTTACATCATTAACAATTGCCAAACCTCTTGTTCCAATTTTTCACCTCTTACCCCCCACCCTCTCCCCAGATGGCAGGATTACCAGTAGATGTTAAGTACATTAAAATATAAATTAGATACACAATAAGTATACATGACCAAAACGTTATTTTGCTGTACAAAAAGAATCAGCATAGTCATGGATTCTTAAGCATTAAAAGTTATATAGTGTAGACTATACTGGTAGCAGGAATTATAGTGCTTCAGTTATAGGAAAACTTTTTACTTGGATTAAATGAAGAATTACTTTTAAGATAGCATTTAGGAAGAAATGAATAACAAGAGATCAGAGGAATTGTAGGATTTTAGAATTGGAAGTCCAGGATTTCTTTTATTTTTTGTTTTTATGGGTGTCATAGACACTTTTTGGCAATCTGGTAAATCCTATAGGTTACTTTCTCAGGGTAAATGTTTTCCAGATGCATAAAATTATAAGTAAAACCAATGACATAGAAATAGTTATCAAAAAAAAATTTTTTTTAAAGAAGCTTATGGACCCCAATCTAAGAACTACAATCTAGCCCCAACCCTTTTATTTGCAAATAAAGAAACTAGGGGCCAGAAAGATTCAGCAATTTGCCCAGTCACACAGCAAATTAGTGACAGACCCAGTAAAAGAATACAAGTCTTCTTATTTCCAGTCTAGAACTTTAATCACTAAACTGTGTTGCTTAAATGTAAGCTTGTTTATCTGAAGTTGATCTTTGTACCCAAAGCATGGAACTTAGTAAGCTTTCAATAAACATTTACTGAACCTTGGAATAATAAAAAAAAAAAAAAGATTTGGGTTTAAATCCTTCTTCTGACACCAATTGTGGCACTGTGGTCGTTTAGTTTTTCATTATCTCTTGCAGCTCTCTAAATTAAGTTACAAATGAGGGATAGATCTTCAATTGTGAGGTATTTCCCATACAAGTATGGGAAATATATACCTATACCAATGAAATCACAAAAGTAAAATAGTTCATCTAATCATATGATATATCTATTTTGGAAAATGAACACAAATTTCTATTTAACTTAATACTTGGCTTATAGCATAGTGGATAGAGTGCTGAATTTAAAGATCAGGAAGATGCCTGTTCAAATCCCACCTCTGATCCTTATTAGCTGTGTGATTAAGGACTTTACTTTTCTGAGACTTACTTACCTCATCTGTAAAAAGAAGTAGTTGAACAGGATGGTCTCTTATGATAACTACACATTTGGAATAGCTAATGCTATTATCAGAAATGCTAGCATCGATCTCCCTAAAATATGGGGACCTTGTTGATTTTTGTAAGGTCTTATCAACCCACCATAGTATATTTCACAAGCAGTCATCCAGTGTCTACCTAAAGACCTTCAGTGAGAGGATCCTAAGGCAACCTATTATTTTTCTGAACAGTTCTGATTGTTGAAATATTTTTTTCCTGATAAATCTAAATTTGCCTCTTTGCAGTTATTGATTTCTCACAAATTTGCCTTCTGGAGACCATCAGAATATTTTATTCCCTTATCCATATGGTAACCTATTAAATGCTTGACAAGAATTTTGTCCTGGCAAATCTTCTCCAATTCCAACATCCCCATTCCTTTATCCAGTCTTCAAGTCATAGGGACTTAAAAGCTATTATTACTATTCCTATTAACCTCCTCTATCTATGTTCTTCAGTTTATCAATGTGCTTCCAAAACCAAGGCTCCTAAAACTGAATACAGTATTCCAGATGTGGTCAGAACAGGGTGAAAGGCAGACTATAATCCCCATATTCCTAGATGTTTCATCTCTTGATTTAGTCCAAAACCACATTAACTTTTTTGGCTTCTACATCACATTGATGACTCATGTTGTGCATAGAGTACACTAAAACCCTTGGATCTATGATGGAACAATTACTGTCTAAAACATGCTTACTCCCGTATTATACTTATGAAGTTGACTACAACTTCAAATGTTAGACTACATTTATAACTACTCCATTTTGTGCCTTAGGACAGCAATGTTCTAGTTTTCAAGATCTCTTTTTATCCTGACTCTATCATCTAATACATTAGCTATTCCTCTGTTCTCACCTTGGTATCATGCAAATTTGATAAGCACTCTATCTTTATCCTCAGAAAGTCACTGATAAAAATATAAGTAGCAAAAAGACTATACAGAGTTCTGAAATAGTCTACCAGAGAGCCACTTCCAAGGGAATAGCAATCATTAACAATTACATTTTTAATCTCAACATTTAACTCATTCTGCATTTAAATAATTGTACTATCATCTATTAGCCAACTTCTTTCCAACTTTCCACAAGAAAATCATGAAATACTCTATTAAATACTTTCCTGAAATCTAAGCAACTCTTGTCTCTATTATCAATAACCCTGTCGCACACAAAAATAAGATTAGTCTGGCACCAGCAGTTCTTAATGATATTTTGGCTATGACCACTGATTTTCTACATGTTAACTAAACATTTCTTTAATAATCCAGTCTAGGTTTTTTTAAATCTTAAATCAAGCTCACTAGTCTATAATTTGCTAACTTTTATCTGACTTCCCTTGTTTTAGAAAATCCCTTGTTTAGAGAAACAATTTAGAAATTTTAAAGTTCTCCAGTCTTGTGGTACTTTTTTTAACTTTCCATGATCTTTCATTTATTGTCTAGATGATCTGGAAGTCTATTTGATTTCCAAAATTCCAAGATGCCTTAAAATGATCCAAGATTATACAATTAAACTTCATTAATCATATTTATGCTAATCCAGATTTTGTGATATTCAAATAGAGGTTGAATGGGAGTTTATTATTGTTTAACAAATCTTTTCACTGTGTATATGTATTCGTACACACACACACGTAATATGCCAAGGGTATACCCCAAATTTTGAACTATTTAAATGGAATAAAAGTCAGATTTTAGTAGTAGATAGAAAATTGGCCTCAGAGTAAGGAAGGCCTAGATTTGAGCCCTGAATCTCATCGTATTGGCTTGGCTATGTGATCGTGGGCAAGATGCTACACCAATGAAATGACAAATTAACGTCCACAAAGAAGTATAATATTAAAATTCCTTTAAGTGCAACAACAACTGTTCACACAGCATTATTTTCTTATTCATTATAAACAGTTTCCTATACAAATCTCTAGGAGGCAATATTATTTTATATTCATTTGATTTAATAATTTACTTGAAAGAAATAAAATTGCATTTCTTTTAAAACTTTCTGTAATTCAGGTTTTTATTCTAAACAGTCCTCTCTAAATTAGTAAAACTTTAAAGTAGTTACAGCAATACTTAAATGTTGAGATCATTAAATAGAATAGTGAATGCCTGTGGTCTAATCTTGGAAAAACTGCTGGGTCATCCTTTTACTAAACTTTTCTGTGCTGCTCAACAGATACTTTCCTATGTTGATTTTAGTTCTCATTAAATGTCCTTTCCTCATAGATATTTGTTCCATTTAGCTGTTAACTAGGGATTAGCACAACTCCAAAGAATTACTTTATGTTGAAATCAGTAATTGACTTAAATCAACTCAAAATTCTTTCATTATTTCAGAAACTATGACCTTAAAAAAAAATGTAGGCTAAAGTATTTATGAAGAATTGGCCCTAGATTCATTTAGTAGTTGTTGAATCATTTCAGTCACGTCCTACTTTCCATGACCCAATTTAGAGTTTTCTTGGCAAAGTTGCTAGAGTGGTTTGCCATTTCCTTCTCCAGGATTTTTTTTTTTTAACAGATGAGGAAACTGAAGCAAACAAGGTAAGTGACTTGGTCAGGTCACATAGGTCGTGAGGATCTTAATCTGGATTTGAACTCAAGACATCTTGACTCAGGGACTGGTTTCCTACTCACTGTACCACCTAGCTGCACTTTAATGTATTTATCTAACTAATATTTATTAGAACTTATATTGATTAATTTCTCTATTACTTAGGCTAGTCGGCAAGGTTCCGGCTTCCTTCCTCTTTTCTCTTCACTTCATGATCTCAGCAATGACGCCAGGGTTTCATTTGTCATCTCCATGCAAATGACTCCCAGATCTACATATATCCAGTCATATTCTTTGTCCTAAGTTCCAATCCCACATAGCCAACCATCTCTGGGTCCTTCTGAACTGGATGTTCCACAGATGAATTAAATTTAACACATGTAAAACAGCTTTTCTCCCCAAACCTGATCTGTTTCCAGACATCTCTATTTCTGTGATGGCATCATCATTTTCCCCATCATTCAAGATTCACAATTTCATTTTATTCTTTATTATTCTCATTATCTTATATAAACAATTATAAAGTCTTGTGTATTCAACCTCTACGATGTCTCTCATGTTAATTTCCATCTCTCTACTTACCCAGCCATCATTACTTTGAATATTATTGGAATTTCATATATATATATATATATGTTGAATTTAATTGAGTTATTTTTGATCTACAATTTTAAAAATCCCTTCCATTCTATTATTGCAGTCATAGCTGTATTCAGTTGTTTGTGCCAGGAAGTTTTCTGAAGAACTCCAACTTCTTCCTTTCTCTGATCTTCTTTCATTGCTTTCTTTCAGACTATCTCTTCCTTATGCCATTCTCTTGGATTGTACATTGATAAGCAAATAGTAGAGCATTAGGGTGATCAGACAAGAAAAGAAAGTTTAGCAAAGATCAGGGGCATAAAGCAGGAATACCTTGGCACTACAGCAAGAAAATAGTCTATATATACCTGAAGATGTATATTCTAAGAAGGGTATCTAAAAGAGGCATTTAAAAATGTAGGGCTTAGATATAACTTGTTTTGGCACTGTCTCATTCGATTTCTCAAATGTCTGCATAATAGAAACTGTAAATCCACCTGCAGCAGGAACAATTTGGCTAAAATAAACATAAGATGCTAAAACCTTCATTCTTGGTGCCTGCAAGCAGTGGTGTGCACAAGTGCCAGTCTGTGCATTGAAGTGTCACTTAAATGCCATTTTGTGCTGAGCACATATGACCAGATGTGTCTCCAAGTCTGTGATGCCTGTTGGTCGAAGAAGCAAATTCAGATCTTCTGAATACTTGTCATTTGGGAGCACTAGGCAGTAATCAATAACATTGATTGGATTTAATATGTGAAAAAAGTAATCACTAATAGAAAAAAGGTAAATGTTTCAAAATGCCTTTGGGAACCCAGTTTGTAGGTTGTTGGTGTGACTGTTGCTGAAACAGGTGTTAGGTTCATAAATTTACATAACAAAATGTTTTTCTTGTGGCAACAGCCCATACAATAATTAGGGCCATCTGTATTTATTCATTTGAAGTTTGGTTTCTAATATAAATGTGCAAAATCACATGATATTCAATACCATTGGGCTGAATCCACTCCAAGTTTTCATGACATCAAAAAGGAGGTTGGCTACCTTTTCCCAAGGAAGATACTAATCAAAGAAAGACATTAAAGAAGGAAAAGATTTTGTCTTCTTTTATGGATCATTTTCTTTTCTGACTCTATAAAAACAGGTCTTTGAATATTCAACAGATGGCACTGATTCTGCCAAGCCATAAGAAGGAAAGATCTACCCAGGAAGGAAATGTAATAGGCCCCATCCAAACATTTAAAACATCCTTTGAAATGCATTATTTTTTTTCTCTTGTATTGTTCTGTTTGAGTGAGGTCCTGGGATAACTTTGCCCTTTCCTCACTAGAAGCTTGATGCTTCCCACTTCTTAAACTAACCTTAGAGAATCACAATCAGATAACAGAGTTTGCACAAAATAGTTAATTTGCTCAATTGGCTGGTGAAAACACAGAGAATGAATGACAGAGAGCAGGTAGTACAAAGGAAAGAGAATTGGATTTGAAATTAGAAAACCTAAGTTTGACACCTGGCAGGTGTGTAAGATTAATCAGTTGGCTTCTGATCTTTAGTTTCCCTATCTGTTAAAAGGGGAAAATAATATTCATAATTTCTATTTCATACTGCTGTGAAGAGAGTTCTTTGTAAACTTTAAAGTCCTGTAAAAAAAAGTGAGTTATTACCTAAATAAGTTAATAGTCATTTAATCTTAAATAATTTCATAAATTATGTCATCTTAGAGGCTTCTCGAGGGCACAATTTTTGTCCCTTTGTTCTCAGTGCATAGCAAAATGCCTTGCATGTGAAGGGCACTTAATATATAATTGTCTAATAAGACTGTTGTTTTTTCCAATTTGTTTTGCAAATGCTCAACTTTCTTAGGACCTCCAATTTACTATTTTAGGGTTATAACAACCTGTGGACAAAGGAAGCCATTTGAATAGAGTCTAGGCAGCCAAGATAGGGAAGAAAAAGCAGAAAGTTACTGAGGAATTTTCATTTTTCATAGTACTAAATGCTAGTAACATGCTTAGTATTTCAACATTCATTCAAATTTGTGTATACAACAACTGTAGTTCTAAGCATCCTTACACAATACAGGTTATTTCATTTCATCTACCAATCCAAGTTCCTAAAACAAACCTTAAGGATACATACATGCATGCCTACACCTGAGGTTTTTTATTATTTTAATATCTAATATTTGATGTTTCTTTCTGTCTCCAGGTTCAAGATGACCTTTATCAATTAAAGAGAGATCTTCATATTGCACGTGATGGAAAAGAACTTATTGACATTCAGGCTCTTGAAAAAGCCATCGAAAGAACCAAGTTGGGGATAAGAGTATGTAAACCTATATTTTGGATGTGAATTTTAAAATCATAAGGACAATTGCTTTTTAAAAAAAGTTAAAAGGAATTTTTATCCCTTCCATATATCATTTCAGGGCCCAGTATCATACCAAACATATTAATCTGACTGTTCTCTTCTTTTAACCACTCATTAAGTCATCCTGATGATATTTTATCATAAAAATATAAGATCATGCTCTAACAGTAATTCCCATAAAAAGGATCTTAAGAATGATCTAAGAAAAATTTAGAAAATTGCCCCTATATTATTAAAAATGAAAAACATGTTTATACCTAGGCTATGTTTTGGACTAAAGATCTATGATTTAATGATGAGGTTTGGCGCAGGGCGGAGAGTTGTGGGAACTCTTTTCTGGTAGGCGCAGGTCCTTCGTAAATGAATTTACGAACCTGAAAAGTTAGACTGGCAAAAAAAAAGTTTATTGGCACTTGGCATTGGGAAGTTAGCCTTTGCTAGGAAGCCTAACTTCCAGGTGGCAAGGTCCGGGCAAAGAGATAAAGGTCTAGCAGAGAAGTCCCAACTGAGAGATAAGAGGAGTAAGGTCCTGTTAGGGAAATGTGTGAGAGAGACAAAGAGAGGTTAATACTGAAAAGAGAATGTCTTTTCCATAGAAATTTTTCCTTTGAATGAGTGTCCCTGGACTAATCTTCTACTCAGTAGAATTGGATAGAAATCTGGATCTCCGGCTAAGTACCAGTGGTCCTGAACTCAATTAGTCCCACCCAGATAACAGAAACAAAACCACTTTATCTTGATTCCCAAGGGCTGGTCTCTCAGGGGAGAACTTCTTTGAGGGAGTTTCTCAAGCATTCCCTCCCAAAGTCTGAGAGAGAGAGAGTGAGAGTTTTGGAGCTCACCTTGTCATTAACTGACAAAAAGAATCTAGAGAGGAAGCTCTCTTGACCTGTGCAGATCTGCTCCATTCTGCAACTTCTGATTTTAAGGGATTGTTTACCTAGAGCCCCAAGATTTATTTAATCCAGACCTTCCTGACGCCAAGGTCAGCTTTTTTTCCCTACCATACCACAGATGCCTAGAAAATATAAGAAAATATGTATGTGAAATACTAAATAGAAGTAGAACCCAAAGCAGTCTGTGTACATAGTTATTACAAATATGCAGCAATGTTAAGTAAACACCTCTATTCTCACTAACAAAGACTGGTATAGGGAATCTCAAACTTCCTAAATTCCTAAAATAATCTCCCTAAATAATCAAAGAATAATGGAACTCCAGGTATAGATATTAAAAATAAATTGAAATAGCAATGGTTATCATCTTAACTTTGAGGTTTTCCCCTAATTTACTACATATTGATGAAAAAGGCAGTGATTCTAGAACAGTGATTTTCTTATCTGTTGGGTCTCATAGTCAGGGGTCCTATGCCCCTAGACGGTTGTGTTCTTAATCTTTTGCTTTTTGCCTGATGCCACTGATCCTGTTGGCAATCTGGTAAAACTATGGACTCCTCAGAATAATGGTTTTAAGTATGAAATAAAATATTTGTAGGATTACAAAGAAAACCAAAAATACTATTATTTTTTAAAAAATTTAAATTAAAAAGTTAAGAATCCCTTCTGTAGACAATCCCTTCAGGAAGAAACTAAGTTTTTAATATCCTTTTCAGTGATTTATACACTGTGTAATCACAGAAAGCAAAACAGTGTCATCTTGTCCTCTGCAGAACAAGTCAAAAATATAAATTCTCCACTATATAGCTAAATTATTCAACAACCAACAAAAATCCTTCCCATTCATTCTCCAGCTACTTAACTCATTACCTTGTTTCAATGACACCATTCTCCTGTCACCTCTATTACAGATTTTGTCTTGTAGATACTTCCTTCTATTCTGGGAATGCCAATGATCAGTGGAAAGAATTGTTCTAATCCCTAGATTTTACATTAAGGAAACTAAGGCCCGGGAAGTAGAATGACTTGAGTCACAGAGATAATTAGTAGAGTCAGACTTGATTATAGGAAGTTTTACTCTTAAGTTCTAGTTTTTCATATCCTATCTAAAAAATATTTTCCAGCATGATCTGAAGAACAATCCCTTACCAGTATCCATACTGTTGTTAGATAAAAATACATTAACCTCATTATTCTGGGAGACATTCTAGCATTTTCTACTATGAATTCCTAGACCTTAAATAGAAATTTAGGCAACTTCTACAGATCTCGCTACAAAAATAAGCCACATTCTGGGATCTTGCTCCAGTTCATCTGGAGAGCATTTCACCACTCTTCAACTTACACTCAGAAGAGAACTTTTAAAGAAAAAAATAAAGGAGTCTCTGGCATTAGAGAACCACTGAAATTTGCTCATCCTGGAATATTTTTACATATTATCTCCAAACACAATCCAGACACACTCTTCTTTACCACAGTCTTGAAACAGCTGGTATAGAGTTATGTCTGTTACAGTCTTGTCTGCTACACAACTTGTTCTTTTAAGTTTCTCTATCTAGTCCTGAGCATAGATTCCCCTTATCAAAAAATCTCCTCCTGATTGATAAAACATCACCTGTAAGCTCCCTTTTAGTGCTGCTTCACCTATCTCAGTTGGGTCTCCTCAGTATCTCTTTTACTCTGTCTTAAACATTGATCTAGGGAATCTTCACATGGATCTCAGTCACCATTTTGATCTTATCAAACAGCTATTTAACCGGTCTCCAAGGGAATAGGACCAATGAGCCTAGTAATTGGGGACAATCAATAGAATCAGTCAATTCCCTTTTTCCCAAACCCCAGAAAAAAGTTGCAAGTTGTGATCAGGAAAGGTAAATGAAAGATTATGAGGAACCAAGCTAGAAAACATCTAAACACGAAATCCAAAAGGCAAGGAGATAACAGGAATTCAGCAAAGAGCCTATCAGAGGCAAAGCACTAAAACATAGAGAAATAGATGTTAGCAAACTAATGACTGGTGTTTAATGTCCCTTGTTCCAAGCAGTATTCTTAGCAAGTAATTCTTGGCCCCATCTTTTTCTGTTGTGTCAGTACTAGTGTGGTTCAATGTTAACATCACTAAGAACACTATCCCTCCTTGGGAGTCAAGTCACAGTTTGATAGGATAGCCTTTTCCAAAGCCATGGAGCTAACATTGTGAATAGTTCTCCTTTCCTCTCTTCAGGACTAAATAGCTAACTAGAAGACTAGGCACTGGAAACAACCTTATCCCTTCTGTGAGTATAGTGTCTCCTGGATTTTCTTGATCTTCTAGGATCTTTTTGACCATCTATCATTATTGAGGGTAGGCAAAGATACAGAAGATGTCATCCAACAACTAGCATTTATTACGCATTTATTACATTCTAGGTGCTAAATAGTTCCAATTTAAGCTATGCTTATCATAGCAAGGATTGGAGAAGCCAGGAAGCATATATAGATCTACTAACTGATCTACTAAAAATATTCATCAGAAGGGTAAGTATGGTGTAATGAAGTAAATCTAGCCATGTAAAACCATGGGATTCAGGCCAACAGCTTTCAGGAAGGACTTTTGTTGGGACATTATGGAAGAATTACCTGTGCTGATACCCAATACCTAAAGATTCCCTGAAAGTTGATCAGTCAGATTCTTGTTGTACAACACTTTGGCTGCCCACAATATGTACTCCAAATTAGCTGGGAAAGAATTCATCCAAGTAATTACTAAGTGGATTGTGATATTTAAAAATAAAAAAGGTAGAAACTCAAGAGATAGAATTCATAATTCATATAAAGGACCTAATTTAAATGAATGAACTGTGTTACTAAAAACAAATTTTTTTTTCTAGTGGTCAGTAGAATGATACTAGAGCTAATTACTATGAAAAAATTAATCTTTTATCTGCACTGTCATAAATAGTACAATCCAAAAATGAAATTGGGATCTTTGTTGGAGGTGATTTACTAGAAAAAGCCAAAGAACCAGAAAATGACAGGCAGGAGTAGATTACTTGGTAACTTCTGAAGCAGTGGAAGGTTTCATTAATTATGAAGCCTTGGATAAATTACTTTACTTTATTGCATTTCATTTTTCTCCTCTATAAAATGAAAGACAAGTTTCTTTCAAAACATCATTCTAACTCTAAATCTTATGATAAGATTTTTTTGGCATTGGCCAAACTTCTAGGCAGTCCAAAGGTGCTAGAGATGGTTAAGGTCAGTGTAGATGATGATGGGGTGCCATGTTCACTCAAAAAATCTATGCTTCAAATGTGGATTTGACTGTGAGTTGTTCTTCCTCCCCTATGTGGTTCCTTTCTACAGGTATTATCTTGCAGTAATATATACAAGGTAAGGGCATATGAGGGGACAGTGTAGGCCAAGAAAAGCCACAGCATCATAAGATCTATCACTTTTTTCACAAAGAACTGTTTTGTAGGTCTGAATCAGTCAAAATGGGAACTGGGTTAAAACAATTCTCAAAATTGTTTACTATATCATTTACCTCTGGTTTTCAAAAGAAAGTCCACTGTTCACAGCATCTTGCAAAGTGGCTGACACAGTAGTTATGTTGAACAGATCAGAATATATAACCTGGAGATAAAATAGTCATGGGAACCCACAATAAGGGGACGGAAGTCCCATCTTCCAACATTATAGAAATTCATTTGAACTTCCTATCAATTTATCATGTGCCCTAGAAAATATATCTTCTTCCTGTGAAATGAGTACTTTTCCAACTTTTTTTGTCACATTGGCCAATCCGATAGTTTTAAGGTAGTACTTCAGAGATGTTAATTTACATTTCTCTAATCTAATTCTCTGATTTAGAGCATTTCTTCATATGACTATAGAAAGCTTTGATTTCTTCATCTGAAAACTGCCTATTCCTAATCTTTGACCATTACAATTGTGGAATCAAAAAGTCTTGAAAGAAGTTTTCAAAGATTTGCCTAAAAGAATGTTGAAAGAACTACTAATCTCAGCCTTAGATAGGAGTTTATTCAGACATTCCTGTCTTCCCACTAGAAATTCATGCTATTAATAAAGAAGCATAGGATCTTAATCCTATAGCCAAGAAGCATCCCAGAGGCCATCTAGTCTATTCTCTATATTTTATCAATAAGGAATATGAGCCCTAGTAAAAATGAAAAAGTGAGAGCCTCAAACTTCATAATAATTATCAAGTACTTAATACCACCACTACTCACATTTGGTATCTTCTTGTGCTATTTAATTTGTTAGGCCAGTTGCATCAGTTTGGGTCTCTGGGGATCATATAATGTTCATATAAGGAATGAAGATAAGTAGAAGACTGTCTTGTGCCTGAAGCATGAGCATTATATTCCTCTCTTTTGGACTTTGTGATATGCACATTGTGATATAGAATTCATACATGACATATATCTCATATATTTTGATATGGTAGAAAAAGGTTTCAATTGGGACTGAGTTTGAATCTCAACCTTTTGGCCTTGGGCAAATCAAGTATCTCCTCTGAGCTTCAGACTCTTATTCTATAAAATGAAAAGAATGAGACTAGAAAGAACCTCTAAAATCCTTTAAGTTCTCTTAATCTTTTTGAGTATAATTTTTTGGGTCCTGTAAGACTGGAGAAATATTGTGTAATTTAAAAACATAATGTTCTACTCAAATGCTCTTGCCTAAAATATTGTCTATTTCTCTGGCCTCAGTTTCTCCATCTGCAAAATAAGGGATTCCAGGTCCAAACCTCTGTTCTTAAGTTGTCTGGCCCAGTCCTTAGCTGAAGCATAAGCTGGTCAGAGGGCCTTCATTAAATTTATGTTCAAACTGCTTTGTTCCCACCTGAATCAGACTTAGCCCTATTGCAATTTTGTACATATTTTATTTTGTATCTGGGAAAGAATTCCATCCTAATTCTAATCATATCCAAAATCTGGTAACATTATATAATGTTGATATCCTACCAGAAGAGTCTACTCTTCTCACAGTCTTATCCTCACTGCCAAAAGAATTCTTGTTCTTGCTCTTTCTCTATCTGTCTTATTCTTCCAGTCAGGTGAGTGGTACTCTGACACACCATAGTATAAATAATTTCCCTTCCACATACAGGTTCTGTGCAGGTGGAGCTGCATTATGGGCTGCATGTGTTCTTCTGATTGACATCAGGGCCAAGAACTCTGGTGGATGAGATAGTGTGACTTTCTGGTGTAATACATAGCCTTACCTACCCAATCCCCCTCTGCCTATCCATTTCTATTCCGATGTCACCTGGCCTAGCCCAAATTTCTCTTTATTCTACCATGTACCGCCTAGCCTTGATCAGAACTGGAAATCCTTCCTATGCCAATCACAGGACACCCACTCTTCATCATAGATTATTTGTCATTCAATACAAGCAATACAGAGAGATGCCACCATAGCTCCATCTACTGGCTAGCAAAACATTCCCTACCCTCAATCTGGCAAAACCTCATTTGTGAAATTTACCATTTATCTCAGTCAGATGTAATGAAATTGTACAAAACATTGGAAAAATGAAGGCATATGCATATATACACACATATGTGTATGAATTTGCATGTAATATATAATGTCATATATAATATATGATATACATAATATATAATTATATGTAATTATTACATATAACCCATTATATAACAAAACATATTATATATCATATATATCTTTTAGTATAGTATCATACATGAAAGATAGTGAGGAGTAACAGATTGAGATTGGATTTCAGTGCTATATTTGACAAATAATGGTTATTTGTTTCTAGGTAAGTCACTTAAACATCTCCGTGCTTTAGGGAAGAAGTGTCAACATATGGCCAGCAGTAGATGCACTGAAGCCAAATCAGATGAAAATGTAATTGGGAAATATTTAACAAAATAAATAAATATAGTAAAACATAAATAATATTACTATGTTTTTAAGTCAATATGCACCATCTGAGGTCTTTATATACAGTTTAGTGGCCCCCTTTTCTATTTGGAGCAGCTAGATAGGTGTAGAATCAAGATATTCATAAGTTCAAATCTACCTCAGACACTTAGTAGCTATGTAACCCTGGTCAAGTCACTTAATGATATTTGCTTCATCATTTCCTTATCTGTAAAATGAGCTGGAGAAGGAAGCGATAAGTCATTTCAGTATCTTTACCAAGAAAATCCCAAGATGGGGTTACAAAAAATTGGACATGACTGAACAATTAAAACATTTCTATTTTAGTTTGATACCACCACTGCTCTAGGCAACCCTCTAAAAGGAATTCTTAACCCTTTTTATATCATCCTTTTAGCAAACTGGTGAATCCTATGGACTCCCTTTTCAGGATAACATTTTCAAATGCAAAAATAAAATACATAAGGTTAAAAAGAAAACAAATTATATTGGAAAACAGTTATTAAAATACTTTTTAAAAAAATCAGCTCATGAACCTCAATTTAAGAACCCTTTTCTAACTGGCAGGAAAAGTGCTGACCTATATGAGTAGAAGGAATTTTCTCATTTGGAAATTCTTTCTATCACTGAAATCTTAGGTCAGATTCCTGACCCTGCATATGCCACATTACATTGAGACAATTGGCATGAAGTCATCCAAACACAATACATATTAATAACTCTAAAAATGTTGTGGACCATTGTTCTACATCCCTTACGACACCATGAACATTTTCCATCCCAGTAATTAATTATTGTAAGGATCCTGACCAATAGAGTTTGTAGAATACACTGTGATGAGTTTCCAATAGATTCAGCTAAGATAAAGACATGAAACAATAACAGTATCGCTCATATGCTCATTTTATTCCTAAATAGCTTAGTCTGTTGACAATTTATTCATTTTCATAATATAATAATAACAATATTATTAATAAGGAGGTAGGAAGCAATCATTGTACTAATTTAAAATAGAAAACCAAAGCAGATAAATGGTAAAGCGTCCTCTGAATTACCCATAGTGCCAACGGCAGAATAGAACCCAGTTTTCACACAATCACTATGAATAATATAATGACTACATTTTCCAAACAAAAAATTGGAATATACAGTCTGAAAAAGAAAATTTCTTTATTTTGAAACCTCATTAAAAGTAGATTTTCTTTTCTTAAAATCAGGATTGTCTTGGAAAAACTGGAAAGTAGGGACACTGTCGTAATGAGGGAAGGACACAGGGACTCATTGAAGATCTTTTTTCAAAGAAAGCTGCTTTATGTCCATCTTTCTAGCCAGAAGTCTTATTTTCTATCACTCTGACCTTTCTCCAAACTTTTCCTCTACCATTTTATCCTCATGATCACACTGCCTCCTGAGTCTTTTCTAACTGTGAGAAATGTGGGGTATGCTTTAGTCCTAGTAGCCTAATGCATACATTGTACTAAATTAACCTTACAGTGTTAAGGCTCTGGACACAGCTGGAGACATTGGGTTGGCCATCAAGGACATCTTACCTAAGGGCCAAATCTTTCCTCAGATACTTGCACAAAGCTTGCATTGGAGTTACTCTAAGAAAAGGGAACTTCTTCATGTCTGTGTTGCCTAGTAAATTCAAAGAACCAGTTAATTCAGTTATTTTCGTATACATTCCATTTCTGAAGTGTAGCAAGATACTACCAAGCTTAGCTCTTAGTTGATTATTGCTCTTTTGGGGGTAGTTAAAGTAATTTGGCCTTGAGTCATCTAATATTACCTTAGGCATGTAATAAACACAGTGAAAAGCATTACATGTCCTGTCTTCTGGCTTAATTACAAGATTCAGAGTGTTAACCTAATGAAAGTAAATGAACTGAGTCAAGTATCTCAAAGTCCACTATAATAGTCAGAATTTTCATTTTTCCATAACAGGTACATGTTGAGAATTACCTAAGTACCATAAGTCACCGTGTGTTAACTACAACTGTTGTAGATTCCGAAATATGTGATAAAGAGCCTTCTAAAGAGTGAGTAAAAAAGATATTTTCTATTACAAACTAATGTAACCTAATTGTAAAAAAGGTAACTTCTTTCACTCTAGTAGATATCTTTGTTTCAAATTGTTTGGGAAGCAGATAAGTAATTAAGTTACTTACTTAAAACAGAGTAATTAAATTTAACCTGTTGTGTAAGGGGCAAAATTCCCTTAACTTTGCTCACAATGCCACTATGCACACAACATATACACACACACACATATGAAACTTAGGTCAAAACTTGTGCTAATTTTTATAATAATATCAGTAATGACACATTTTCAGAGGATAATTTGGTTCTAGTAATTTAGGGGACGCTATGTTTTGATGTTTGACTAATTTAACTTTTAGCAAAACTAGCCAAAATCCAAGTTCCTGATGGTACTATTTCTAGGTCAATCAGTTAATATTAGGTAGCACCTGAAGATAGTGGGAAAAGTATTGACATTAGAGCCAGAAGACCTAGATGGATATTTCTAAATTCCTGGATTCTGATTATAAAACTAGGGGATTGAAGTAGATGGCCTATAATATCCTTTTCATTTCCATTTCACTGATGCTATGAAATCATGTAGTACATAGCAAATTATGACTTTTTCAGAATTGTGAAGCTTGATTAGTATCTAGAATCAACTAAAAACAAGGCAAGAAAGTCGTGAAATATTTTTCATATAAGATTTTTTAAAATAATTATAACTTTTTATTAACAGAACCCATGCCAGAGTAATTTTTTTTTTCAAATAGTTTACAAAGCATTGGGACTAATTGTTCTTTGAATGTTTGGTAGAATTCACATGTAAATTCACCTGGTCCTGGGGATTTTTTTTTTTTTTTTTAGGGAGTTGATTGATAGCTTGTTCTATTTCGTTTTCTGAAATGGGACTATTTAAGCAATTTACTTCCTCCTCTGATAATCTGGGAAGCCTATATTTTTGGAGGTAGTCATCCATTTCGCTTAGGTTATCAAATTTATTGGCGTAAGTTGGGCAAAGTAACCCCTTATTATTTCTTTAATTTCCTCTTCATTGGCGGAAAGTTCTCCCTTTTCATTTTTAAGACTACTAATTTGATTTTCCTCTCTCCTTTTTCTAATCAGATTTACCAAAGGTTTATCAATTTTATTGTTTTTTTCATAAAACCAACTCTTAGTTTTATTTATTAGTTCAATAGTTTTTTTTACTTTCAATATTATTAATTTCTCCTTTTAATTTTAGTATTTCAAGTTTAGTAATTAATTGGGGGTTTTTAATTTGGTCTTTTTCTAGCTTTTTAAGTTGCAACCCCAATTCATTGACCTTCTCTTTCTCTATTTTGTTCAAGTAAGCCTCTAAGGATATAAAATTTCCCCTTATTACCGCTTTGGCTGCATCCCACAAATTTTTGGTATGATGTTTCACCGTTGTCATTATCTTGAGTGAAATTATTGTGTCTATAATTTGCAGTTTCACCCAATCATTCTTTAAGATTAAATTATTTAGTTTCCAATTACTTTTTGATCTATTTACACCTAACTTTTTGTTGAATGTAGTTTTTATTGCATTGTGATCTGAAAAGAAAGCATTTAGTATTTCTGCCTTCCTGCATTTAATTTTGGGGTCTTTATGATCTAATATATGGTCAATTTTTGTGTGGGTTCCATGAACTGCTGAAAAGAAAGTATATTCCTTTCTGTCACCATTCAGTTTTCTCTATCATACCTAATTTTTCTAATATTCTATTTACCTCTTTAATTTCTTTATTTGTTTTGTGATTTGATTTATCTAAATCTGAGAGTGCAAGATTGAGATCTCCCACTATTATAGTTTTGCTGTCTATTTCTTCTCACAACTCTCTTAACTTCTCCTTTAGGAAGTTATATGCTATACCACTTGGTGCATATATATTTAATACTGATATTGCTTCATTGTCTATAGTACCTTTTAGCAAGATATAGTTTCCTTCCTTATCTCTCTTAATTAGATCAATTTTTGCTTTTGCTTGATCTGAGATAAGAATGGCTACCCCTCCTTTTTTGACTTCACTTGAAGCATAATAGATTCTGTTCCAGCCTTTTACCTTTACTCTGTATCTCCCTGTTTTAAATGTGTTTCCTGTAAATAACATATTGTAGGGTTCTGACTTTTGATCCAGTCTGCTATCCACCTCCTCTTTATGGGGGAGTTCATCCCATTCACATTTATGGTTAAAATTACTAATTCTGTATTTCCTGCCATCCTAATATCCCCAGATTATGCTTTTCTTTTTCTTGCCCTCCTTCCCCCTTTACTTAGTATTAAACTTATTGGTCCCATTTGCATCATCTAGTTCTCCCTCTTTAGTATCCTTCCCTCCTCCCTTTGAATCCCTTCCCCTTTCTTGTACCCTTCCCTTATTCCTTTTCCCTTTTCCTTTCCCACTTTTTAATGAGGTGGGAGAAGATTCTCTGTAAAACAATGTGTCAATTATTTCCTCTTTGAGCCAACTCCGATGAGAGTAGGATTCACACAATGTTCCTCCCCCTCTCTTAAGTTCCCTCAGATATGATAGTTTCCTTTGCCTCATTGTCACATGTAGTTTCCCTCCTTTTATCTCCCCTTTTCCCTTTTTCTGACATTATCCCCTTTCCATTTCTACTTCCCTTTTTTATGCTATATCAGTAAAATCAAATTATACATGTGGTTTTTATGTATATCCACAACAGAAATACAGTTCTCAAGAGTTCCTTTTACCTTTTTCTACTTGTCTGGAGTTCTATTGTTGGAGATCAAATTTTTTGTTTGTCTGGTTTTTTCTTTAGAAACAGATGGAATTCCTCTGTTTCATTAAATGCCCATCTTCTTCCATGGAAAAAAATGCTCAGCTTAGCTGGGTAGTTTATTCTTGGCTGCATTCCAAGTTCTTTTGCCTTTTGGAATATCAAATTCCAGGCCTTTCGATCCTTTAATGTTGAGGCAGCCAGATCTTGTGTGACCCTTATTGTGGCACCTTGGTATTTGAACTAGTTTTTTCCTGGCTGCTTGTAGAATTTTTTCTTTAGTCTGAAAATTCTGAAGTTTGGCCACAATATTCCTTGGAGCCTTTATTTTAGGGTCTTTTTCAGAAGGTGTTTGATGGATTCTTTCAACGCCTATTTTACCTTCCAGTTCTATTACTTCTGGGCAGTTCTCTTTAATGATTTCCTATAAAATAGTATCTAGGCTCTTTTTTTTATCATAATTTTCAGGTAGTCCGATGATCCTTGGGTTATCTCTCCTAGATCTATTTTCCAGATCTGTTGTTTTTCCAAGTAAATATTTGACATTTTTTCCAATCTTTCATTTTTTTGGTTTTGCTTCACTGATTCTTCCTGTCTCAATGAATCAGTCATTTCTATTTGTTCAGTTCTAATTTTTAGTGAGTTATTTTCTTCATTAGCTTTTTTTACTTCTTTTTGTATATGTCCGATTGAATTTTTAAATGAGTCGTTTTGCTCTATAGAATTTTTTTCCATTTCACTAATTTTTTTTAGTGAGTTATTTTCTTTCTCCAATTCACAAATTCTGTTTCCCTGCACTTCTTGGGAGTTTTTTTTACCTTTTCTGATTGACATTTCAAGAAGTTGTTTTCTTTTTCTACTTTATCAAATTTTTCTTTTAGTGAGTTATATGTCTTTTCTGTACTCTCTTGCATAGCTTCTCTTTCCTTTCCCCATTTTTCTTCTAGTTCTCTTTTAAGGTTTTTAATAGTCTCTTCTAGAAGTGCCTTTTGTACTGGGGACCAACAATTATCTGGAGACTATCTGCTATTAGTCTCTTCAGGGTTGAAAAGCTGTTCTCTTTCTGAGTAGAAACTATCAATTGTCCTTTTGATTTTCTTACTCATATTGTTAAAGCCTGCAGGGTTTGCCTTCAGGACCACGAGGTTACCAGCTTCCTCTGCAGAGCAGTCAAAGGTGTATGGATGGGTAGCTGTCCTGCTAGCCAGCTGCAAAAAGCAGCGAGGTACTGGAGTGCTCTGGGAAAGAGTTCCCCACCCAGAAGTAACTCAGGCCTGAGGGCAGAGCTAGAAAAGTGCCCTGCAAAGAACCCCTGCTGTGTGAGACCTGGGGCTGTGGATATTAGCAGCTGAGCAGTGAATGCCCCTTCAGGACAGGAAGTGTTTCTGCCCCGGGAAGCACAGTCCTACTGGGGAAGTTCTATTGCCTCAGGCTGAGACCCCAACAGTGCCAATTAGAGGCTACCCAGGCTGTACCCCCCTGCCTTGCGGGTTTGTAACTGCCCCCGCAAAAGCCCTGAACTGCAGGATGTGGCTGCAGGGCTGCATTTCAGTCTGCCTGAGTCACTTCCAGGTTTGAGTAGCTGCAGCCAGATCTTGTTAGGTTCTGGCATTTTTTGGAGTACCCTCTGTTTTAGGCTTTAATTTCTCTGCCAGTTTACTGCTTTGTAATCAAAGCAGAGCAGTTAGCTTATAGCAGAGTCCTCTCTATAACTTCTCTAGCCACAGAGATCACCCCCACCCCTGGTCTGCTCAGGACACTAGTCTCTCACTGCCTGTGCTAGTCTGTTCCTGGCCCCTCAGGACGAACCTTTCCTGGCAATCTTCCAGATTCACTTCAGCTGGTAAGTAGTTGTAAGAAGTAAGACTTCATCTGATCTTCATGGATTTAAGCAGTGAAGAGCTATTTTTGAGGCTGGATTAAATAGTTGGTTATGAGGGGAATGAGAGGAGCTTAGAAAGTAGAGTGTGCCTTCTCCGCCATCTTGGCTCTGCCCTCCCAGAGTAATTTTTTACAACATTATCCCTTGCACTTACTTCTGTTCCGACTTTTCCCCTCCCTCCCTCCACTCCCTCCCCGAGATGGCCAGCAGTCCTATACATGTTAAATATGTCACAGTATATCCTAGATACAATATATGTGTGCAAAACCAAACAGTTCTCTTGTTGCACAGAAAGAATTGGATTCAGAAGGTAAAAATAATCCGGGAAGAAAAACAAAAATTCAAACAGTTTGCATTCATTTCCCAGTGTTCTTTCTCTGGGTATAGCTGCTTCTGTCCATCATTGATCAATTGGAACTGAATAAGATCTTCTCTTTGTCGAAGAAATCCACTTCTGTCAGAATACATCCTCATACAGTATCATTGTTGAAGTATATAATGATCTCCTGGTTCTGCTCATTTCACTCAGCATCAGTTCATGTAAGTCTCTCTAAGCCTCTCTGTATTCATCTTACTGGTCATTTCTTACAGAACAATAATATTCCATAACATTTATATACCACAATTTACCCAACCATTCTCCAATTGATGGGCATCCATTCATTTTCCAGTTTCTAGCCACTACAAACAGGGCTGCCACAAACATTTTGGCACATACAGGTCCCTTTCCCTTCTTTAGTATCTCTTTGGCGTATAAGCCCAGTAGTAGCACTGCTGGATCAAAGGGTATGTATAGTTTGATAACTTTTTGGGCATAATTCCAGATTGCTCTCCAGAATGGTTGGATTTGTTCACAACTACACCAACAATGCATCAGTGTCCTAGTTTTCCTGAATCCCCTCCAACATTCATCATTATTTTTTCCTGACTTCTTAGCCAATCTGACAGGTGTGTAGTGGTATCTCAGAGTTGTCTTAATTTGCATTTCTCTGATCAATAGTGATTTTGAACACTCTTTCATATGAATGAAAATAGTTTCAATTTCATCGTCTGAAAATTGTCTGTTCATATCCTTTGACCATTTATCAATTGGAGAATGGCTTGATTTCTTATAAATTAGAGTCAATTCTCTATATATTTTGGAAATGAGGCCTTTATCAGAACCTTTAACTGTGAAAATGTTTTCCCAGTTTGTTGCTTCCCTTCTAATCTTGATTGCATTAGTTTTGTTTGTACAAAGCCTTTTTAATTTGATATAATCAAAAATTTGTGTTTTGTGATCAATAATGATCTCTAGTTCATCTTTGGTCACAAATTCCTTCCTCCTCCACAAGTCTGAGAAATAAACTATCCTATGTTCCTCTAATTTATTTATAATCTCGTTCTTTATGCCTAAATCATGGACCCATTTTGATCTTTTCTTGGCATATAGTGTTAAGTGTGGGTTCATGCCTGATTTCTGCCATACTAATTTCCAATTTTCCCAGCAGTTTTTGTCAAATAATGAATTCTTATCCCCAAAGTTAGGAGCTTTGGATTTGTCAAACACCAGATTGCTATAGTTGACTATTTTGTCTTGTGAACCTAACTTATTCCACTGATCAACTAGTTTATTTCTTAACTAGTACCAAATGGTTTTGGTGACCACTGCTTTATAATATAGTTTTAGACCTGGTACAGCTAGGCCACCTTCATTTGATTTTTTTTTCATTAATTCCCTTAAAATTCTTGATCTTTTGTTCTTCCATATGAATTTTGTTGTTATTTTTTCTAGGTCATTAAAATATTTTCTTGGGATCTGATTGGTATAGCACTAAATAAATAGATTAGTTTAGGGAGTATTGTCATCTTTATTATATTTGCTCGGCCTATCCAAGAGCACTTAATATTTTTCCAATTATTTAAGTCTGACTTTATTTGTGTGGAAAGTTTTTTGTAATTTTGCTCATATAATTCCTGACTTTCCTTTGGTAGATAGATTCCCAAGTATTTTATGCTATCGACAGTTATTTTGAATGGAATTTCTCTTTGTATCTCTTGCCATTGGATTTTGTTGGTGATGTATAAAAATGCTGAGGATTTATGGGGATTTATTTTGAATCCTGCAACTTTGCTAAAGTTATGAATTATTTCTAATAGCTTTTTAGTAGAATTTCTGGGGTTCTCTAAGTATACCATTATATCATCTGCAAAGAGTGATAGTTTGGTTTCCTCATTACCTACTCTAATTCCTTTAATCTCTTTCCCACCTCTTATTTCAGAGGCTAGCATTTCTAATACAATATTGAATAATAATGGTGATAGTGGGCAACCTTGCTTCACTCCAGATCTTACTGGGAAAGGTTCCAGTTTTTCCCCATTACATATGATGCTTACTGATGGTTTTAAATATATGCTCCTGACTATTTTAAGGAGAAGTCCATTTATTCCTATCCTCTCAAGTGTTTTTTTTAATAGGAATGGATGTTGGATTTTATCAGATGCTTTTTCTGCATCTATTGAGATGATCATATAGTTTTTGTTAATTTGGTTATTGATATAGTTAATTATGCTAATAATTTTCCTAATATTGAACCAGCCCTGCATTCCTGGTATAAATCCTACTTGGTCATAGTGTATTATCCTGGGGATGATTTTCTGTAATCTTTTGCTAATATTTTATTTAAGATTTTAGCATCAATATTCTAGGGAGATTGGTCTATAATTTTCTTTCTCTGTTTTCAACCTACCTGGTTTGGTATCAGTACCATGTCTGTGTCATAAAAGGAATTTGGTAGGACTCCTTCAATCTCTTATTTTTTCAAATAGTTTATATAGCATTGGAGTTAATTGTTCTTTAAATGTTTGGTAGAATTCACATGTAAATCCATCTGGTCCTGGGGATTTTTTTCTCAGGGAGTTGGTTAATAGCTTGTTCTATTTCTTTTTCTAAAATGGGACTGTTTAGTCTATTTACTTCTTCCTCTGTTAATCTGGGCAAGCTATATTTTTGAAGGTATTCTTCCATTTCATTTAAGTTGTTGAATTTATTGGCATAAAGTTGGGCAAAGTAACTTCTAATTCTTGCTCTTAATTTCCTCTTCATTAGTGGCAAGTTCTTCCTTTTCATTTTTAATATTAACAATTTGATTTTCCTCTTTCCTTTTTTAAATAAGATTTACTTAGGGTTTGTCTATTTTGTTGGTTTTTTCATAGAACCAACTCTTAGTTTTATTAATTAATTCAATAGTTTTTTTACTTTCAATTTTATTGATCTCTCCTTTTATTTTTAGAATTTTAAGTTTAGTGTTTGACTGGGGGGTTTTAATTTGTTCCTTTTCTAGCATTTTTAGTTGCAAGTCTAATTCATTGACCTTCTCTTTCTCTATTTTATGCAAGTAGGCCTCTAGAGAGATGAAATTTCCCCTTCTTACCACTTTGGCTGCATCCCACACATTTTGGTATGACGTCTTATTATTGTCATTTTCTTGGGTGAAATTATTAATTATGTCTATGATTTGCTGTTTCATCCAATCATTCTTTAGTATGAGATTATTTAGTTTCCAATTATTTTTTGGTCTACTTTCCCCTGGCTTTTTGTTGAATGTAATTTTCATTGCATCATGGTCTAAAAGGATACATTTACTATTTCTGCCTTACTGCATTTGAGTTTGAGGTTTTTATGTCCTAATATATGGTCATTTTTTATATAGGTTCCATAAACTGCTGAGAAAAAAGTGTACTCCTTTCTATCTCCATTTAGTTTTCTCCAGAGATCTATCATATCTAACTTTTCTAGTATTCTAATTACCTCTTTGACTTCTTTCTTATTTATTTTGTAGTTTGATTTATCTAATTCTGAAAGTACAAGTTTGAAATATCCCACTATTATAGTTTTGATGTCTGTTTCTTCTTGCAGCTCTCTTAATTTCTCTTTTAAGAATTTAGATGCTACACCACTTGGTGCGTATATGTTTAATATTGATATAGCTTCATTATCTATGCTACCCTTTAGCAAGATAATAATGCCCTTCCTTATCTCTTTTAATTAGATCAGTTTTTGCTTTTGCATGATCTGAGATCAGGATGGCTACCCCTGCTTTTTTGACTCACCTGAAGCATAGTAGATTCTGCTCCAGCCTTTTACCTTTACTCTGTATGTATCTCCCTGTTTTAGGTGTGTTTCCTGTAAACAACATATTGTAGGATTCTGGCTTTTAATCTATTCTACAAACCATTTCCTCTTTATGGGGGAGTTTACCCCATTCACATTTATGGTTAAAATGACCAATTCTGTATTATTTGCCATCTTGTTAACCCCTGTTTATGCTTTTCTCCCTTCCTTCCTCCTTACCCCCCTCCCCAGTATGAAATTTGTGAGCACCACAGCCCTCCCTTTTAAGTATCCCTCCCCCTACCTTAGAGTTCCTCCCCCTATTTTACTCCTTTTCCTCACAATTTCTGTATTCCCTTCCGCTTAGCTTATTCCTTCCCTTTTCATATTTCCCTTCCCACTTTTCAATGAGGTGCAAGAAGTTTCACCATAAATCGAATATGTCTAAAATTTTTCTCTTTAAGCCAATTCTTATGGCAGTAAGATACACACTATAATCATCTCCCTCCATTCTCTCTCAGATATAGGTTTCCTTTGCCTTTTTGTGAGATGTAGTACCCCCACTTTATCCTTTTTTTCTGGTACAATTTCTTTTCCACCTCTAGTTTCTAGAACAAGGTATAAATGTATTATTTATATATCTTTATAGCAGAAATATAGTTCCCAAGATTTCTTTTTACCTTTTTAGGTATCTCTTGAGTTCTATATTTGTAGATCAAACTATTTGTTAAGTTCTGTTTTTTCATCAAAAATAGGTGAAATTGGCTTATTTCGTTGAACGTCCATCTTCTTCCCTGGAAAAAGATGCTCATTCTGGCTGAGTAATTTATTTTTGGTTGCATACCAAGTACCTTAACCTATCGGAATATCATATTCCAGGCCCTTTGATCCTTTAATGTGGATGCTGCTAGATCCTGGGTAATCCTTATATGGCTCCTCTATATTTGAATTGGTTTTTTTCTAGCCACTTGCAGTATTTTTCCCTTCATCTGATAGTTCTGGCATTTGGCCACTATATTTCTTGGTGTTTTGATTTTAGGATCCCTTTCAGTAGGTGATCGATGAATTCTTTCAGTTTCTATTTTACCCTTTGTTTCTATGACTTCTGAGCAGTTCTCTTTGATAATTTCCTGGAAAGTAGTGTCCAGGCTTTTTTTTTTTTTCATCATATTGTTCTGGGAGTCCAATAATTCTTAGATTGTCTCTCCTAGATCTATTTTCCAAGTCTGTTGTTTTCCCAAGAAGGTATTTGACATTTTTATCCATTGTTTCATTTTTTTTTTTTTTTTTGGTTTTGCTTGATTGATTCTTGATTTCTCTTCAAGTCATTCAGTTCCATTTGTTTGATTCTGATTTTCAATGAAGTATTTTCTTCACTCATTTTTTAATATCTTTTTCTAATTGTCCAATTGAGTTTTTAAGTGAGTTGTTTTGTTCTATGCAATTTTTTTCCATTTGGCCAGTTTTATTTGTTAGAGAGCTATTTTCTGTTTCCAGTTCACTAATTCTATTTTTCAAGGATTTGATTTCCTTATCCACTCTGTCTTTAAATTAGCGGGATAATTTCTCCAGGCTCTTTTCCCAAACCTCCCTTTCCTTTTCCCATTTTTCTTCTAGCTCTCTTGTGAGAGCTTTTTAAATTTCTTCTATGAGAGTCATCTGTGTTGAGGACCAGATGATCTCCTCCTTTGGGGATTCATGTGGAGACAGTCTGTTTTTAGTCTCCTTAGGGTTTAAAGTCTGCTCTCTATCCGTATAGAAGCTATCAATGGTTAAGGTCCATTTAAATTTTTTGCTCATTTTGTCAAAGAAGAATCAAAGAAGACAAAGTAGCAAAGAAAAAAAAAAAACAAATGGAATCTGCTTTTTTTTTTTGGGGGGGGGGGAGGTAGGAGGACTGGGTGGTGTTATCTGATCTTCCTCTACAGACTGCAGGGGGCAGCAGCAAGGCACTAACAGGACAGCAATGGCTGCGCTCCGCCTGCACTTTAAGACTCTGAGAGCGTGCTGAGATGCTGTGGGGGAGGGGTGGCCAAGTCCCTAAAGACCCTAGCTGTTCGGGGTTGTATTCTTTACCCCCTGTGTTTTTAGCTTCTCTGCTTGTCTACTGGCTTTCAGCCAGGGCAACGTATCCAATACTATAGTAAAGCTCTCCCCACAGAGACGGCTGAGATCACACCCCACCCTTCTCTGGTCTACTCAGCTGTGAGCTGCCTGTTGTGTTCTCGCTGCTGCTGCCTGCCCTCAACCTGTACCGGATCTAAAACCTTCCCTGCCCTCAAACAAAAACAGACCTTTCCTGGTGAATTTCAAGAATGTCTTCTCTTGGTAATTATTTGTGGGGTTTTCTTCAGTCAAGCATTAATTCCGAGGCTTGTCATGAATCAAATTCTGAGAAAAAACACAAAGCCTAAGAAGATGTGTGCCTCCTCTCCGCCATCTTGGCTGGAAGTCCATGTAAGATTTTTTTAAAGATAGTTTGTTAAAAATTGAAAAAAAATTGAAAAAGAAAGCAGTATCTTTCTCTCACCCTCAGCCTTCTGACAATATGTTGGGGCAGGGGTCACTTTAGACTGAGGATCTGGCTCTCAATTATGAAGGTTCAGAAGCTCAATTTTATGAGTTCACCCAGAAGATATGAGGCTCTGGGGAACTAATTCTCAAAAACCAAACAGGCAATCTGATTGATCAACTACAATGCCAATTCATTAAGTGGTAGTGATATAATTGATGAGAAGGACCAGTTTCTTCAATCAATTGGACAACATAGTCTTTTCCCACTAAGAAAATCTACTCGGAAAACCAGATTAAAAAGTAGAATGTTATTTGGTGAATACATTAAGCGAGTATAGGAGGTTGGACAATCAGTATCGCTATGTATCACTATGCTATGATTGTCTGAACTACCCATCTCTGTTATAGAATTAGACTTGCCCACCAGACTGTGACCCACAAGGCTGATACATGCCTTTACTAAGCTGAACAAAAAGGATGCTCCCCCTTAGAAAGCACCAGATAAATCCTCACATTTACCATAATCAGTGCAAACCAGCATCTTGCTAATGAAATGCATTCAGTAGAGACAATTTGCTGTTGTAGAAAGAACAGGATTTAGAATCTGAAAAATAACTGTGTTTGAATCCCTGTTCTGCCAATTAGTACCTTTCTGGCCTTATCAGGTAACTTCCTTCCCTTACTTACCCACAACTATAAAATATGGGGAATGAACTGATGATTTCAAAGATTCTTCTCTAGTCTCATATTTTGCATATTTTTCCACCTTCCTCCTAAATATTGAGATTAGAGCTCAATATTATCTAATTTCTTTTGGTAAAAAACTGACTAATTTGCTGTACCAGATGGATTGCTGTACCAGTTTGAAGTCTACAATTCATCTTACAATGTTCATTTTATTTGACATTTGTAAAGTTCGAAAGAAAATAAAATGAAATTAAAATTAAAAAAAAATTAAGGGACAATTTACTTTCTAGATTTAGGAAATGCTAAATCTCATCAAGAACCCATTCAAATGCCATCTTTTATATCTAGCTAATCTTTTCTATTTAATGTATATTCTTTTTAATTTAATTTAATTAGTGGCTAATATTTTCTGAAATTATTCCATATTTTGAGGACATGTGTATACCATGTTTGGGAGTCCATATATGCTGACTATGTCTCAAAGATTGTGAAATACTATTTACAGATAGTAAACTTAATTTTGCCAACAGCATCTATACTTCTGGGAAGTAGGAAGACAGTCATTGTGTCCCTTTGTAATGCTGGAGAAACTGAGGCAGGAGAGAGATTAGAGAGTTTTCAATAGTTTATTAATTGGAAAGTATAATTGACTGGACAGGACTCTCATCTCAAATTATCCAGTCAGAGATATACTGGGACCAAGGAATCCATGTTGGTCCCAGGGCTGTCATCTCAAAGCATGCAGCAAAAAATGGGTATATCTCAGGACCTTAAATATTCTTTAGAGACAAAGAAAGCAAAAAAGGTGAGCAAGTTCCTGTCAGAATAGGAGAGGCCATAAATCCTAAAAGCCCAGAGACAGGATGTCTGAATACCCAGAGATAAAGATGTCAGTGAGGTATCTTGGAATATTTTAGAGGGATATTGTAAATTCTTGAGAACAGGAGTTCTGCTCTCTTGTTTATCTTGCTAGCAAAATATAACCTTAGAGTAAACGGATCCCAGTCTTAATGGACTAGAGTGGGTTTTTACGACTAAGGGATTTAACAGAACAGCTAAGGAAACTGAGACAAAGGAAACTAGTTCAGGGAAACCAAGTCAGAACAGTTAAAGAGAACTGAGGCATAACACCTTCATTAAATTAACCAGAACCACTTGTGAAAACTCTAACAAATGCAGCATCTTGAGGCTAGAAAGTTTAAAAAAACCCAGCTTTCCAAGGGCTTGAACACCAATTTTATCAGCTAGTCATAAAGGCTGTCATCCCCAGCACAGATTCTAGGATGTTAATCTTTGGCAATGAGTCTGAAGTCCTGCCTTTAACTCACATGGATTATGTGACCCTGGGCAATTCACTCATCCTCTCATGCTTTGGACAACTCTTTAAAACTATAGGTTATAGAAAAGGTGCTGACTGCCACTGATAATAGTAGTTTCCTCTACTAGTTAAACCACAGGTTCAATTCCTATCCCTATTCTAGGCAGTAGCCTAGCCTATCTAGTGGATGAGAGACACAGCACTAGCTATCAAAAGGAAAAGGAAAGATTCTTGCCTTGGCATGAAAAGTGAGGAGGAGAGCAATAGAAAGAAGGGAAGCCTCACTTGGGTAGATGGCCCATGTCTTAGGTTACAGTCATTCTAAGCTCCTGTACTCTCTGACTTGAGGTTCTGATGAGATTGCATAGGATAATACAAATAGCACTGACCTAGATTTGAAATTCTACTTTGGACGGGCTAGGTGGATGGCGCAGGAGTTAGAGAAGTTGGTCTGGAGTCAGGAAAATTCATCTTGCTGAATTTGAGTATGACCTCAAACACTTCCTGGCAAGTCACTTCACCCTGTTTACCTCAGTTTCCCCATTTGTAAAATGAGCTAGTGAAGAAAATGGCAAACCATTTCAGTATTTTTGCCAAAACAAACAAACCCAAATGGAGTCATGAAGAATTGGGCACAACTAAAAAACTATCCAGCAACAAAGAAAGTGCCCTTAAGAAAATGAATTATAACCTTCTATACTTGCAGTCCCCCAAACTCTATTTTAATGTAGCTTGGTTTGGTTGTTGTTGTTGTTGTTGTTGTTGTTTTTTAATAATTAACAGAAATCTATTTTCTATCCTTCCTCTCCCCATTACCCTGGGAAAAAGTTCTTGCATAAATTATCATAATCAAGCAAACCAAATTCATCTAATGGCTGTATTCAAAATACACTCTGAAGAATCAATGGAAACAGCTGGCTCTTTGGACCCTTCTAGAAGAAGTTAGTGAGTAAGAAGAGAATTTCTTTAATAACCCCTGCTTTCCCACCACTGAAGTATCCAAGTAGAACAGAATCTATCTGTGAATTGAAAGTCAGCTAGTGGAGTTGAGAGTCATTTTTGGCAAATAGAAATAGAGCTTCAGGGAGGAGCAGACCTGGGAAAGCAAATGAATTGTCCAACAGTGCTGCACCTAGATGAAGTAGCATGAGGACACCATGAGATAAGAAAGAACTTCAAGATGTTGCCCCATCAGAGCTGTCACATGTGTTACCTAAATGTACAATACTGTACAAGTGTACTCTTGCTGTCTTTATTTGTCCTTGTTTTCTTTATTTGTGGAAAAGACTGCCCCAGGTAATGGGGGAAATGTTTTATCATTACTATTTATATTATTCTAGTTTAGTAAGTGCCTTTGATTGAGTTAAATTGAGTTAATCTCTGACTGACTAGTCAGTAAACCCATTGATGATGGCTCATGAGCTATATAGTTTAGACAGAGTCCCTTGTATCTGGAGCAGCTTTCCCTTCGGGGTTTCAACCTGCTAGAGAGAGTTGGAAAGGATGCCCAGAGGCAGAACCACATCTCTTTGGCAGATGCAATGTGAAAAATGCTTCAGCCAAGTCTTCACAGAAGGCTTGGGGGCTTAGTTCCTTTTGAGCATGCATATTTGAAAGGAGGTTAGATCACTTTTGGGGATTTAATCAAATTTCTCTGGCAAACTTTCATAGAATTTTAGTTCTGAAAACAATCTTAGAATGTTAACCTAGCCCAGCCTTTTCGTTTTATAGATGAAGGAACTAAAACTTAGATAAATTAGGTGATTTGTCCAAAACTGCATGGCTATTTAATTGTGTCATAACCCAAATTTCTTTATCAATTTGTTAATATCAGTTAAAATATTTTTAAAATCTTTGCAATAAATGTTCTTTCAAATTCTCAAAAAAATTTATGTTGGGTTTCAAAATCAATTTGTCAAGTAGGAATATACAGTTATTATCTCTCCAATGATTCCACTTAAAAATGGCTCTTAGAATATTTTCTCATTTGCTATAGAAGTGTTTTTATTTCTCTGTTGGTGTTAACTTTCACAGACTTTATTTAGCTGCTCATGGTATCAACTTATGGTACTATTAACAAGCATTGCTTGCTTATTGACATTAAAAGGGTGAATAACATCTGTACCAGCACTTTTCAGAGTGGCACAGAAATCGACATTTCTTCCCTGCTGTGCTAGCACTGAGGAAGAGAAAGAACAAAATAGAGAGCAGAGAGAGGAAAAGAAGTTGCTGCTACATAGTGAGTGTAGAAGATACCTTTAAGCTCAATTATGAGAGTTCCATGTGTCAGATACATTTGCCATTGTTATAATGGAGAAAACATACTCTAGTTATTGGGCAGTGAGGTTCTAATGAATTGTCATGGTGATTGATGGATCAGTATCAACTACAAATTGTTGATAGTATCTTGAAAGAGAAGATTGGCACATTGTGAAATTTTATTGAGAAACACAACCTTATGAATATTTGACCATATTACCTCTACTGTAAATAGTTTGCCATTTGTAAAACTATTTGCCATTGTAAAACTGTACATTTTACCAAGCAACAGAGCATATAGAAATTCAAGTAAAGGGTAGCATTGTATTCAAGTATAGTACGACCTGACATTGGAGTTGTAAAAGTAATTAGTAAAGATTTACTTATGGGAAGAGAGAAGGAAAATATCCATAGCAAAATAGTCTGTGGGGTTAAGGGTCAGAATAATAAACAGATAAAAATTGAGCCAGAAGCAAGTTCAGAATCAGCAAAACCAGGAGAAATCACAGATATACAGATTGGTCTATGATTGTAGGTATTTATTTAATTTAAAAAAAAGACAAAGATAGCAAAACCTTCAAATGAACTTGGGAGGAAACATAGAACAAGTAGGTTTTTGTTTATTTGTGCTGATTTATTTAACTTTGGTATATGCTAAAAGTTTTATGTAAGATTTTGCCTTTTTATTTTGTATGTGTATTTATTTTGTATTTGTATTCTTGATGGTTATTATGTTTATTTACAAACTTTATAAAGAAAAAAAAAAGACTCATCAAATTCTGTTACACTAGATTTGCCTTGGTTGTTAACATTAAGAATAGCTGATAATGTGCATATATAATACATGTCTATAACATTTTAAGATTTATAAATGACTTATTTTCATAACAACCCTGTGAAAGAGATAGTCCAAGTATTATTATTCCCATTTACAAATGAAATAACTGAGGCCTATAGGCTAAGTGATTTACCTATAGAATCAGAATTAGGACTCAGATTCAGGATCACCTGATGACAAATTCACTACTTTTTCCTCTAAACCATAATCCTTTCAGTCTACTATGTAAAAGATGCTCCAGAAGGATGGGTTGGGCACAATAGAAAAATGATTTTTTGAGAGAGTCAGTACTTTTAAGGAGCCAGTATTGTAAACAACCAAAAAGATATTTAAACTGTTTTTTCCCCAGTGTTTTGGTGCATTGTTTTGTTTTTTTTTTGTTTTTTGTTTTTTTAATAACTTTTTATTGACAGAACCCATGCCAGGGTAATTTTTTACAACATTATCCCTTGCATTCACTTCTGTTCCGATTTTTCCCCTCCCTCCCTCCACCCCCTCCCCCAGATGGCAAGCAGTCCTATACATGTTAAATAGGTTACAGTAGATCTTGGATACAATATATGTGTGCAGAACCGAACAGTTCTCTTGTTGCTCAGGGAGAATTGGATTTAGAAAGTATAAATAAGCCGGGAAGAAGAACAAAAATGCAAGCAGTTTACATTCATTTCCTAGTGTTCTTTCTTTGGGTATAGCTGTTTCTGTCCATCCTTGATCAATTGAAACTAAATTAGATCTTCTCTTTGTCGAAGAAATCCACTTCCATCAGAATTCATCCTCATACAGTATCGTTGTTGAGTTATATAATGATCTCCTGGTTCTGCTCATTTCACTCAGCATCAGTTCATGTAAGTCTCGCCAATCCTCTCTGTATTCATCCTGCTGGTCGTTTCTTACAGAATAATAATGTTTCATAACAGTCATATACCACAATTTACTCAACCTTCCAGCTTCTAGCCACTACAAACAGGGCTGCCACAAACATTTTGGCACATAAAGGTCCCTTTCCCTTCTTTAGTATCTTTTTGGGGTATAAGCCCAGTAGAAATACTGCTGAATCAAAGGGTATGTACAGTTTGATAACTTTTTCAGCATAGTTCCAAATTGCTCTCCAGAATGAATGACTGGATGTATTCATAATTCCACCAGCAATGTATCAGTGTCCCTGTTTTCACACATCCCCTCTAACATTCCTCATTATCTTTCCCTGTCATTCTAACCAATCTGACAGGTGTGTAGTGGTATCTCAGAGTTGTCTTAATTTGCATTTCTCTGATCAATAGTGATTTGGAACACTCTTTCATATGAGTGGTAATAGTTTCAATTTCTTTGTCTGAGAATTGTCTGTTCATATCCTTCGACCATTTATCAATTGGAGAATGGCTTGATTTCTAATAAATTAGAGTCAATTCTCTATATATTTTGGAAATGAGTCCTTTATCAGAACCTGTGAGTATAAAAATGTTTTCCCAGTTTATTGTTTCCCTTCTAATCTTACCTGCATTAGTTTTGTTTGTACAAAAACTTTTCAATTTGATATAATCAAAATTTTCTATTTTGTAGTCAATAGTGATCTCTAATTCTTCTTTGGTCATAAATTCCTTCCTCTTCCACAGGTATGAGAGGTAAACTATCCTATACTCTTCCAATTTATTTATAATCTCATTCTTTATGCCTATATCATGAACCCATTTTGACCTTATCTTGGTGTACAATGTTAAGTGTGGGTCAATGCCTAGTTTCTGCCAAACTAATTTCCAATTTTCCCAGCAATTTTTGTCAAATAATGCATTCTTATCCCAAAAACTAGGGTCTTTGGGTTTGTCAAACACTAGATAATTAAAGTTATTGACTGTTTTGTCCTTTGAACCTAACCTATTCCATTGATCCACTAGTCTATTTCTTAGCCAATACCAGATGGTTTTAGTAACCGGTGCTTTATAATATAATTTTAGATTTGGTACAGCTAGGCCACCTTCATTTGATTTTTTTCATTAATTCCCTTGAAATTCTTGAGCTTTTGTTTTTCCATATGAACTTTGTTGTTATTTTTTCTAGGTCATCAAAATAGTTTTTGGGAAGTCTGATTGGTATAGCGCAAAATAAATAGATTAGTTTAGGTAGTATTGTCATCTTTATTATATTTGCTCGCCCAATCCAAGAGCATTTAATGTTTTTCCAGTTGGTTAGATCAGTCTTAATTTGTGTGGAAAGTATTTTGTAGTTTTTGCTCATAAAGTTTCTGATTTTCCCTTCGCAGATAGATTCCTAAATATTTTATACTATCAGTAGTTTCTTTAAATGGAATTTCTCTTTGTAACTCTGACTGTTGGATTTTGTTAGTGATATATAAGAATGCTGATGACTTATGTGGATTTATTTTATAACCAGCAACTTTGCTAAAGTTGTGGATTATTTCTAATAACTTTTTAATAGAATCTCTGGGGTTCTCTAAGTATACCATCATAATCTGCAAAGAGTGATAGTTTGGTTTCCTCATTGCCTATTATTATTACTTTAATCTCTTTCTCAGCGCTTATTGCCAAAGCTAGCATTTCTAATACAATATTAAATAGTAACGGTGATAGTGGGCAACCTTGTTTCACTCCTGATCTTATTGGGAATGGTTGCAGTTTGTCCCCATTACATATGATACTTACTGCTGGTTTTAAATAGATGCTACTGATTATTTTGAAGAAAAGTCCATTTATTCCTATACTCTCAATTGTTTTTAATAGGAAAGGATGTTGAATTTTATCAAATGCTTTTTCTGCATCTATTGAAGATGATCATATGGTTTTTGTTAATTTGGTTACTAATATGGCCAATTATACTGATAGTTTTCCTAATATTGAACCAGCCCTGCATTCTTGGTATAAATCCTACTTGATTGTGGTGTATTATCTTGGGGATGATTTTCTGTAGTCTTTTTGCTAATATTTTATTTAAGATTTTAGCATCAATATTCATTAGGGAGATTGGTCTATAATTTTCTTTCTCTGTTTTCAACCTACCTGGTTTAGGTATCAGTACCATGTCTGTGTCATAAAAGGAATTTGGGTAGGACTCCTTCATTCCCTATTTTTTCAAATAGTTTATAAAGCATTGGGACTAATTGTTCTTTGAATGTTTGGTAGAATTCACATGTAAATCCATCTGGTACTGGGGATTTTTTTTTAGGGAGTTGATTAATAGCTTGTTCTATTTCTTTTTCTGAAATGGGACTATTTAAGCAATTTACTTCCTCCTCTGATAATTTGGGAAGCCTATGTTTTTGGAGGTAGTCATCCATTTTGCTTAGGTTATCAAATTTATTGGCATAAAGTTGGGCAAAGTAACTCCTTATTATTTCTTTAATTTCCTCTTCATTGGTGGAAAGTTCTCCCTTTTCATTTTTAAGACTATTCATTTGATTTTCCTCTCTCCTTTTTCTAATCAGATTTAGCAAAGATTTATTAATTTTATTGGTTTTTTTCATAAAACCAACTCTTAGTTTTATTTATTAGTTCAATAGTTTTTTTTTCTTTCAATATTATTAATTTCTCCTTTTAATTTTAGAATTTCAAGTTTAGTAATTGATTGCGGGTTTTTAATTTTGTCTTTTTCTACCTTTTTAAGTTGCAACCCTAATTCATTGACCTTCTCTTTCTCTATTTTGTTCAAGTAAGCCTCTAAGGATATAACATTTCTCCTTATTATCTCTTTGGCTGCATCCCACAAATTTTGGTATGATGTCTCACGGTTGTCATTATCTTGAGTGAAGTTATTGTGTCTATAATTTGCTGTTTCACCCAATCATTCTTTAAGATGAGATTATTTAGTTTCCAATTATTTTTTGATTTATTTACACTAACTTTTTGTTGAATATAGTTTTTATTGCATTGCCATATGAAAAGAAAGCATTTACTATTTCTGCCTTCCTGCATTTAATTTTGAGGTCTTTATGTCCTAATATATGGTCAGTTTTTGTGTAGGTTCCATGAACTGCTGAAAAGAAAGTATATTCCTTTCTGTCACCATTCAGTTTTCTCTATCATACCTAATTTTTCTAATATTCTATTTACCTCTTTAATTTCTTTCTTAATTGTTTTGTGATTTGATTTATCTAAATCTGAGAGTGCAAGATTGAGATCTCCTGCTATTATAGTTTTGCTGTCTATTTCTTCTCGTAACTCTCTTAACTTCTCCTTTAGGAAGTTATATGCTATACCACTTGGTGCATATATGTTTAATACTGATATTGCTTCATTGTCTATAGTACCTTTTAGCAAGATATAGTTTCCTTCCTTAACTCTTTTAATTAGATCAATTTTTGCTTTTGCTTGATCTGAGATCAGGATGGCTACCCCTGCTTTTTTTTTACTTCACCTGAAGCATAATAGATTCTGCTCCAGTCTTTTACATTTATTCTGTATGTATTGCCCTGCTTCAACTGTGTTTCCTATAAACAACATATTGTAGGATTCTGATTTTTAATCCAGCCTGCTATCCCCCTTTGCTTTATCAGAGAGTTTATCCCATTCACATTTATTGCTAAAATTACTAATTCTATATTTCCTGCCATTTTGTTAACCCCAGATTATGCTTTTCTCTATTCTTTCCCCCTTACCCCTCTTCCCAGTATTAAACTTGTGAGCACCACTTGCCTCAGGCAACCCTCCCTCTTTAGGATCCCTCCCCCCCCCACCTTAGAGTCCCTCTCCTTTTCTTAAACCTTTCTTTTTACAATTTCTGTAGTCCCTTCTATTTAGCTATTTAACTTCTCTTTTCACTTTTCCCCTCCCACTTTTCAATGAGGTGGGAGAAGTTTCTCTGTAAATAGAATATGTCTAATATTTTCTCTTTAAGCCAACTCTTATGAGAGTAAGATATACACTATGTTCATCCCCCTCCCTTCTTTCCCTCAGATGTAATAGGTTTCCTTTGCCTCTTCGTGAGATATAGTACCTCCACTTTTCCCTTTTTCTGGTACAATTTCCTTTCCACCTCTAGCTTCTTTTTTATATTATAAAATATCATATTATATGTATATATTTATATATAAAATATTATATTATATATAGCAAAACCAAATTATACATGTATTCTTTATGTATACTCATAACAGAAATATAGATTTCTTTTTACCTTTTTATGTTTCTCTTGAGTCTTATATTTGAAGGTCAAACTTTTTGTTTAGTTCCAGGTTTTTTGTCAGAAATAAATGGAATTTACCTATTTTATTGTATGTCCATCTTCTTCCCTGGAAGAAAATACTCATTTTGGCTGGGTAAGTTATTCTTGGCTGCATACCAAGTTCCTTAGGCTTTTGGAATATCAGATTCTAGGCCCTTCAGTCCTTTAATGTGGATGCTGCTAGATCCTGAGTAATCCTTATTGTGCCTCCTCTGTATTTGAATTGTTTTTTTCTAGCTTCTTGAAGTATTTTTTCCTTGGTCTGATAGTTCTGGAATTTAGCCACAATATTTCTTGGAATTTTGATTTGGGGATCTCTTTTAGCAGGTGATAGATGAATTCTTTGAATGTCTATTTTACCCTCCATTTCTATAACATCTGAGCAGTTCTCTTTGATGATTTTCGGAAAAAGGTGTCTAGGCTTTTTTTTTCATCATGCTTTTCAGAAAGTCCAATAATTTATCTCTCCTGGATCTATTTTCCAGGTCTGTTGTTTTCCCAAGTAAATGTTTAACATTTTTTTCTATTTTTTTCTTTTTTTCTTTTTTTTCTTTTTTTTTTTTTTGGTTTTGCTTGAGTGATTCTTGGTGTCTCCTCGAGTCATTCATTTCCATTTGTTCAGTCTGATTTTTTTTTTTTATTTAATAGCCTTTAATTTACAGGATATATACATGGGTAACTTTACAGCATTAACAATTGCCAAACCTCTTGTTCCAATTTTTCACCTCTTACCCCCCCCCACCCCCTCCCCGAAATGGCAGGATGACCAGTAGATGTTAAATATATTAAAATATAACTTAGATACACAATAAGTATACATGTGTTCAGTCTGATTTTTAATGAATTATTTTCTTCATTTACTTTTTAATTTCTTTTTTTAATTGTCCAATTGAGTTTTTAAATGAGTTGTTTTGTTCTATGGAATTTTTTTCCTTTTCACCAATTTTATTTTTTAGAGAGCTATTTTCTTTTTCCAATTCACTAATTCTGTTTTTCAAGGAGTTGATTTCTTTATCCACTGTATCTTTTAATGAGTAATTTGACTTATCCAGACCTTCTTGCAAAGCTTCCCTTTCCTTTCCTCATTTTTCTTCTAGCTCTCTTGTAAGAACCTTTTTAATTTCTTCTATGAGAGCCTTGTGTGACAGGGCCAGATCATATCCTCCTTTGATCTAGAGACAATCTGTTTTTAGTCTCCTTAGAGTCTGAAGTCTGCTCTCTTTTCAGTATAGAAGCTATCTGTAGTTAGAACCCGCTTTAACTTTTTAATTGTTTTGACAAAAAAGAAACAAAACAAAACAAATAAACAAATAAAAAACAACAACTGTAGTCTGCTTTTTGGGGCAGTGTGGTATTACCAACCTTCCTCTACAGAGAGCAGAAAGTAGCAGTGAAGCAGCAATGGGGCAGCAATGGCTATGCTGAGATCAGCGACTGCACTGGGTTTAGCGTCTATCCTGTGGTCAGCATCTGCATTGGGCTCAGAGGTTGTGAGCTGAGATCATGCAGAATCCCTCCCAGTGCTGGGTGGGTGTAGTCAGGTCCCTAGAGACTCTAGCATTTTGGGAGTATAGTCTTTACCACCACCTGTGTTTATAGCTTCTCTGCTGATCTATTGGCTTGCTGCTAGAGCAAAGTAGCTCACACTGTGATAAAGTTCTCCCTACAAATTTTCCACTGACTGAGACCACCTCCACCCCTCTCAGGTCTGCTCAGTATGAGATGCCTTCCCTGCTCTCACTGCCAACTTTCCTGAGGCTGCGCCTGGCCTAACCATTCCCTCCCACGAGCTCCCACAGACCTTTTATGGCGATTTTCAGGATTATCTTCTCTAGGTAATGTGTTGTACTCCCAATATTGATGGGTTTTGACAGTCAAGCACTAATTCTGAGGCTTTTTATAAAAGAAGTAGTCTGACTCTCTGCCATCTTGGCTGTGCCCACCTTTGTGTTTATTTCTTGAGCTATCCTGCCATCATAACAGTTTTTATGGTTATGTTCTTTTTTGTTGTTTGTTCTTTTTTTTTTCAGCCTACTTTTTGTTTTTGAGCTCTGCTCACCTCTAAATGGTGGGAAAACTGGCCTGAGCTTCTGTCTTTTATGACTTTCTGCTTTAACAGTTTAATCTGGGAGCCCAAATATTTCCAATTAGCATGATTCATGTGATTCATTCAAGTCTGGTCACTGCTATACTGGTCTGCACTCTCCTTCTTACATAGTACATCTATACCTTTGTTACTGTATCCACCCCTCTTCACCCTAGAAATGCAATCCCAGCTAGGTAATGGGTGACAGAGCTTCCAACAGCACGTTATCCTGTTCCCATAACTGAGTCAGGGTTCCCAGTTTTATCTTTCTGATCAGGTATTCAATTCCCTTACCATAGTACCCTGAACATTGCTTCTGCTCTCCAGCACACAGCCAGTGAGGCTTCCACCATACTATATCGCTTCTATGCTACACTTCCAGCCATCCTCCACCTTAGACTCTCTAGACTTTTCAGTCTTCAATATCAGGAAAACTATTAGCATAATTGACTATATCAATCACTAAACTAACAAAAACCATATGATTATCTCAATAGATGCAGAAAATAGATGATATAAAATCCAACACCCATTCCTATTACAAACATTAGAGTGTATTGGAATAAATGGACTTTTCCTTAAAATGATCAGTAGCATTTATTTAAAACCATCAGCCAGCATCATATGTAATGGGGACAAATTAGAACATTCCCACTAAGATCAGGAATGAAACAAGGTTGCCCACTGTCACCATTACTATTCAATATTGTATTAGAAATGTTAGCTTTGTCAATAAGAGAAGAAAAAGAGATTAAAGAATTAAAGTAGGTAATGAGGAAATCAAATCATCACTCTTTTCAGCTGATATGATGGTATACTTAGAGAATCAACTAAAAACTACTAGAAACAATTCACAATTTTAGCAAAATTGCAAGATACAACATAAATCCACATAAAGCAGAATTTTTATATATTACCAACAAAATTTACATATTACCATTATTATATATTACCAAAATTATAATTACCAGCATCAAAAGATAAAATTCCCTTGAAAATAACTGTTGAAAGTATAGAATATTTGGAAATCTATCTGCCAAGGGAAAGTCAGGAACTATATGAAAACAACTACAAAACACTTTCCACACAATAAAGTCACATATAATCAGAAAAATATCAAATGTTTGTGGGTAGGCCGAGCAAATATAATAAAAATTACAATACTACATAAATTAATCTACTTATTTAGTGCCATATCAATCAGACTCTCAAGAAATTATTTTATAGACCTAGATAAAACAATACCAAAGTTCATCTGGAAAAATAAAAGGTCAAGAATTTCAAGAGAATTAATGAAAACAAATGCTAATGAAGGTGGCCTACGTGTGGCAGATCTAAAATTATATTATAAAGCAGCAGTCATCAAAACCATTTGGTACTGGCTAAGAAATATAGTTGATTTAGTAGAATAGATTAGGATCACAAGACAAAATATTCAATAACTGTTGCAATCTAGTATTTGACAAACCCAAAGACCCCAGCTATTGCGATAAGAACTCACTATTTAACAAAAATTGCTGGAAAAACTGGAAACTAATATGGAAGAAACTAGGCACTGACCCACAGCTGACACCACATACCAAGGTAAGGTCAAAATGGGTTCATGATTTAGACAAAAAGAGTGATATTAAAAGCAAATTAGAAGAACACAGGACCTCTCAGATCTTTGGAGAAGGAAGGAATTTGTGTCCATAGAAGAACTGGAATTCATAATTGAACACCAAATAGATAATTTTGATTATATTGTTTAAAAGTTTTTGTATAAACAAAACTAATGCAGACAAGATCAGAAGGGAAGCAATAAATTGGGAAAACATTTTTTACATTTAAGGGTTCTGATAAAGGCCTTATTTCTAAAATATATAGAGAATTGACTCAAATTTATAAGAATTCAAGCTATTCTCCAATTGATAGATGATCAAAGAATATGAAAAGACAATTTTTAGATGAAGAAATTAAAACCATTTCTAATCATATGAAAAGGTGCTCTAAATTACTATTGATCAGAGAAATGCAAATTAAGACAACTCTGAGACACTACTACACTCTCAGATTGGCTAAGATGACAGAAAAAGATAATGACAAATGTTGGGGGGGATATGGGAAAATTCGGTCACTGATACATTGGCGGTGGAATTGTGAACGAATCCAACCATTCTGGAGAGCAGTTTGGAACTATGCTCAAAAAGTTATCAAACGGTGTATACCCTTTGACCCAGCAGTGTTACTACTGGACTTATATCCCAAAGAAATCTTAAAGAAGGGAAAGGGACTCATATGTGCAAAAATGTTTGTAGTAGCCCTTTTTGTAGTGGCAAGAAACTGGAAACTGGGTGAATGCCTATAAGCTATGGCATATGAATATTGTGGAGTATTATTGTTCTATAAGAAATGATCAGCAAGATGATTTCAGAAAGGCCTGGAGAGACTTACGTGCACTGATGCTAAGTGAAATGAGCAGAACCAGGAGATCATTATACACAGCAACATCAATATTATATGATGATCAATTCTCATAGACATGACTCTTTCTAACAATAAGATGACTGATGCCAGTTCCAATGATCTTGTGATGAAGAGAGCCATTCTACACCCAAAAATTACAACATAAAACAACTCTTTTTGTTGTTTGCTTGTATTTTTTCTTACTCATTTACTTTCCTTTTTGATATTTTTTTTTTGTGCAGCAAGAGAATTGTATAAATATGTTTGCACATATTGGATTTAACATATATTTTAATATGTATAACATATATTGGATTGCTTGCCATCTTGGCGAGAGGGTGTGGGGAAGGAGGGGAAAATCTGAAACACAAGGCTCTGTAATGATCAATGTTGAAAAATTATCTGTGCATATGTTTTGAAAGTAAAAAGCTTTAAAAATTAAAAAAAAAATCTGAGCTTTTAAATTTTTTATGTGCTTGTCCACTTTTCAGTATCTTTCCTATATATGGAGGAATAGAAGGTGAACGATGGCTAGTGCTGTGATGATGAAGGGTAGGATGAAGTGGAAGGCAAAGAACCAGGTGAGGGTTGCTTTGTCTACTGCGAAGCCCCCTCAGATTCACTCTGCTAAAGTGGTGCCAATGTAGGGGATAGCGGATAGTAGGTTGATAATTACGGTGGCACCTCAGAATGATATTTGACCTCAGGGAAGTATGTATCCTACAAATGCTGTTGCTATGACAGTGAGAAGTAGGATTACACCGATGTTTCATGTTTCTTTGTAAAGGTAGGATCCGTAGTAGATTCCTCGACCTACATGTAGAAAGAGGCACATGAAAAATATTGAAGCTCCATTAGCGTGAAGGTTACGGAGGAGACAGCTGTGGTTAACATCACGGCAGATGTGGGCTACGGAGGAGAAAGTAGTAAGAGTGTCTGAAGTGTAGTGTATTTCTAGGAAAAGGCCTGTAAGGATCTGGATAATTAGGCATATTCCTAAAAGAGACCCAAAGTTCCATCAGGCAGAGATGTTAGATAGTGCAGGGAGGTCAATGAATGAGTGGTTAATAATTTTTAAAAGGGAGTGGGTTTTACATAGATAGGTCATTAGTTTTTGTAGTTGAATTACAACAATGGTTTTACATGCCATAGGCTACAGTTAGAGTCCATACTAAAACTAATATGGAAATGATGCTTGTTTTTATATTGTCTTTGTTATTAATTTTTGGGTTTGTTGCTTTTGCTTCTAAGCCTTCTCCTGTATATGGAGGTTTAAGTCTTGTGGTTAGTGGGGGTTTGGGTTGTGCGATTGTTGTGAGTTTAAATAGCATGTTTTTGGGGTTAATTGTATTTTTGATCTATTTGGGAGGAATATTAGTAGTGTTTGGTTATACTGCCGCTATGGCTACCGAGGAGTACCCTGAGAGCTGAATGGGTAATATGGTGGCTTTTAGTATGTTGTTGCTTACTTTGTTAATGGAGATAGTTTGATTTATGGTATCTGGTGAGGTTGAGGTGATCACAGCCGTGGAGTTATTTGATTCGTTGGGTAATTATTGTGTAGGTCAGGATTGAAATGGGGTGTCTTTATTGTATGGTTGTGGGGGTTGGGCTATGGTATTGTTAGGTTGGATTTTATTTATTACTATCTTAGTAGTTTGGGAAGTTATTTGCGGTCTTTAGTTATATGATTAGGAGACTTAATGTTATGGAGATTATGAAGGAGAGGAAGTAAGATTTAATAAGTCCTTTTTGGGCAGAAGTAGTGGCAGAAGATATGGAACTGTGTAGGTTAGCTTGGCCTTTTGGCCCAGTTTTTTCGTATCACCCTAGATCAATTAGTATGGTAGCAATGTGTTGACCTAGTTGTAGACTTGCTAGGGGGTTTAGTTGGTGGAAGATGTGTGTAAAGTACCCTTGTATGTTCAAGAAGTTGTGTGTATGGATTAGGGGTTTGATTGGTATTTTGTTTGTCAATGTGTTAAGTTCTATTGTGATTAGGATGCCCGTGATGGTTATGATCAGGACTGAGAGTTTTGTTAAGGTGGATATTGTTATTGGAATTATTGTGGTAGGAGGGATGTTCATTGTTAGGAGGAAGCCTGTGAAGACACTTCCAAGGGCTAGTCGTATAACGGGATTAGTCATGTTTGGGGGCAATAAAGGTAGGAATCGGGGTTCTTTTAGGAAGGCAAAGTGGATTACTCACATGCTGTAGAAGGCTGTAAGTATTGTGGCAATAAGAGTTATGCATAGGGCTCAAGTGTTTGCATGTGGTGTGTTTATGGCTTCGATGATTACATCTTTTGAGTAAAATCCTGCTAGAAAAGGGGTACCTATAAGAGCTAGACTACCTAGTATGATTGCAGAGGATGTGATTGGGGGAAGTATAAGTAGGCCTCCTATTTTACGGATATCTTGTTCATCATTAAGGTTGTGAATGATGGAGCCAGAGCATAGGAAGAGCATTGCTTTGAAGAAAGCCTGTGTGCAGATATGCAGGAATTCTAGGTGTGATTGATTTAGGCCTAGTGCTACCATTATTAGCCCAAGTTGGCTGGATGTGGAAAAGGGTACGATTTTTTTGATGTCATTTTGTATGATAGCGCAGATAGCAGTAAACAAAGTTGTAATTCCCCCTAAACAAAGTATAATGGTTAAGGCTGTTTGGTTGTTTTATATAACAGGATTAAATCGGATTAGCAGGAAGATGCCTGCCACAACTACGGTACTAGAGTGGAGTAATGCTGATACGGGGGTGGGGCCTTCTGTGGCTGAAGGTAGTCATGGATGTAGGCCGAATTGGGCTGATTTTCTGTTTGTGGCAATGATCAGTCCTAGTAAAGCTAGGATATCGATATTTGTTATGAAGATGTGTTGGATGTCTCAGGAGTTGTTGTTAATTATTAGTCATGCTATGGCTAGTATAAAAACGATGTCTCCAATTCGGTTGTATAGGATGGCTTGGAGGGCAGCGGTGTTTGCATTGGTTCGTCCAAACCATCATCCAATGAGTATAAATGATATGATTCCTACACCTTCTCATCCAATGAAGAGCTGGAATAGGTTATTTGCAGAGACAAGGATGATTATGGTGAATAAGAAGATAATTAGGTACTTGAAAAAGCGGTGTATATTTGGGTCTGTGTATATATATCATATTAAGAACTCTAGAATGGATCATGTGACGTACAATGCAATGGGGATAAAGATGATGGAAAAATAGTCTAGCTTAAAGCTTATTGTTAGGTTGAATGAATTTATTGAGAACCATTGTCAGTTTGTAATTGTAGCTTCTTGTCCTGAATGGATGAATAGGGTTAATGGAAGAAGGCTAGTAAAGAAGGCTAGTTTGACTGTTTTTATGTAATAGTGGGAAATTGCTGGTTTTGTGTGGGAGAAGTATATTGTAGATTAGGGGGGAAAGTAAGTATAATAATGGCCAGAAGTAGAGAAGAATTTAATAAATAGTTAATTACTTTTATTTGGAATTGCACCAAAATTTTTGGTTCCTAAGACCAATGGATGACTATTATCCTTTAAAAGTGAGAAAGCCATGGGGTTTAATCATGGGATCAAGAATTAGCAGTTCTTGTAACTTTCTCGGGCATATAAGGAGATTTAAACTCCTAATTTTAGATTCACAATCTAATGTTTTTGTTAAACTATATTTGCAATATGTAATGCCAAGAATGAATTTGGGGCAAATGGAAATAATAAGTAGGGGAAGGAGGTGTAGGGCTATTAACATGTGTTCTCGGGTGAAAGTTGATTTGATAGGGTGTATGTGGTGTGTAAACTTACCTCGTTGGGAGGCAATTAGTATGTGTAGTGAGTAGAGGGCTGTGATGACTGTGTTGATACCTAATTGGATGAGTGAGAAGTTAGATCAGGAGAATGAAGTTATAATTACTATAAGTTCTCCTAAAAGGTTAATAGAGGGAGGTTGGGCTAGGTTAGCAAGACTTGCTAATAGTCATCAGGCGCATATTAGTGGAAGAATTATTTGGAGACCTCGAGTTAGGATCAGGGTTCGGCTGTGAATAATGCGTTCATGGTTGGTATTGGCTAGACAAAATAGTATTGAGGAGGTGAGTCTGTGGGCGACTATTAGTACAGTGGCTCCTATGAAGCCTATAGGCTGAGTATATACTCAGGATGATTTGGCCTAATAAGTAGCAATATGGCATAGTAAATAGAATGCTGGACCTAGAGAGGAAGACTTGAGTTTGAATTCTGTTTCAAACACTTAATAGTTGTATGACCCTAGACAAATATTCAACTTCTATCTGTCTTAGTTTTTTCATCTGTAAAATAGTGATTACAATGGCATCCATCCTACAAGCTGAGAGTATAAAATGAGAGAATATTTGTTAAATGTTTAACAAACCTTAAAGCCCTTTATAAATATTATCCATTATTAAGTGAACATCTCACAAAATTGAATATAAAATTATTTCCCCTCTATTACTTGATATTTTATGAAATGATACTGATCATAATTTGTCATCTATCTTGCTCAATTTTTACAAACGGGTTTATACTCTAAAACTGGTGTTGCCACTGAGTGCTATGTGGTTTTGCTTGATAAAAATTAAAATATTAGCTGAGTGACGCAGACTTTCCTTTTTGTATTAATTGATATATGTGTGTATGTGTGTGTGTGTGTGTGTGTGTGTGTGTGTGTGTGTTAAGTTCCTTTGAAAATGATGATAGATTGCCAATGACTTTATTGCATCCCTATTCCGTGTTTTAGTATCAGCAGCTTAGTCAAATAAGTCAAGTTAGAATTGTCAGTCAGAGAATTATCTCATATAATCTGCACATTTTCATTCAGCTAATTTGGTATCTGTTTTGATTTTTACAGACAACTGGTTTGGAAATGATTCCCACATTGACACCTAGTCATATCCTGTCTGTTAGAATATAATTTCTTTTTTTTTGAAATTTGAATGATTCAATCTTAATTTTTGTATCATTATTATTATTATTATCTTATTATGACCAGCACTTTATGACTCTATTTATTTAGGATATTGAGGTATGAGGCTTCTAACAGTCTACAATCCCCTAGTTTTTCTTATTTCTTACTCTTGAATCATATTTCTTCATCTGTTTTTCATTGGCTTTCCCCGAGTCATAAACATAGAAATAAAAGCATGAAGCCAAACATAGACAAGGACATAATTGTGTTCATCAAGAGACTCCTCCTACACCTGCCCAGTTAATTTGATGAGCACATCTATTCCCCTATGAAATGTGGACATGAAAGCATACTTTTTATCTTATTAAATATAGATAGATATACCCATGTGTCTACTAGCATCTTGTTAAGAAGATATAGATAACTCCTGATTGGTTTTCATTGGATTGGTGCTATCCCCAAGATACTTAGTTGCATAGGACTCAGGAGGACAGACATCAGAAAAACCATCCCTCTCCTCTGTCAGCCTTAAAGAAAGTTGACAAATTGCTTTCAGACTTTTTTCTTTTTGTTTTTTGCCAATTGTATCGTGCCTTTTTTTCTTTTTTTTCTGGAAGCATTCATCCATTTTGGGGTAGAGGACAATTTTGTTTCTCTCTTATATCACCATCAACTGGAAGGGGGCAGATCTCCTTGACTCCTTGACTCCTTGACAAGAAAGGTCCAAGGAAAAAGCTAGAGGGAAAAAAAAGACTGAAAGCTATTTACCATTCACATTAATAGACTACTACAGTGAAAGCAGATCTTCTGACATGAATCAGTATTTCTGAGTCCCAGCCTCCTTGAAAAGGGGCTAGCAGCAGTCACTGAAAACCAACAAGAATTTGACTATGCTCTGTCAGCCAGGAGCCAAAAAGTATACTCATACACTTAAAGAAGGATGTTGATCAAATTGGTTAGAGTCTAAATAAACTCACCACAATTTTTAAAAATAATTTTTATATTCGTTAATGTATTCCTCTTTGCCTTAATCTAGCCATTCCATATTTTGTAAGCATTCAGCATTTATATATATATATATATATATATATATATATATATATATATAGTTTGACCTATGTTGCTTGATATTTGTCTCAGTTCTCCAGATGTTGTACTCAATTTGATTCAACAACTTTCAAATGTCTTCTTGTATATATTATTTTTCCTCAACTTTATAATTAGCTCTTTTAGATCAAGGGCTTTGATTCCTACTTCTTTTTTTTTTTTAAATAATCTCTATAGTGTTTAATGCAGAGTCTGTCATGTGTAGGACATAAAAATCGGTGATCATTGGGTTGAATTGAATTGAATAAGGAAATAATGGAGGAGTAACTAGAATAGGGAAAGGGCAAATTGAAGAAACTGAAAAAATTGGAGTAATAGGAAAAGGTGATGAAGGTCAGCAAAGGGAAGAAAGAAGAAGTTAATTACATTTCCACGAAATATCAGGCCTTCTATGGAGAAAGGTATGTAGTCTGAAAAACTCATTGAGGCACTATTATATCTTCTCCTAATCCCTTGGAGACACAAATAAAATATTTATCATTATAGGCAAATAAATAATTGTCTTCATGACATAGCTGCACCACAGCCTTTACTGTCCAAGCTATTTTCACTAGATGATAAAGATTATTAGATTATTAGATCCTCAAGGAGTTTTTCAATTTCAGTCTCATAGAGAATTGTCAAAGTAGACAAAGTAGAACCTATCTTTTGAAGATTTAGCCATGGTCTACATATTCTGAGTTGGGTTTTGCTTTAAACTTACAAGGTATCCTTTGTCAGGATAATATAGTAGACTGAGCTGTCTTTGAAGTCAGGAAGTCTAGATTTCATGTCCTGACTTTGTCCTATACTGGTTATGTGATATTGGACAAGTTATTTAATTTCTCTGAATGGAAGAGGAGAGTTGCTTCTTTTTCATGTCACATTCAACTGTAGTGGGGCAGAATTCTTAAACTTTCTAAGATCACAAATTACAGATAATGGGCTGATTTGTCTTGGTAGAGGGAATTTCCTCATTTGAGATTTCCTATATCAATGAAATCAAAACTCTATTTCCTTCTCTTTCCCCTCCCCCGCCCAGTTCCCATTAAGTCAGAAAGGGATGTGACCTTCAGGGTCAACTGAGGATATATTTCCAAGCAGGGAGTTAAGGGAATGGTAGGAGACTCTCGACTTGCCTCCAAGTCTTTTTTTTTTTTTTTTTAACAGTTTTACAGCTTAGAAAAATATTTTTGATATTCATGACATTCCAAATATAGACAATAGCATATAAATATTGTTCTTATTTTGCAGGTAAGGAAACTGGGGATCAGAGAATTTAAAGTCCAGGGTCAAGACATAGGGCAGAACAACTGGAAAAGACCCTGGATGTAGTGGGAAACCTTGGCTTTTTTAAGCTAGATCTTTACCGATACATAACAAGTCACAAACATTAGTCCTGAGTATGGAGTTGGAACTTTTACCTCATTATCCTGACTGCTAATCTAGTACTATTTTCATTTACATGGTATCCTCTTTTCCCACTGGAAAATGAGAGGGGTGTGTGTGTATACATATATATGTATATATATATATATATATATATCATATGTAATATTTTGATTGATTTGATTTGATTTGAATCAACCCCTTTAAAAAATCTCTATGCTTTATTCAAGACATAACAATGTAACATGCAGGCTCTTTCTCTAGGTCTTGCTCATTTTTAAATTGCAGTAACTAAGGATGCCAGTATAAATAGAATCAATGTGTAAGTAGCATTAGGATAACTATATTTCATTAGTATGTATCCTTATTTTATGTTTCACTATATAAAAAATTAGCATGCTAGATGAAAAGATAAATTGTTCTACTAAGCAGAGCCTGTAGAATTTAGCTTTTAAGTGAAAATTTGTTATTTTTAGAAATGTCATGACATTGTTGAGTTTTGTCCTACATATAGGCTAAGTTTCACAATTTGGCAAATTTTAAAATGGTATCCGGAGTGACCTATTAGCCCCATAATAGTTCCCATAAATTTGTTACTTTAAGATTAAATGATTTTCCTACAATGACTTAGTGAGATAGCAATTAATATTCTTCTTCTCATGTTATAGATAAGAAAACTGAGGTTAAGGGAATTGTCCATTACAAAGCTAGTAAATGTCAGTCAAATTCAAATCCAAATATCCTGTCTCTTAAGCTTATTGAAATTTGCCTTCTACGAGTCTGTGTGTGTCTATATATGTGTGAAAAGTATAAATGAAGAGTATGAATTTTACTTTAATAAAATTCCATATTAGATGGAATTGAAGGATGAGAGGTGGAGTGACCTCCAAGAAGAGGCTTCAGACTTAAAAAAATACAACATTTTGTGTCAAAAAAGAAAACAAAATTTAACCAAACAAACCATTAACAGGAGTCTGTTAAGTGAAATGATTATGAACAATTTAATTAAATAAGACCACCTTTTTTTTTTTTTTTTTTTTTTTTTTTTTTTTTTTTTTTTTTTTTTTTTTTTTTTTTTTTTTTTTTTTTTTTTAGTATATTTAACCTGGGCTATTCAGCGATTCTGCTTTATTAGCCAAATGATGACATTATTTTTCTTTATGGTAACAATATTTTACAATCTAGTAATTTTGTTAGTTGTTTGTCACATAAATTCAGCCAAGTGATAGAACTCTTTTATTCATACTGCTTTCATTAGACTTGAAAGGTCTAATATTTGAGATGCCTTCTTGAGTTTTAGAATAGAATGGCCTTGCCAAAGATAGCCTTGACTTAATTGTCTGTTGAGTTTTTCCAACTTAAATGTTATCTTTACTAAGAAGCTTTATTTTAAGTAAAATAATTTTAAAAATAAATTTAAAAATTTAAATTGTTATTGACATTTTCAAAATCATATTTCTTCATAAATAGGTTGCATCCAGTTGGTGTTCCTCAGAAGGCATTTCTGTTTCCACAAGAAAGTGTAGGTAAAAAATGGCAAGGCAAAAAAGAGGGAAAAGACATTCCATTCATTTCTCCAGGTACAAAGGTTAGAAATTTTATTATTCTCTAACTAGACCATATATGTACTCTTGTTTATCATTTAGTAGAATTCTTGTGTTGGAGATAACCAATTCTTTCAATGGCCATATATTTTTATTGGCTCAAACTATGACTCAGAAACCAAGAAAAATCTTACTTCATTAGTCAGCAGAATTGACCTTAATGTTTCAACTTTAAATTATGATAGCAGTGAATAGGAAGTTTTATTTAAAGAAAGTAATGTAATAATAATAATAATAGATGACTTTAATATATTGCTTTAAAGTTTGCAAAACACTTTGCATATATCCTTTTATTTGACCTCATTTAATATACAGACATTGGGCACTTAGTAGCAGGCAAGTCTCAGAAGTCTAAGTGTAGCACTCTGTTTCACAGCATTTTATAACTTGTAGTCCCTTGGTAAAGAATCTCTCAGGTCTTTGATTGGCATGAGAGGCTGCACTGCCCTTTTTTGGTTGGGTTGGCTGTCTACATTATTTGTTTTTTTCCCAGTTGTGTGATGGATTCATAGCTCCCTTTTTGGTTACTCTAGACATTAGCAAAGGGAGCCTGTCAATTTAAGAGATTATCATAGAATCTTAGCCTATAAGTGTTTGATTAAATTGGGATTCTGGGTGTCACCTAGTTCAACCTCTCCCTGAAGCAGGGATCTCTTCCATTAGAGTTTCATTATGTGTCATCCAGCTTTTATTTGTTAAGAAATAGCATGCTCTTAAAATATTTGGGAATCTATCTACCAAAGGAAAGTCAGGAATTATATGAGCAAAATTACAAAACACTTTCCACACAAATAAAGTCAGATTTAAATGATTGGAAAACTATTAAATGCACTTGGATTGGGCAACCAAATATAATAAAGATGACAATGCTACCTAAACTAATCTATTTATTTAGTGCTATACCAGTCAGACTCCCAAGAAATTAATTTAATGACCTAGAAAAAATAATAACAAAATCCATATGGAAGAACAAAAGATCAAGAATTTCAAGGGAATTAATGGAAAAAAAATCAAATGACGGTGGCCTAGCTGTACCAGATCTAAAACTATATTATAAAGCAGTGGTCACCAAAATCATTTGGTACTAGCTAAGAAATAGACTAGTTGATCAGTGGAATAGGTTAGGTTCACAGGACAAAATATTCAATAACTATACTAATCTAGTGTTTGACAAACCCAAAGATCCCAACTTTTGGGATAAGAATTCACTATTTGACAAAAATTTTGAACCAGCCCTGCATTCGTGGTATAAATCCTACTTGACTGTGGTGTATTATCCTGGGGATGATTTTCTTTAATCTTTTTGCTAATATCTTATTTAATATTTTAGCATCAATATTCATTAGGGAAATTGGTCTATAGTTTTCTTTCTCTGCTTTCATCCTATGTGGTTTAGGTATCAGTACCATGTCTGTGTCATAAAAGGAATTTGGTAGGACTCCTTCATTCCCTATTTTTTCAAATAGTTTATAAAACATTGGGGATAATTGTTCTTTAAATGTTTGGTAGAATTCATAAGTAAATCCATCTGGTCCTGGGGATTTTTTTTTAGGGAGTTGGTTAATAGTTTGTTCTATTTCCTTTTTGAAATGGGACTATTTAAGCAATTTACTTCCTTTTCTGTTAATCTGGGAAGGCTATATTTTTGGAGGTAGTCATCCATTTCGCTTAGGTTATCAAATTTAATGGCATAAAGTTGGGCAAAGTAACTCCTTATCATTTCTTTAATTTCCTCTTCATTGGTGGAAAGTTCTCTCTTTTTATTTTTAAGACTACTAATTTGATTTTCCTCTTTCCTTTTTCTAATCAAATTTACCAAAGGTTTATCAATTTTATTATTTTTTTTCATAAAACCAACTCTTAGTTTTATTTATTAGCTCAATAGTTTTTTTTAACTTTCAATATTATTAATTTCTCCTTTTAATTTTAGAATTTCAAGTTTAGTAATTGATTGGGGATTTTTAATTTGGTCTTTTTCTAGCTTTTTAAGTTGCAAGCCCAATTCATTGATCTTCTCTTTCTCTTATTTTATTCAAGTAAGCCTCTAAAGATATAAAATTTCTCCTTATTATCTCTTTGGCTGCATCCCACAAATTTTGGTATGATGTCTCACCATTGTCATTATTTTGAGTGAAGTTATTAATTGTGTCTATAATTTGCTGTTTCACCCAATCATTCTTTAAGATGAGATTATTTAGTTTCCAATTACTTTTTGATTTATTTACACTAACTTTTTGTTGAATGTAGTTTTTATTGCATTGTGATCTGAAAAGAAAGCATTTACTATTTCTGCCTTCCTGCATTTAATTTTGAGGTCTTTATGTCCTAATATATGGTCATTTTTTGTGTAGGTTCCATGAACTGCTGAGAAGAAAGTATACTCCTTTCTGTCACCATTCAGTTTTCTCCAGAGATCTATCATACCTAATTTTTCTAATATTCTATTTACCTCTTTAATTTCTTTCTTAATTGTTTTGTGATTTGATTTATCTAATTCTGAGAGTGCAAGATTGAGATCTCCCACTATTATAGTTTTGCTGTCTATTTCTTCTCGCAACTCTCTTAACTTCTTCTTTAGGAAGTTATATGCTATACCACTTGGTGCATACATGTTTAATATTGATATTGCTTCATTGTCTATAGTACCCTTTAGCAAGATATAGTTTCCTTCCTTATCTCTTTTAATTAGATCAATTTTTGCTTTTGCTTGATCTGAGATCAGGATGGCTACCCCTGCTTTTTTGACTTCACCTGAAGCATAATAGATTCTACTCCAGCCTTTTACCTTTACTCTGTATGTATCTCCCTGTTTTAAATGTGTTTCCTGTAAACAACATATTGTAGGGTTCTGACTTTTGATCCAGTCTGCTATCCACCTCCTCTTTATGGGGGAGTTCATCCCATTCACATTTATGGTTAAAATTACTAATTCTGTATTTCCTGCCATCCTAATATCTCCAGATTATGCTTTTCTTTTTCTTGCCCTCCTTCCCCCCTTCCCTAGTATTAAACTTATTGGTCCCCCTTGAGTCACCTAGCTCTCCCTCTTTAGTATCCCTCCCTCCTCCCTTTTAATCCCTTCCCCTTTCTTGTACCCTTCCCTTATTACTCTTTTTCCTTTTCCCTTTTCCTCTCCCACTTTTTAATGAGGTGAGAGAAGATTCTCTGCAGAACAAATATGTTTATTATTTCCTCTTTGAGTCAACTCTTATGAGAGTAGGATTCACACAATGTTCCTCCCCCTCTCTTAAGTTCCCTCAGATATGATAGGTTTCCTTTGCCTCATCATCCCATGTAGTTTCCCTCTTTTTATCTCCCCTTTTCCTTTTTTCTGACACGATCCCCTTTACATTTCTACTTCCCTTTTTATGTTATGTCAGTAAAATCAAATTATACATGTGGTTTTAATGTATATCCACAACAGAAATACAGTTCTCAAGAGTTCCTTTTACCTTTTTCTACTTCTCTTGAGTCCTGTGGTTGAAGATCAAATTTTTTGTTTGTCTAGTTTTTTCCTTAGAAACAAATGGAATTCCTCTGTTTCATTAAATGTCCATCTTCTTCCATGAAAAAAAAAATGCTCAGCTTAGCTGGGTAGTTTATTCTTGGCTGCATTCGAAGTTCTTTTGCCTTTTGGAATATCGGATTCCAGGCCCTTCGATCCTTTAATGTTGAGGTAGCCAGATCTTGAGTGACTCTTATTGTGGCACCTCGGTATTTGAATTGTTTTTTTCCTGGCTGCTTGTAATATTTTTTCTTTAGTTTGAAAATTCTGAAATTTGGCCACAATATTCCTTGGAGTCTTTATTTTAGGGTCTTTTTCAGAAGGTGTTCGCCTTCTGAAATGCTATTTTACCTTCCGGTTCTATTACTTCTGGGCAGTTCTCTTTGATGATTTCCTGTAAAATAGTATCTAGGCTCTTTTTTTCATCATAATTTTCGAGTAGTCCAATGATCCTCAGGTTATCTCTCCTAGATCTATTTTCCAGGTCTGTTGTTTTTCCAAGTAAGTATTTGACATTTTTTCCCAGTCTTTCATTTTTTTGGTTTTGCTTGACTGATTCTTGATGTCTCAATGAATCAGTCATTTCTATTTGTTCAGTTCTGATTTTTAGTGAGTTATTTTCTTTTTCCAATTCACAAATTCTGGGTCCCTGCACTTCTTGGAAGTTTTTTACCTTTTCCAATTCACATTTCAGGAAGTTGTTGCTCTCTTGCATAGCTTCTCTTTCCTTTCCCCATGTTTCTTCTAGTTCTCTTTTAAGGTTTTTAAGTCTCTTCTAGGAGAGCCTTTTGTATTGGGGATCAACAATTATCTGGAGACTGTCTGCTATCACTCTCTTCAGGGTTGAAAAGCTGCTCTCTTTCTGTATAGAAAGTATCAATTGTCCTTTTGATTATTTTACTCATTTTTTAAAGCCTGTAGGGTCTGCCTTCAGGCCCAGGAAATTACCAGCTTCCTCTGCAGAGTAGTGATAGGTGTATGGACGGGTAGCTATCCTGCCAGCCAGCTATAAAAAGCGGGGAATTGGAGTGCTCTGGGAAAGAGTTCCCCACCCAGAAGTAACTCAGGCCTGAGGTATGAGCTGGGAAAGTGCCCTGCAAAGAACCCCTGCTGTGTGAGATAATGACTGCCCTGGGGCTAGATGCTGAGCAGTAAGAGTTTCACTATCCCAAGCCAAATCCTACCTAGGGCTGTGGGTATTAGCATCTAAGCAGTGAATGGCCCTTCAGGACGGGAAGTGTTTCTGCCCCAGGAAGCACAGTCCTGCTGGGGAAGTTCTATTGCCCCAGGCTGAGCTCGTGCAGATTAGAGGCTTCTCCCAACTGTACCCCACTGCCTTGGGTTTGTACCTGGCCCCCCCCAACCCCACCCCCCCACCCCCCGCAAAAACCCTGTACTTCAGGATGTCGTTGCAGGGCTGTTATGGTCTGCCTGAGTCACTTCCGGGTTTGAGTGGTTACAGCCAGATCTTGTTAGGTTCTGGCATTTTTTAGAGTACCCTCTGTTTTAGGCTTTAATTTCTCTGCCAGTTTACTGCTTTGTAATCAAGGCAGAGCAGTTAGCCTGTAGCAGAGTCCTCTCTACAACTTCTCTAGCCACAGAGATCACCCCACCTCTGATCTGCTCAGGACGCTAGCCTCTGGCTGCTAGTCTGTTCCTGGCCCCTCAGGACAAACCTTTCCTGGCGATCTTCCAGATTATCTTCTGCTGGTAAAATGTGTGCTTCTAATCTTCATGAATTTTAGCAGTGAAGAGCTATTTTTGAGGCTGAATTAAATAGTTGTTTGAGGGGATGAGAGGAGCTTAGAAAGTCACATGTGCCTTCTCCACCATCTTGGCTCCGCCCCTCTGTCAATGTTCTTTTAAAAAACATTGTGTTCCAACTGATCCCAATGTTTGAGATGTGATCTTACCAGGACAGAATACATTGGGAATATTGGTTCCTTTGCTTGGCCTACTGTAACAGCTTAAGAATATTTTAATGGGCTCTTACATCATACTGTTTTGACCCCATACCTAGAACTTTTCATTGATCTCCATTCTTAAGTTATTAGACTTGACTTTTTTTTCCCCAGCCTGTCAAGAACTTTTTAGAACCCAATTATGTTAGCCAAGAGTCCCTTCCAGATCTGTCACTCCAAATTTGATAAAAATACCATGATTGTTTTTAAATAATTTCTTAAATGTTGAATAGAACAGTATTAGGCAAAATACTTTTACATTCCACTAAAGCCTTCCCTCAATTACTTAATAACTGAATCTGGTCCTCCAACTATTACTAAATAACTTAACTAAATGTAGATTTTACCATAATTAGTCAACAAGCATTTACTAAGTAGCCACTGTGTGCTAAGCATTACACTAAGCAAAAGACAATCCCTGCTCTCAAGTAACTCACCATTCAATGAAGAAGACATGAAAACAATTATGTACCAACATGATAGATATGGGATAAATTGACAATTTCAATCATAAAGGATATTAAGAAAGGTTTTTTTTTAGCTAGGACTAAGCAGGAGTTAGAAAGAAGGTGAAAGAATTCCAGGCATGGAGGATAGCCATGAAAATTCAGAGTTGGGAAATGGAATGTCTTGTTCAAGAAAAAAGCAAAGAGAATGATGTCACTTGATGCAGGATGCTGGTTGGGAGAGGTTTGGAAAGGATAGTCAGATATAAGAAGTATGGAAAGTTAGAAAAGGGGCAAGTATGAAGGGTTTTAAATGCCAAATAGTAGATTTTTATATTTGATCCTAGAAGTGATAGTATTTATTGAAAGATGAGTGAGTGGGTGTTATTTAGCATAATCAAATCTGTACTTTAGGAGGATTAATTTGACAGCTGAATGGAGGAAGGACTGGAATGGGAAGAGGCAGATTATTTCATCATGAGATGAAGAAGACTTACAACCAGAGTGGTGGTAATTTCAGAAAAGAAAGGTTTATTGGAAAAGAGAGATTCTATGAAGATAAAATTAATGAGACTTTACAACAGATTGAAATGAGGGTGGATGGGAAGAGGAGAGAAAGGAGGAGAGGGGAGAAAAAATGAGGTAGAAAGAGACAGAAAGGGAGGGAGGGAGAAAGAGAGACAGAGAGAGGGGGGAAGGGAGAGAGAGAGAGAAAGAGAGAGAGAGAGAGAGAGAGAGAGAGAGAGAGAGAGAGAGAGAGAGAGAGTTAAGAATGCCCATCTGCAAAGCTGGTGGTAATCTTGACAGTAATGGGAAAGTTTGGAATGGGAGAGGATTTCGGAGAAAGTTCAATTTCATACAAGTTGAGTTTAAGATGTCTAATGGAACATCCAAGGTGAGATTCCAATAGGCCGCTAGAGTTGTGAGTCTGGAAATTAGAAGAGAATTCTAGATAGATATGGATAAATAGATATGGGAATCATCAGCATAGAGGTGTTAGTTGAATTCATGGAAGGTGATGAGATAACTAACTGAAATTGTATAGAGGGAGAAGAGAAAGGGAGAAGAAGTTGTGACCTGGACAAAGATCCAGCAAGGAAGATAAGAAGGAACAGAGTAAAGGAATCAGGACAGAGTGGTGTCTTAGAAACCGATTGAAAAGTGCATTAAGAAGAAGAGGGTAATTGACAGTGTCAAAATCTGCAGAGGTCAACAGGAATAAGGATTGAAAAAGGGCTGTTGAATTGGTGATTAAGAAACCATTAGTAACTGGAGAGAGCAATTTCAACTGAATGAAGGTTGGAAGCTCCTGGAGACATCAAGTGATAGTCTTCTCAAGGAGTTTAGCAAGGACAGGAAAAAGAGATAATGGGGTGATAGTGTGAGATGGGAGTGAGGGTTTTTTGAAGATGGAGTAGAAATACAGGGACATGTTTATAGAAAGTAAGAAAGCAACCAATAGACAGGGAAAGATTTGAAGATAAGTGATAGAATAGGAGTAATAAAGGAAGAAATATCCTGAAGAAGACAATGAAATGGAATCACCTCTACATCTTGAGGGACTGGCCTTGTCAAGAAGAGTCAACTTTTCATATGAGAAAAGAGTGAAGGAGGAGATAGTAAAAGTTAGGCCCATACTTAATTTAAGTAGACATCATTCTTTAAGTATCCCTAGAATTGCTATGTTAAAATAAAAGGCTTATAAATGACTCTTCTACATTTGCAACAAAGTTTATCAGATCACAAAGTTTAGTTTCATGCTTAACTCTAAAACTAGATTTTTAGCCATATTCACTCAGTATATAATATAAAGTTTTGAGGCTTAGCCATTTTTAAAACTATATTAACTATTCCACCCCTTAAAGTGTTGTTTAAAGAAATTATCATTTCAGTGGCTGATATGATATCTTAACAATTGGAGGGGGGAATGCCTTATATCTGCCTATCAGTAGCTTATTTTGGAGGAAAATTATGTTTCTATGACTTTGAGTTGATTCTTTAAAATATATATATACATTTGAAATAATCAAATATTAAATATTAAAAGACATAACTTGTCATTATATAGCAAAACATAAGACACAATCTGCTCTATCTGTAGGGTACTAAGACATATTTTCCAGAACCATGTTGGGGGAAAAGTTCTCTTTCCTGACTCTGTCCACTCTCCACACTCTGCTTAAATTAAATTCTATGTCCAATTTCATATATACATATGAATATATACCAAGCCTGTATGTTGTGAGGAGCTGAATAAATTTGAGATAATTTTAATAATTTTTTTCAAAAAAAAAAGTTGTTTGTTACTGATAGTTTTCTCATCATTCTTTTTAGCATATTATTTTTTCTCTTAAAGAATACACTGAAAAAAGGTTCATGGACTTTTCTGTAATCCACAGGATGAACAGTGAGATGTTCTGCTGAGTGGGGTTGGTACAGAATAAAAAAACCTTTTCTCTTTTTGTATAAACTACCTCTGAATTCCTTCATGACAACCAATCTCATATACTGAGATAAAAGAATAAGACAAAATATATACTATGAAATTCATTACATATAAAAAATGAGAGTAATTAAGCTTCTGATACTCAACATCTGAGAAGTAAACTTGTCTAAGTGCATAAGCATAATAAAATTGATTTTAAAAAGTAAAGTAATTTCTTGTTGCATATCACTACTTAGTGATTTTTAAATTATATTTAATTTTCTAAATCATGTTTGTTATTCAGTCATTTTCAGTCTTGTCTCCAACTCTTTGTGACCCCATTTGGAATTTTCCCAGCAAATATATTGGAGTGCTTTGCCATTTCCTCCTTCAGTTCATTTTAGAGATGAGGGAACTAAAGCAAGCAAAATGAAGTGACTTGCTCAGGTTCACACAACTAGTATAACTGAGACCATTTCTGAAGTCAGAAGATGAGTCTTCCTGACTTTAGGTCTGGTATTCCATCCATTGTGCCACTTAGCTGGCAATTTCAAAAGAAATGAATGACTGACAGTATTATCTCTCATTCCTCCCAAGTATGGTCCTTCCACATTGCTTGGTTCAACCTCTCTACTGTCCCCAGACACATCTTCCTCATTCCCACCTCTATATAATTCCCTAGACTATCTCCCCAAGTGAAACCCTGCATTTCCTACTACTCACCTGTCCATGAAGTCTCTTTGTTAATCCTGCCTCCTAAATAATCCTTTCCTTATTTTGGATTTCCAAACACAAGTAGCATACAATTACATAATTATTTTCATACTGTCATAATTTTTTTTCTCTAATCCTCTTATGTTTTATGCATTGTAAACTCCATGAGGGCAGGGACAGTGTTTGCTACTTCTGTTGTTTCCCACAATCATGTGCATGAAAAAGGTGATTAATTGACATGAATTGAAAACAATTGAAAGCTGAGACATTTTGTACAAGTCACTTATTCCCTGTTTGCCTTAATTTCCTCATCAGGGAAATGGGGATAAATAATAGTACCTTTCTTACAGGGTTGTTGAGAGCATCAAATGAGATAACATGTAAAGGACTTTGTAAAACAATTTTTTAAAAAAAGATTCTGATGAGAGATTGTTTTTTAAATCTCACTCTGCAATCAATTTATGGTCAATCATTTGCAGAAAAATAGTTAGATCATGAAAAAGTCAACAAATAATGATTCATGTACTGAAGATAATCACATATCCTTTTGGATGTTATGTGCTTGGGTGAACTTCACTTAGAAAGGGGTATTGAATATTTCCTATCCTGACTTTACCTCGGGGAGGGGGAGGGGAGCCTGGGAGCCCCATTGTCCTTTCATTTCTAATATTTGTGACATCTGCTTAAAAATGCATATCCATTGACACAAAAGATAGCCCTAATTTCCCATTATAAAGTAAATGACAAACAGTGCTGTTTTGCCAGCTGTTCTACATGCCTAGCAAACTAACATAAAAGCTTTTATTATTAAGTAGTTGTGAAATCCAGCTGGTATATTGCCACCTATAATTGCCCACTTCCAGTTTTTTACACTAGGTAAACCCCAGTTGCTACTTTAAACTCTCTTCCCCCCAAAATGGACCACTGTTTTAAGAATTCAGTTATACAAAACTTGCATGATAAACATTTTTGATTTGCTAAATTAGAAACAAAATATACAATTAATTCTTTTGATCCATTGTACTAAAAATATATATTTGTAAACATATTTTAAAAAGAAAAAAAGAAACAAGGACATCTTATTCCTCCTCCCACCCCCTGCCATTTTTCTATTTTCTCTTTAATTTTTTATGCAATTGCTAATGACAGCTCATCATATAGAACAGGAATATTGACTAGCTCTTCAGCATTTTGTAGACAACTCTGAATCTAATTAACACCCATTATGTTTTCACATAATTGTTTTAAATGTGTATATTCTCATTTGGTTTTAGCTTGCAATTCCTTCCTACAAATGTGTTACTATGAAAGACAAAGGCTGACCAAGTGGAAAGAACCTCAGATTTAGAAGGCCTAAGTTCAGACCCTGAATCTGCCTCTTCCTTCTGTGATCTTTTTGAACAAGTCATTTTTTCTCACTGGGTCTCATTCACAAGCTACCTGTTGTGTTATGAGGATTAAATGATCAATTGTGTTAACTGTTTTGAACTGTAAGATAGATGGTATTATAAATAATAATAGTAAAAAAGCTGGTACATGGGATGCTTTAAAGTTTGCAAAAACACTTTTCATGGACTTTTTCCTTTCATAATTATCCACAGAATCATAGATCTTATCCCATTTTACAGATGTGAAAACTGGATTTCAAAGAAATTAAGTCTTCTATTCAAGGATTCATTGAAAGGTACAATGAAGGCCTCTCTCATTTAAAGTTATGATCTTTTGAGAGGAGCCTCAGGTCCAAATTTCTCTGGGCAGAGGATAATATAAATCATACTTACTTTGGAATTTAGAGTTTTCCAGTAGGAATAATGTGAGATGAGTGTGGAAAAAATAGGTTAGGATGCATCTAGAAGGAGCTTTAGCTATCAAAGTAGTTTATATTTTATCCTAGGAGAAATTGGGAGTTATTAAAGTTCCCCCAAGTAAGGGGGAATAATCCTTTCTTCATGATGCTTTCTTCATATAAAGAGCTTTATCAATTTTAAAGTGTAGAGGACTGAAACTCTGATTGATTTAAACAAGGTGTTAACTAAGTGGAATTGATAAGACAATGGTTATCTAGTTTAGCATGGTGATTAATAGTTCTCTAGTTCAGTATGATTGATTTAATCTTACAACAAGGAATGGTTGCCTAGTGATATAATGATTGGTTTATACTCAGTATACTGCATATAAACTGGGGCAAACTCAGCCAGAGACAGACTCAGAGAAGGAGAAGACAGAAGACTGGAGGCTGGAGCTCAAGCTCTCAGAGCCAAGGAGAGACATTCATTTCATCTATCTTCCATCTCTGTGGTGGCTGGAGGCTGGAGCACAAGCTCCCGAACTGAGACATACTTCAAGACAGAGGCGGTGGTGGTGGTCCTCCTGCCTCTCCCACAGAAACCAAGACACTTTCCAAAGAACCTCAAGAAAAGATAGCCTGGGCCCCAAGCAAGGAAACCAGACTATGAAGAAGACAATAAAGATTTTTGGACTTTATCTCTGGCTATTTTTCATGGTGATTACTCTGATGAAACGAAGGCTGGTCCAGAGACCTCCAGAAAGCCAAATGGAACCTTACATTAAAGCATTTTAGGTGTCAGTTGTCACTATTATTGTCCATAATCTGAACTACCTCACAATTTGAAACAGATAACTATCAAATTAAGCATTTGTTCCTCATAATAAGTAGATTGCAAATGAGGCCTAGTGAGGTAAATATTCCATTTTCACCTCCATGCCATTTTCAAAGACTGTCTAAGGCATGGTCCCCCATGCCTAGAATATCCCCCTTTACTTCTTCCTCTTGGAATCCCATATTTCTCAAAAGTCTCAGCTCAAGCACAGTTTTTTATATTATTCTTTGTTTAACCCACTGGTTGTTATTCATCATCTCTCCTATTACTTAGTATATGGTTTTATTTACTTTTCTATGTACATATAGATAGACTATGTGATCCTCGAGGAATCACAGTTTAACAGAATTCCATCTGAAGGAACCTTAGAGATCATCTAATTCATCCCTGTCATTTTATAAATAAGGAAATGAGATAACCTACCTCTTTGTTTTTACCTTTATATTCTCAGCACAGTGGCTAATGCATAGTATCCTTCTCCACAAAAGTTCTTTCTCTACAACCAAAAGAAGATCTTTTGACCTTCTGGAAAAATAATTTTTTTCTTCTCTTATAAAATCATTGATATACAGAGCTCAAGCACCCTGGGAAATGTAACCCTTTCCTACCTCAGCCATACCTATTCTACTTACATGTAAATATTTCATTATATTTAATCTTTTTAATGTAGGTATTCCTTCCATTAAGTCAGTTTTCAGTCTATTCAGTTCTCACTGTTTAATTCCTGTCCATGTTTTTCCTTTTTCCATATATATTCTACAAAGTCTACCCAACATGAAAAGAGGCCTTCCTTGTTTTGTTTTGTTTTTTACATTTTTTGGTTACCAATGCAGGACTCAGGCTTGCCATTTGGTAACCTTCACTTTCACTATTTACTCAGGCACCATTTTATCAATCAAATACCCTTCATTTCCAAAATAACATTCTTTACATGAGAGTAAATATACTTCATCCTATTAGTATCCAGTGGGCATGCATTTCTGTCTTGACTTTTGACCTACTTCTAATTTTGATTTTTTTTCAAAATTGTGATGTTTTAAATACAAATACAAATAGCAGCAACAGGGAGGTATTTATGTTTAGAGAAAGCAAATGTGCATTTTTGTTGTATGGGACAGCCTGATGTCATTAAAAGCACTGTACAATTTTCTCAAATGCAAACCATTCTACTCCCTTCATCTTGTTCAATTCTAAGTACAATTCATTGTCTATCAGGACAATGTCTCTTAGATATGAATAAATGAATAAATAAAAAAGTATGGATTAATTGCTTTAATACTATATTAAGCACTGGTGATACAAATGTAAAGTCAACCTCAGTCCTTTAGAAACTTATATTCCTGAGGGAAACAACACATATAAGAGAGTGACAACTAGGAATGGATATTTTGACTTGGAAAGCAGAGATAAAAAATGGAATAGAAGTGTAACAGATGATATACTTTTTCCAAGAGCAGTAGTGAGGCAAGATCAAGATTGCAGAGTAGCAAAAAGAAATATAATCCAATTCCTATACTATAACTCTTCCACAATGATCTAGAAAATGCACCAGACCAAATCCTTATTGGGAAATTAAAAAAAAATCATATACATTTTTCCATCACAAGTTGGAGTAGGAAGAAAAAAAAGGAGGTTAGTCAGAGATGGAATCTGACTAGGAATAAACTGTCAGGGACATTCTAGTGCCTAGAAACTACAAGAGGACTAAGGCTGTGCCTTGTGGCACAGAGACAAGAAAAGGTCCCAAAGACGCTGATGGTATTGTGAGGGAGGATGCCATTTTGTAGCTATGTCCCTCACTACCTAGTTCCAGGTTACAGATCCAAGGCAGACTGAGAAGGGGAGTTGCACCTAAGGATGGAAGAAAGGGGTAGCTGAACCCTAGCTATGTACTGAGCTGAAAACAAGTTAAGAAGCAAATGTGGTTTTGATCCCAGAAGCAGAGGAGGGACTCAGTTACAGTTCTTGATTAGGTTGAAAGCCTTAAGAGGAATAACCAAGACCGAAGTCCCAGACTAAAGAAAAGCTTACAGTTGGGTCTCTTGGTGGCTGAGTACAGCAGTAGATTATTAAAACTTCTAAACAGAAACAAGCTGACAAGATCTAGGACTGAAACTTGCAGAACTTAGACCCAGGAAGACAATGAACAAACTTTACTTCAGTTTACTTCAGCAAACCCTGAAAGCTTGCAGGTCCCCAGACTGCCCTGTCTTGAGATCTTGGAATAGCACAATACCAAATACCTATAACAAGGTATAGACCCAAACAGACCCAAACAGAAAGACCCAAAACGACAGGTCAGCCCAGATATTTACCCTAGAATGCATAAAGCATGAAGTCCAAAGTCAAAAAGAAAAATGAGCAAACAAAGAATCTCAGCCCAAATTGCTAATATGGTGACAGGGAAGCTCAAGATACAAACTCAGAAAAAATGATTCAAAACATTTACAAGTAAAGAAAAACATCAATTAAAAGAAGAAGGAAAAGGGACAAAAGAAGAATACAAGGGAAGATTGGAGAGGGGAAAGAAGAATGGGGAAATTATCTCACATAATTGGGTTATTCAAGTAGAAGTCTCTACCTCAAGGAGAAGGGGAGAGAAGAAACAGGCAACAGTTACTTGAACATCATTTTCAAAGCAATGGCAGAATTGGTTTGATTATGATTCTGGAGATGGAAGGCATTGGGGGATGGGGAAATGGCACAGAAAGAAAATAGCCAGGGATGAAAATGAAACTGGCTGGAGTAAGCCTTAGAAGTAGGGGGTGATGGTGGCAAAAAACAATTAGAACAGTGGAGCCCCAGGAAGTTGCAGGGATAAAAGGATTAAATACTTCAGGGCTTGGTTTCTGGTTCAAATATCATAGTGGCTTCTGAGGAGATGGTTTAGGAATGAAATATGCAAACTCATATATGTATGTATATATTTGTATATGTGTGCGAATATACATAGATACATATATGTGCATATTAATATGCTAATCTACATTCTCAATTAACTAGTTTTCCAACTTTATTATCACAACCTTGATATTAAGCATTTTTCTTTTATTTAGTTTTTTTTCTGTATGAATTCTTAGGACAGTTTCTAGAATAATCTGGGTTTCATTGCAATTAGTATAATATCATCTAAGAGCATCAGTGCCTCACCATTTGTAAGGAATTCTTTTTGTATTTGAACTGTACACATGACATATTTGCCTCCATGATAGTAGTGGATGTCTTCACTTCACATACATTTTTTTTGTATTATGCCTTGATTGATGTCAATAAGCAGAGAGGGTCATTGAAAAGAGTTATCTCTATATTCCGTATTCTATAATATATATTCTATATATACATAAATCAGGGAATCTTACATGATCTTAACACCCTTATGAGAGATTCCTTTAAGGTTACAATTTGCTCTGCCAAATTAAAAAGCTTTTGTGTAATCAACAAATTGATAGATATATATGGCTGTATAGTTTGGAGAGAACAACGCCCTCCTTAGAGCTGAAACAAACCACTTGCACAGTCAAGTTCAGAATACTTTTTAATTCTAATTTTTATTTAGAAGAGGCCCAAACATTCATAAATCAAGGAAGTATGGCACTGAATATTGGTGCAAAAGTTGTCATGTAGTTGTTCAACACAGACAATATGAAAACACTAGCCTAAGGTATGTACCCTAGCCCCAACCCTTCAGTTAGCAATGGGCAGCAGCCCACTACTCAGCTGTGTGGATACATCACCCAGCCTTTCATGGGCAGAGTTTTAACATTGCTGCAAAATCTTTACAGAATAATTGTGGCCAGAGACTTTTTAAATGGGTTGACAAACTAGAGAAATTTGAACATGAAAAGAATTAAGATATCGGAGACAGGGTGTTAGGTATATATACTGAAAGTTCTGGGTGTTCCCAGGTATACCTTAATATCTCAAAAATATTTTTTATATTTCATATATCATATTTAAAGTAAAAGTTAGTTGTTAATTTTTAAAGAAAAAACATGTTATTTTGTTATTTGATGAACAAATATATCCTTTATGCTTAATATGCAATAAATACTTTTAAAAAATGTAACTCTCTCAGCACACTATTCAGTGACATGAGCTTCAGGGATTGGGGAGAAGAGAGTAGGTAGCATTTTTTTGGACTCGATTGCTCTCAAATAATTTTGAGGGTGAAGCAACCAGTTAACATTAGTGAACCTAACTAGACTCTAGAATAAGTAAGCATAAGGGCATAAGCATAAGGTATAGAATTCTCTATACCTTCCAGTTAACACTGTACCTGTAAAGATGTGATCCATGGTAGAGAGATTTATTCAAGTTCCCTTCTCATACTCAGAAATATTCTCAATATATATGTAGCTCATTCTCTTAAAGATTTAAGAAGGATGGAAAAAGTAAGGTCACAATTCATAGTTATTGACTGCCATCTTATTATCCATTTTTTATTTCATTCTTCTGGATCTTGTCCTCTTTGAGATAGCTTATGAAACAATCTTTGACATTTCCAAGATTATAGTGCCTTCAGGATACATCTTCTTGCTCTGGTCTAGTTGGTCTTCTCCACTAAGTGTCATTCAATCTCATTTTACAGAAGAGTGACTACATAACTTGAATTGTATTAGGTGGTCTCTGAAGTCCCTTCTCACTCTGATTTTCAGCAAATGGGACTTTCATAAGGGCACAGAGCTAATAAGCTGTAGTCATAACTTAGCTCTGTAAACTTCTTAATTTGTCCAACATATACAGTTAAGGGAGTAGTTTAGGTGGGACTTGAACTCGGGTCTCATGACTCTAAATTCCAAGTTTTTGTGACTATACTGCAATTTAGATCTAATCAAGTGGCTGGGGTTATTTTGCTTTGAGTGAATATGTTTAGATTGCCTTTTCCTCTAATTATAAAATTAAACAGCAAATAACATTAACTTGTGATAATACCACATTAAGCAATACCCACTCGAAAAGCCTTACTTGAAACAAATGCTATTGAGAGCAACATTCTGCTGATTATGCTGCAAGTTGGTAAGTGGCCTTCCTCAACTTTGGGAGCTTTTCCATTTTGATTACTCTATGTGGAATCTGATGTTCAGATATGTATCATTTTATAGCCTGCTTATGTCTGGGGAGTTGGTATTAGAAGCTGCCTAGTGTTTTTAATTCAGAATTTCTTCTCAAAGAAACCTAGCATCTTACACTGAAACCCTTGTTTAATAGCATACACTATTCGTTTCTTATATAGCTGCGTAATATAGTAATAAAATAAATACCACAAAATCACTGATGAGATGAAAATTGAACTCTCCGCTTCTGTGCAGCCATGTAGGTAAAACAGTAATTGGCTTTGATAATAACTTTTGTTCTTACAAACCAAAGTCTAAATGAGAGTCACATTTGATATATCTGCTTGTAATTACTATCAAAAGGAGAGAATATCAAATTTAGATTGTTTAGTGACTTATAATAGATGGAATAAATAGCCATCTTTTGTTGATCAATCTAAAATTTCTATACCACCACTCCCCAAAATGATTCCTAGGATTTATCTTACTGTTTATTTTCTTCAAATATATTTTGTGTGTGTATATATATATATATATATATATATATATATATATATACATATATATATAAACACACACATATAAACACACATACATACACTGTGTGTGTGTAATTTGTGTGTATACTTCTTCAAAACATGTCTTTATTTAATGAAGAAATTTTTGTTTTTAATCATTGTTGCTACTGAAAAGCCTTATTTTGGATCCTGTTAATTCAACATAAGCTTAGAATATTTTTCCAGATGTGAAGAGGAAATGTGGGGTTCAAATCCTTTTTTAGTGAATTTCAATCAAATTAACTGATACTTATTTTTTTAATTTAAGATTCCTTTTAATTTTTAACCTGATGTTTTCCTTCAGAGAAGTTAAATAAAAGTGCCAAAAGAATAAGGCATCTTTTCCTGCACATAATTTTGTTGTCAAAAAAGTGAATATTCAAATATTAATTTCTAAAAGGATTGTTTTTAAAACTCACAGTTAACTAGCTGGCATTATAGCATTTCATTTCTGTTTAGTTTTCCTGTTGTATATTGATTTTCATTTGAGGAACAGCAGCAGCCAATGTTGTGCAGCTGTAAAAGGGGAACAAAAAACAACTGTGGTTTAATTCCAGTTTTGATAATGATTATGTATTTGATCATTTTCTTGCTACGACAATTCTGTAGCCACACTAAGCTGATGGAGCATGGCAAAGCTAAGAAAACTGATACAGTCCATTGAGCCAATGATCCTGGAATTAAAAAGTTTCTAACAAAGCTTAGACATGATAGATGAAGCTATTACCATCAATTGTATCCAGAACCCACATTTTAAAAGCATCCTAATTACAGTAACCACATTCAGTCAATATAATATATATTCGCAATTTCTCAATTCTTGATAGTGTGGAAATTATTTTAAAAGTGTAATTAAGAAGGAAAAATTATGCTGAGGTATTAATTTCAATAAAAAGACACTCAACTTCCATGTAAATGCTGTGAAATAATACTGTGTGTCTGACAACATAAAGAAGCAAAGACATTAGAATTGTGTGCTATTGGTGTATGCATCAATCGGTATATGTGCCTCAAGCAAAGGAAATGAGATGTTGTTCATCTGAAATCTTAGGTTGCTACAAAAGCAGAGTAAAATGAAAACTTGAGACAATTATTTGGAAAGCTGACAAAAACAAATTACTATTGAAAATGAAAGACAAAAAGGAAGAGGATCTGAAGCACGTTACCTAGATTGCTTGTCTATATAGCATGAGTTCTTCAGATAATTGATCACCCTTTCCTTTCTCTTTACCTGTGTAGATGTAGGACATTTATTTATCATGGAAATAAAAGAATCATGAAATTATTTGCAAGTTGGAGGTTTTTTTAATCTCCTTCAATAATCAACTCATATCAGTCACATAGCCAAAAGCAATCATCAGTTGTTAGAATTCCTTTCTACTCCTAGATCCTACTCCTATCCAGATTTCAAAATTACAAACAATTGATTTGGTGGTTTAAACCCATACTATGCCTTCTGGAAACAGCAGTGACACTTCAGATTCTGTTCAGTTTAATCTAGAATCTGGAACTACAGAATTGTGAAAAACTTTAGAAACCACCCAGTCCAATGAACCCATCTTAAAAATGTGCTCCTGAGGGGGCTATGACTTATTTACTATTGCATACTCTTCCAGTGACAAAGCTGGATTAAAATTCAAATATCTTATACTTCAATCCAGGGTTCTTACTAGTATGCAAAAAAGTCTCCCTTTATTTTCATGTGTTCTAAAAGTTATCATATTGAATAGTTTTGAATGACAAGAGAATTTCTTCTTCAAAAACAAAAGCATCTGTTATAAGTATCTAGTCATTTGACTTTGGTCAGAGATTTTTAAAAGATAGAAGAATTTGTTAGAATGAATTTTCTAAGTCCAAACTAGATTTTACCTATAATTGTCCCAAGAGGAAAGAGACTGCATTAACAGACCAAGAGAGCCCTCTACCTGTCTATCTGTAGTATAGGCTTCAATGGCAAACTCCTTGACCTGGAAAGCTTAAAATAAATCCAGACTGGGATTTCTTGTCCCCTCCTCCTGCTCAATGGTTCTCACATTATTCTTGATAATAAAAATGATGTGTGAGGTTTCTATGTATATATAGAAAGAATCATAAAGGAAGGTTTGGAAAAAAGGTTTCTTTTCTTGAGTAAAGAAAGCGTATTAATAAGTAGCTTAAATAAAGGATCAAGAAAACCCTATTTTCTTTAAGCATAACATTAAAAATTACTATTTTAAAGGATATTGCATTACTTTGAGGATGCTTAGTATTGGTGAGCATCTTAATTTTTGCAGAAATTAGAATTATGACATGAAAGTTTCATTGTTTCTTTGTTTCAGCTAAAGACAGAGCTGCATTTAAAAATCTTGCATGATCCTGAACATGCCTACCACAGAGCTGCTGTAAATCAGAGCTATGGAATCAGTTTGCCATTTATTAATAAAAGAAAACCAGGACGTGTAAGTAATGAGTTGTTTTAATGACCTCTTATTATTTTTTCTTTTAATATTAAAAAAGTAAATTACTGGTAATGAAAAAAGTAATATGCTTTCTTTTCAAATAAGGTTTTGATCCTTTTCCTTTTTCATTCCCCATCTCTATTATTACTGTGAGAATTTTATTTTGTTTGTTAAAATTGGTTGAGCAAAAATTTAAAATAAAAATTTTATTTGCAGATAATTTAGCTTTATATATTTTGTTTACTGACCTTTCTAAATAGCACAATTATTTTAAGATGTATACTATAGTACCAGAGGGAAGAAGATATAATTGAAGAACTATGAGAATTAACAGAAAATCTTATGTTATTTCAGTGATGGGTTTAAGTCTAGAAAAATAAAGTAAAAATAATTGCATAAAATGAGATATAATAGTGTAAACATGTATACAAATTCTAAAATTTCACTACAGGTAGATATGAAAACTAATCTTTTATTTTTTAATGTCTACTATATTAGAAAGATTTGTTTAGAGGGAAACATTCAAGTATCTTAGATTCTTTCTAGGCTCTGCCAGTGATAGTGTATGATTTAGAAATGACTTGCCCTCTGAGATATTTCTTCACGTATCACTGTATTTTTGGGAACAAAAATAGATGACAATGAAGTTGACGCACATAGAGAGACATACAAAAAATATCCATTTTGGGGAGAGATCTGGAATAACTGCTAAATTACTTAATTTCCACAATCTTTCTAAATATGCCAATTATTTAGCCATATGTGATATTTCTAAAATTTCTTTCTCCAATTTCTATCAAGTACTCAGCATACATCTGAGTTATTCTGATCCCTTTTTTTTCTAAATAGAAAATATTAATATTTTAGCACTATACAACGAGAAAATCTACTAGCAAAACTACCACTTAGATTATTTTTGCAAATTTTCAATTTGAGGACTTTCAAATCTTTGCTGTCTTGTAACTTTAAAATCTATTATGAATTATTCTCAATAATAAATATGCATTTTTCTGCTCAGCCAGTCACAGAAATCTAACTTTTGTAAGTCAAGCTAGACAGAGACTTTTTAAGTTTGTAGAAATATCACTCAATTAAATGTGAATACTTTATCTGTGAGTTCTGAAGCCATTATAATTACACTATCATTCTCCCTACCTCCTTCCTCTTTTTCTCCCCTCTTTTCCCCTTTTCCACTCTTTTTTTCTTCTTCTCTGTCTCTGTGCCCATCTGTCTATCTGCCTTTGTTGTTAGTACTACTTCATTAGCTGGGTGCAGAGAATTTGCCACATTATCACATTCAAACTAAATATATTTTAGTAATGAAATTTTAACTCCAGTGCCTCTGGTCTTTTTGCTTTGGGTTTATGACCTTAAATCAAGAGTCAATAGAGGAATTTGGAAATTGATTTTGCATACACAATTGTAAACTAGAGTCTTATGCAGGTTCTTCATTATAGTTTTCAAAGTGAATAGATACCTCAGACAATGGATGTGTAGGCAGTTGGAGGATATTTGGAAGTCTCGATTACAAAAACTCTGGAGAACTTTTTCCATTGGCACTACTGCTGATGTATAATAACTAATAGAATATGTAAACAAAATGATCTGGAAGTTTCAAGCATTCCATTTACTATGATAAACCCTGATCCATGAAATTTACTTGAGAGCACCTTCCAGTTATATATACATGATCACCACTGGATTATTTTACTGAATTAACTAGTTTATTAACAAGCTGATGAATAATTTCATTCCAAATGGTTGATTCCATAGTTTTATAAAATGTTATAGTTTTGCCCAGTCGTCCAGTATTATTATAATTTTTTAAAGGGTTGTTTTCTTGTGTTTCAATTAACAGATGAATTGTACAGGAAGCTCTGTACTAAAAGAGAAATTTTCGGGTATTTGGTTTTAAACAACATAAATGGCATCTGTGAATGATACAGTTGTGAGTTACCATGTATAAAAATGCTTTTAGAAAGCAGTTGCTCAAACTAAGAGGCAATTTGTCTAGCATTGTGATATATAGTTAATTAGAATAAAACCAGCATCATGGCTAATGGCTTTTTAGAACCACTCTAAAATGTTCAGAGGTGGAATCTCATTTGGTTATAGAGGGCTATCTGCTCAGCTACTCCAAGTGAAACTAGCAGGGCTTACAAAGCATAATCTTTTTTCTTGAACATTTCTGACAGAAAATTAATAAATATCTAATTTGTGCACATATCTATTTAGTACCCCAAAATACATTTGAGAGTTTATTAATTTCCTGTGCAGGATTATCTGATGTGACTTTTAATATTACCAGGGATTTTTGTGCAAATGAAGAGATAATGAATAATACACATATCCAAACAGTTTAACTTTATCCATAAAGTAAAATTGTCTTCAGAATTTATCTGTGAATCCCCACACACATATATAATGGTCAAGTGAAAAGTGATGTTGTCTTAGACTAAGTGGGATTGACAGGATCTCAAACCAATCTTATCATTTTAAATAAATAAATAAATAAACATTCTAAGATATGTAATTTTGCCTAGGTGTTGGGTGAAATGTGCTTGCTGGTATGAGGACAAGGAAAAGTGATACTTTTTAAAAAAAATTTTCCCCACCAAGTGCAGCTCCAGTTAAATGTTATATAAGACAAATAACAAAGCTCTGCAGAAAATTTGACTTCGATTTATCACCAGAAGTAGAAAGGTTCTTTAAAAGACTTGTAACATGTATCTGTTAACATGAATTTTAAAAGAAAGATTATGAATGCATAGCAAAGCAGCAGAAACAAAACATTGTTTTGAATTGCAGCACAAATAACTCTGATTATAACTGTTATGACCTAGAAAAGAATCATAAAAACATTTTTCTTTTTGGCAAGATATGAGTTGCTTTAGAATTATGCCGGTCCTTTGGTCCCACTTTCCAAATAAATAAATATATAATGGAATGTAAACTTAGAATCTTTTACTTATTCATGAGGTTGAATTTAATACTATTATGATTTCTAGTTTTTATGAGTCATATGTTATGCAGTGCTTTTCACTAACTTAGTTGGGTGGCAACTACACCCTACAAATCATGGCTTCATTCTTTACTGGTTCACTTGGGGGGGTATCTCCTAATCTCTCACTCCATCAGGGAGAGCACATTCATTTCCAAAATGATCAAGTCACATAAAGCAGGCGATTGTGTTAATTTCAAATGATTAGAAGCACCAGAAGTAAGAGAAAGGGGACAGTGGGGAGAGGGGGTGGGGAAGGAATGGGGGCGTTTCAAAACATGATTGTGTTTTAAGCCCATGCATATGGCCACAATTACAGTCACAACATAATTTGGCAATGGTAGCAGAATTAGATTTAAACAAATTGATGTTACACTGCAGTAATTCAGAATGAGCTTGTTGCATTTATAAACCATAACAAGAACAGTGAATTAATAAAGCCTTCTTGTCACTAAAAATAAAAAAGGGAATAATTGCTGAGAACAGAGTTAAGTTAACAGATGACTATAGTCAGCATCCTTTCAGCCCAGATATGGGAATGTGAAGGTCACCCCCATCTCAGATGACAAAGAGGGAACATTTTTGTTGGTAAACAAATTAATCTTTTGAAAGGTCACCATTTGTTTTAAGTTTTTATCCAGTTCTTGTCATCTGGAATCAGAGATTGACTGTCATTTTGCTAGGCAGGGGTGCAGTTGAAGCAGGCAAAGCTGCTTCTGTACATATCAGCATTCCTTGACAAAACTCAGTGCCTGATTGCGATGCTATGGGCGGCTGGTTTACAGCTGTCTCCGGACAAGAATGGAGGCCCACCCCTGAATTCCAATAAGATAGGCCTGCATATTCTGCCTGGTGTAAGCTGGCCCCTTGCCCACAAGTAAAATGTATTGTAGTTCAAGCCAGCAATTATCTCTTTTACTTCCTTCTGTGCTGCTTCTGTTCCCCTTTTCAAAAAACAGATGTGGTATTCATCGAAGTTCTTCATCTATTCTTTCTCACACCTGCCATGGCAGAATTTTGACAGAAGTAGAATTTGGGGGAGCCAGCAGCAGACTACCAGCTGGAATTTCTTTGAGACATGTTTAAAGGAGAAGTATAAATTTTTCTGCATTTTCAGAAAATGCAGAGTCAGCAACTAGGAACCCCTTTTTCTAAGAACCTGTGTGTGGTAAATTAAATTAGGTGAACAAAAGGAAGCTTTAAGGACATTCTGAAATGCCATATCCTATTTATGATATGGAATGCACAGTAGCCTTTTAAAATCATTCCTTCTACTGCCTATTAAAAAAAACAAGTTAGTGATTCCTCTCAGAGAACAAATTTTTTAATGCCACACCTAGAACAATAGAGTCAATAATAATATGTTACTTTTTGAGACCGTGCATAAGTAGAAGTTGACATGGAGACAATGAAAAAAACACTCAGCTCGAGAAAGACAAATTAGAGCAATCTCTCTCTACTGGTAAGAAATTTCCAACTTTCTCCAGATTAGTTTGGTTCTTAATTTTCCTCTGTGCTTAAATTTCATATGCCTGGTTCAGTTCCTAAAGACTTTCCAGACAAAAAAGTACCTCTTTATTTTTTCCCTTTTCTGAATTCTAAACCCTTATGGGCTATCCTAGGAGGCTCAAGCTGTTTAACTTTATTGCACTGTCTAATGGCACTGCTGCAATCTAGGTCTTGTTTCCTTTTCACAAGGATTTGTTAATCAGATTACATTTTCAGAGAAACAGAGAATTTCAGTGATATATCTTGGAGAGTGGCCCTGAGGCCCCTATGGCCTGAGGATTGGCCATCCCAGTTCAGATCACTTACTGGCAATTAATCATGTACTTTCTGGTGACATGCCTGGTTATGTTGCCTTTGGTTGTTATTGAGTGATCATAATCATGAGCAGGATGAGGAGGAGCTGGATTAAGTGATCTTTAAGTCTTTTTTCTATTTCTATTTAACTTTTCTTCTCCCAAATAGACTATAAAATCCTAGAAGTAAGGAATTTTTAAGCTACTTCCCATTCCCTATAACACCAAAAACATGATATCTCACACATGATGGGACTCTTAAAATATTTGTAAATTTATTCTTTTTCTTTCTCTTCTTTCCTCTGGTGTATGTGTGTGTGTCTTTCTGTGTGTGTTCAGTTATTTTTTCAGTTTGGAGTTTTCTTGGCAGAGATACTGGAATGGTTGCCATTTCCTTCTCCAGCTCATTTTACAGATGAGGAAAGTGAGACAAATAGGATTAAGTGACTTGCGCTGGTCCAAACAACCAGTGTCTGAGAACAGATTTGACCTCTAATCTCAGCCTTGAAGTTATAACTTTGAATAGCTTTTATTAGCAGGAGGAGCCCCATAAGGAGGATAAAGACTTAGCTTGTGATTTCATCCACATAGAGAGATCCCAGGTGAGGAAAATCCCTTCACCTACACAGGCCAATAGCAAAAGGACCTTATGCCTGGATATCTACAGCAACAATCCCAAATGGGAAGCAAATTAAAATGTAATTGATAAATATTTAATGAAATAAATAAATAAATAAACAGCAGAATATAGATAATGTGGGGCAGCTAGGTGGCTCAATGGATAGAGCACTGGGTCTGGAGTCAGGAAGACCTGAGTTCAAATCTGGCCTCAGAAACTCACTAGTTGTGTGACCCTGGGTAAGTCACTTTATCCTGTTTTGTTTCTTTGCTAAGAAAACCTCAAATGGAGTCACAAAGACTTAAATGACTGAATAACAGCCACAATGACAACAAAAATGTATTTCATAAAGATGTGTATGTACAGTTAATGGCTCTGTTTCTATCTGAGTTTGACACTTCTGGCCTAGAATATTGAAAAGTTAAGTAACTTCCGAGGATTATGCAGGAAATATATCTCAGGTTTTCCTGCCTTTGAAGCCAGGTCTCTATTCACTGCTCCTTTTATAGCTGTAGCCAAAAAGTTAAGAGAGGGGGAAGAAGGAATGAAGTAAGGGAAGGAAGGAAGGGAAAGAAGGAAAGAAGGAAGGAAGGAAGGAAGGAAGGGAGGAAGGGAGGAAAGGAGAAAGGAGGGAGGGAGGGAGGAAGGAAGGGAGGAAAGGAGAAAGGGAGGAAGGAAGGGAGGAAGGGAGGGAGGAAAGGAGGGAGGGAGGGAGGAAGGAAAGAAGGAAAGAAGGAAGGAAGGAAGGAAGGAAGGAAGAAAAGGAAGAGGAGAGGAGAGGAATAGAAAGGAAAGGAAAGGAAAGGTTTATTGTTTCATAAGCTGGGGAAAAAAATCCAACTGTCTGAATACCTCTTAGGGATAACTTTTGCTTCTAATTCCAGTTCTTCTACTATTAAGAACTTGAACTACTACTCTTCATGTCTCTGTACCTCAATTTCCTCATCTGAAAATGCCTAGGTAATTTTTTTATAACTGAGACTTTTTCTGGCTCTGATTTAAATGACTCTAGATTTAAATGAAAAACAAAAACAAGTTGATATCTTGGGTAATGGTTATCTCTAAAATGCACAACATGTATTTTCTGATTAGCAAGAATATGGTCATCACACTGACTGAAGTTGTGAGATCAGGATTGGAAAGAGGTAGAAGAGTTGACATGGAATGGAAAAAAGAGTTCTGGATTTGGTGCTGCTTACTGTCTGTGTGATGTTGAGGAAATCACTCTCTCCAAGGATCAGTTTCTTCATCTGTAAAATGGACTAAATCATTTCTGAGATCTCTGCCAACTCTAAAACCCACTCTCCTATAAACCTTAATTGATTATCTTGCAGTCAATTGAATTGACTATAAGGCTGATCTGATTCACTTTGTAGGAAATTTGAAATAAATGAACAGTCACACTCTTCCAAGACAGCAGAATTTGGGGAGAAGTGTAGAAGGGCTGGGATGGAAGCACTTCCCACAGAGCTGAAGATGCTGTCTGGCCCCTGCTAGAAAACACTTGGTCTAAAAGTAGTGGTGACAGTGATGATAGAGCCATGTCTCTAGTCCTACCAAGATGTTTCTCATCTTGTATTTCAGCTGTGGTTGAAGATGATTCATTATGGAACCCAAGAGTTACTCTATTGAGTAAAATAAAAAAAGGACAGAACAAAGGTTTTACTTCTTTATCTTTTCACCTTTAAGTATATAGATTTGGGACTCTTGACAGCCCTCCCTGAGACAGAGGAAAAGACATCTCACACCTCCCGGTCCTCAGTGCTCATGGTGGCTACAAGTATGTGGCAGTGAGAGTATATATATAATGTGTGTGTGTGTACACACACACACACACACAAGTTCTAAAAGTTGGGAGCTTTTGAATTGGTGTCAGTGGCCCAGAAGGAGGTGCTTCATGTGATGATATCAATTGTCATCAAGAGGATTCAGCAGCTGACAGAATGAAAGAAGCCCAAACTAAACCCTGACTTGTTAAGACACTTGGGTATTGTACAAAAAGTACAAATCAGAGGGAAAAATAAAATATCTGTTCCACAAAATACCTCTACCTTTTTGGAGAGTGGTGTTGAGGTGATGAATCCTTGGTGAATTTTTGTCCTTGTTCTTCCCATTTGGCTCTGCTTTAATTGATCATCTTCCAAAATTTCTTTGACATGAGTCTTCTGAGCCCATGATGCCAAGCTCTTTGTGTATTCTGTTTTATTTTCACATTTCCTTTCTATCAACTCCTCAGTGACAAAAAAGACAGTCATACTGGACTGATACTCTCAGCTTTTATAGTCTCTGAGTCATAAAATGAGATAGGAAACTTAGCAAGTTTAGTTTTATTTACAGTGCTACCTGAAATGTGACTTCCTGAGACTCACTTGTTATTAAAAAAAAAACCAAATCTTCCACCAAAAAAATGGAATACATTTTACTTGCAAAACCTTTCAGTATTTCAAAAGAAGGAAACATAATGACTTTAATGACATTATTTCATAGTAGAGTAAGTAGATTTGTTATTCTTGGCTTATTATATTTATTTTTTCTGTGAATAGTCATAATTGCTGCTTTCCCATCAATTTAAAAATCTGTGATATCCAGTCTTGCCCAATAAACTACAGACTCATTAGGAAAAAATCCTTTGACAACATGATATTTGATTTTTGTCATTAATGTGTCAATAAAACTTAATTTGATATTTTTATGTATAGTTCAAGAATATAGCTTGACTGAAACTTCAATTCCTAATTCATTCATTCATACACACATTCATTTTCATTTATTTGGTCTTCATTAGATATCTATAATAACTAGTCTTTATTCATTAGGCAAGAGTTCTTGAAGAAAAGGCATTATTAAATTGCTTAGCTGAAATACTTAACTTCCTTTCATAGGACTCGTTTTCCAACCCCTCAATAATCATTGTTTCTGAATCTTTAAAATGAAAGAGTTAGAATGATGACTAAGGTACTTTCCACTCTGAGCTCTAACATGCAATGAAATTTATCTACATAATTAGCATTTATTACCTGTTTGTGCATACTAGATACTAAGAAAAGATCAAATAAATCATGCAATTCTTAAAATGCTTCACATACTTTAAAGGACTTCACAGACATTATTACTAATAAAACACACAAAGATACAAAGATAGATTATAGGCAGAGTTATAGGGAACAATATAGGGAACAATTAGAATAATGAATATGGTAAGATTGGAAATATCAAGAAATGAGTTTGGATAAGTAGAGAGTTACCACTAGATGAAGACTTTTGAATCTTACCAGTATGCAAAAAACCCTCTACAAGGAATTTGGAAGTAAGGCTAGAGATGGTGGTTAATTTCATGGGAATCACCAGAAATTAGATACCTTTTTTATGTTGTGTAGATGATGTCCTGGATTAACAGTGTTCTTGTGTTCTTTTATTGAACTGGTGGAAAAACTTTCTTTCTACTCCCTTTTCTAATAATACTATGTCTATCTCTTGAATAGGAATGTTTGCTGCTCCTTTTCACAATCCTTGTATAATATTATTCCTAGAACTTTTTTTCAAAGGGAGGAACAAGACCTTTGATTTCATTGGTACACTGAATACCTAGTGAGATGATGCCCTTTATTGATGGAATTTGACATTTATTCTATAACTCATAGTTTAAGAAATTTGTCTATAGCACTGAGTCAGAAATATTTAATGCAAATTCTGTCTTTGACACCATCTGGATATGTGACCCTGGGCAAGTGACAGTCAGTATATGTCAAAGACAAGACTTGAATCTAAGTCTTCCTGTCTCTAGAGCCAGCATTTTGTCTGTGCACCTGATATTATTTTTTAATTTATGAAATAAAACATGCATTTCTATAATATAGTAGATTAATAAAAAGATGACTACACATAAAACTGCAAATCTATTATGTACAACTTGCTATATAATACATAATATTTTAAATATATAATATTTTAAAATATATAATAAATTTATCAAGTAAATTTCTTTTTTTTTTCTTCCCTCTTCCCACTCACATCCTAGATGGCTACCATTAGACACAAATATGTGTTTGAGTACATATGTAAAATCATTCTATACATACATTTATTTATCACTTCTTTTTCTGGTTGCAGATAGCATCTTTCTTCATACATCTTTTGTAGTTAATTTGGGTATTTATAATAGTTAAAGTGACTTACTTGCTCAAAGTTGTTCCTAAAACAATACCACTGTTACTATATATACCTGTTCTTGGTTCTGCTCATTTCACTTTCCATTATGTTGTGCAAGTCTATTCATGTTTTTCTTTCTTTATTTTTTCTTTTCTTTTTTTATTTCCATATCAGTCATGTTGTGAAAGGAAACATAGATCTATCTTCCCTCCCTCCCAAAATCAAGAAAAATAGAGTATGCTTCAATCTGTATTCAGACACAATCAGGTCTTTCTCTGGCTATTGATAACATTTTTCATTCTAAATCTTTCAAAGTAGTCTTGGATCATTGTATTCCTGAGAATAGGTAGGGCTGAGGCTGCTCTGGGACTGCCCCTGGTGCCATGGACCTTTCCTGCTGACCTACCAAGTTGTCTTCAGCTAGAAAATGTTTCACTCCATCCTTTTGTGTGTTCCAATGCTCTAAAATTTGCTTAGAGTCATTATTTAAAAGAATTTGATGTGGTTTGAGAGAGAGCTTGGTAAGTCATTGCCTTTACTCTGCCATCTTGGCTCAATTCTCTATTCATGTTTTTCCAAAATCAATGAGTTCAACATTTCTTATAGTACAATAGTATTGCATCCCTGCAATTTTCAGTTCTTTGCCACTACAAAGAGAGCTTCTACAAATATTTTAAAACATATTGGTTCTTTATCCTTTTCTCTAATCACCTTTGGAAATAGACCTGGTCTAGCTGGATAAAAGGGTATAGGCAGTTTATTAACTCTTAGGGCATAATTCCAGATTGCTCTCATTTTTAGCTAATCTGCAATTATCTAAAGGTTGTTTTTAGTTTATATTTCTCTAATCAATAATGATTTGAAAATTTTATATTTCTATAAATAGTTTATATTTTTTCATTAGAAAACTTATTTTCTTTGACCACTTCATATCCTTTGGCCACTTATCAATTGGGGAACAGCTTGAGTTCTTATAGATTTTACAAAGTTCTTTAGGTATCTGATATTTGAGATCATTATCTGAGAAACTAGCTATAAAATATTCCCCCCTCCATATGTAACCTTTTAAATTTAATATAATCAAAATTATCCAATTTTCCACCTCATTCTTTCTATTTCTTGTTTATCATAAGTTGTTTGCCGATCCATAAGTCTAGTAAATAATATGTTCCATGTTCTTTAAGTTTTCTTGTAATCTCTCTCTCTCTCTCTCTCATGTATGGCAACCATTTTGACCTTATCTTGACATAAGAAATAGATCTATGTCCACTTTCTGCCAGACTGCTTTCCCAACAATTTTTACCAAATAGTGAATTCGTATTCCAAAAATTTAAGTCTTTAAACTTGTCAAATAGAAAGGTATAATATTTATTTGCTTCTGTAAATTGTATATCTGTTCCACTGATCTACTTTTCTATTTCTTAGCCAGTATCAGATCATTCTAACATTACTGCCTTATAATATAGTTTAAGATCTGGTACAACTAACTCTTCTTCCTTTACATTTTTTTCATTACCTTCTTGACTTTTTGTCCTTCCAAATGAATTTTGTTATATTTTTTCTAATTAAGTAAAATAATTTTAGGTAATTTAATCAGGATGGTATTGAATATATAAATTAGTTTAAGTAAAATTGTCATTTTCATTTTATTAGCTCTACCTAACCAGAACAATTAATATTCCTCCAATTATTTAAAGCTGATTTTATTTGTATAAATTTTTATGATGTTTCTATAATTCCTGAGTTTGTTTTGGCAGGTATACTCTCAAATATCTTATACTGCCTAGAGTTATTTTAAGTGCGTTATTTCTTACTATCTTTTTTTGCAGGAATTCTTGCAAGAGGGAAGTTGACTTCATCAAGTAAAAATAATCATACACTGTTAGTTGTCAGTAAGATTTGTTAAGCAATTATTAAACAAAAGAAATCACAATATATATCCATTAATTTCTGGTGTCATTTAGAGTTAACATTTTCTAAGCTATGAAAATGAAAATTAGTGAGTTTCTTTCAAGAGTTTGCCATGGGACTATCACTGAAACTGTCCTCATCATTTGACTCATATCTTTACAGTCTTGAATTTGCCATTTTATTAAACATAAGTTTAAGCCAAGAGCCTAGAATTTAATACAAATGAAGACACCATCTCTATGAAATCTATTGAATGTCTATAAGTAACATGATGATACTTCAGTGATTTTTCTATGATTATTGAAATAACATAGATAACAACACTTAGGGACAGGTAGATCAACCAGTCGTCCCCATTTTAGCAAGAGAAATTATTCTATCAGTTACAAAATAACAAATCATTACTTAGATTCTAAACCTTTTAATCAGATTATCTAAGTCATAGCAAAAATCATCCTCCGGAAAACATGTGAAAATTTGAATGTAATCCTGTGTAATTTGACCTGGAGCAGTTATAATATAAACTGGAATTTAAATGTATTAATGCCTATACTAAGGGAAAATTATTTGATAGGCAAATACATGTCCAGAGAGCTAAAAATGAGCAAAAGAGATATAGAATATTTTTTTAAAGAGAAATTAGATTAAATTGTGAGATAAGCCAGTGAGGTTGAAGGAAAGTGCATAAATAACTAAAGAGCAAGAGAAATCAGGGAAATCATAATGAGTGGAAACTCAGTGACTGACATTAGAACATAAGCCATTTTTGAAAGTTACAGGCTTAAAGGAAGGGATTTAATCATGGACAATCAATGCTTTCTCAATGACTAACATTTATGGCTAAAAATAAATATCAGAAAAAAATAAAAATCAGTAAAAGAACAAGATAAGAATGAATGAGGGACCTCAGAAGAGCTAAAAGAAGAGCTGCATGGTTTGGGAATGAAACTTCTCCAAGTAGATTGCAGTCTCTTGCCCATGAAACTTCTTTAAGTAGATTGCAGTCTCTTGTCCATGTCTATTCAACTCGGTGCTTTCCAGATGGGAGCAACTATCATTTATATCCTTCACAATCTTTATTCATTGATAACTTGAAATAATACTTTTAAAAACCTTAATAATGATGTGAACTACATTCAATTGGCTTAAATAATAGAATTACCATACCTGCAACTAATCTGTACAGACAGTTCTTAGGTTTTACCACAGTGTGTCCCTGAAAACTGTTATAAAGTACATTTCATTTTCCTCCATGTGAATCTATTTATAATTGAGGGTTTTGATCCTTTAAGGACATGACATCACATAAATCATGGTTTTGACCAACAGGAGGTTAAAAAAGCAAATATAAATATTCCCAAACCTCTTTGAAAAATTGATATAAAATTCTGCTTCAAATCATAAAATTTTGGAGTTCTCAAAGACTGTGATCACAGAATCACAGGATCTCAGAACTGGAAGACCTCAGAAGTCATGTAGTCTAATCCATATATGAACAATAATCCCTTGTTCAAATTATTAGAAAAATATTCCTTATATCAAACCTAAATTTGCCTCTGTGCAAATGTTCCTATCCATTGTTCCTGCTTCTGCTAAGACCAAATAGAAGAAGTCTTAATCTTCTCTATTAATCCTTCTCTATTCCAGTGGCTCTTGTTTGGGTATTGTCCAGTTCATCACAGTCCTTCATAAAACATTATCCCCTGAAATTGAACATGATCTAGCAATATGTTAAGTAAAGTACAACTCAACTGTCACTTGCCTAATCCTGGATATTTTGCATCTCTTAATAAAGCCCAAGAATAGGAAATATGGAAGATAGGAAATAAGCACTTACTAAGCACCTACTGTGTGTCATGAACTTTGCTCTAATCACTTTACAAATATTATGTCATTTGATCCTTACAACAATCCTATTGGCTTATTAGTAGATGCTCTTATTATCTTCATTTTATAGATGAAGTTACTGAGGCAAATAGAGGTTAACTGATCTACCTAGGGTCCCTTAACTTCTCTGGGCCTCAATTTCCTCATTTTTAAAATGAAAGGTTATACTACCTAGCCTCTTATTGTTCTTTTCAGTTCTAAATCCCTAACAATCCTCCCAAGGATACACCATTTGAAAGGGAAAATCATCACCTCTCTCTAACAAAGTCACTTTGTTAGAACACCAGGAATTCTATTTGAGGGACACGAGAGAATCATAAATTCTACCAGATCATACTTAAACTATTCCTAAATGTACATTAGATAGTCAGAGAAAACAAACCTATCAAACATTCTATTTATAAAAATCACCAGAGCCAGAGATTCTTAAACTTCTAACTTCATTGATATCTTCCAGTTGTCTTAAGTCTCCATCACAAATAAAATATCTCATTCCTGCATAGAAAATAATCATCAAAACACTTGAAAAACTGGAGAGTGAAACAGAAAAGCAAAACAGTTCTAGCTGTTTCCTACTTTGGATGTAAAAGTAGAATTTACACAATGTAAATTTAATTAGCATTTTGCAGGTTAGATGATCTGACACAGAATCTTGGCCAAATATCTTTAGAAAAAAATGAAGAGAAAAGAAAAAAAAATCCCAACATTCTCTTTTTCCCCCATTCTCACCAATTTTGAACATTGTCTGATATTCCCTAATGTCATTTCCTACCATCAATGTCAGTCCATGAAGGGATTTAAAAATCATTTTTTAAGGTCCATGAAGGGATTTTAAAAAAATTTAATTAACGGGGATTGGGGGAATTAAGGAGTTAATAGTCAAGACATTAACTTGGGTGAGAATGCCTTTATTGTGCTCTTTACTAGTCTTTGCAAATCTACCTGGGCATTTCTATAGCAAACTTTACCAATTCAGCCTTGGAATTATAGTGAAGCCCAGTGGAGTCATTGAAGTAGGCCTTAGTACTGCTCAGGAAGGGATGCCAAATTAAATAAAAAGGGCCCCAGCAGTTCTGCAGCTGCAAACCAACCAAACTGCTGGTATGAGGTAAATGAGAACCAAACTTAATTTCACTTATGACCCCAGAAGTATTTAAAGGGAACTGCCAAGAGACTACTGCACTATTCCACAATAAGAGAATAATAGCAATGGCAATACTAATTATGACAAAGCCAATAGCATAGTTAGGAAACATATATAGAAATCCCTGCTGCTTAATTCTATTTCTTCTTTAATCAGATATCCTGTGTCAAATTATAGATATTTTAAAATATTATTTCAAATTCATATTATTAATATCAACAATAGATATCTTTACTTCATTACCATTCATTTAGCAGACACCAAAAGTTATTGTGACAGGAATTATATTAGACACTAAGGATAAAATAAGTAATAATAATAATCATTCCTGTTTTCAAGAAGCTTACATTCTAATTAGAGAGACAATATGTTCATATATTATTCAAAATTAGAGACTTCTGGTTTTCATACTTTCTTGTTCTTGTGACAATGGTGCTGGTATTCACATAGTTAAAAAAAATTCAACAGTGTATGAAATCCCAAGCTTATGTTTGAATAACTTTTTTTCTTGCATTGGAAATGAGGGACACATGGTCAAAGTGGAAAAGTTAAGAAAAACATTAGTATCTAGATTACTCAATATACACCCCAGCAACAATATAAAGTCCAAAATCAAAAAATAAACTGGAAGAATGATCAGAATGAGAGGGAAAAAAATTCCTCCATAAAGATGATTATGCTGGTGGGGAAGTTCAAAACAAAAACCCAGAAGAGAATGACTCCAAAATATCTACAAACAAAGCCTTAAATAAAAATTATCTTAGATACAAATTTCACAAAAATATTTTCTAGAAGAGACAATGCAAGAGTTAAAAAAATAAAAATGATTCCAAGAAATCAAATTAAAGTGGTTAAGGAAAAACTGGGAAAAGAAGCAAAATCTAGCAAAGAAAAACATGAACTGAAAATTAGCAGCTTAAAAAAAAGAATATAAAACCTTACCAAAGAAAATAATTTCTTTAAAATTAAAATCGACTAAATGGAAACTAATGACTCCATGTAACAGCAAGAAATACTAAAACAAAGTTTCAGACTGAAAAATATAAGAAAATGTGAAGTATCTCATTTAAAAAAAACTGACTTGAAAACAGTTCAAGGAGAGAGAATTTAAAAATCACTGGACTACTTGAAGGCCATGAACTACAAAAAAGAACCTAGATATCATATTTCAAGAAATCATAATAGAAATATTCCCAGATCTCCTAGTATCAATGGAAAAAATAGAAATTGAAAAAATTCCCTAGTATTCTCCTGATAGAAATCTCAAAATGAAAATATTTAGAAATGTAGGGCATTAAAACCTCACAAACAAATAAAAGCAGAAATACTACACTGATCAAATTGCAATAAAATTGCAATCAATAAAATTTGGAATGGAAATTTTAAAAAATAACAGAAAAACAACAAATCACCCGCCCTCAAATTAAACACAAAAGTGGGAATCCTGAAAATCAAAGCAGATATTAATAAAATTGAAAGTTTAAAAAGAAACAAATAAAACTGGGAACTTAAAAAAAGATATGCTATTAGCTACTTTGATTTTTTTTAAAAGAAAAAAACAAATCACCAATATCAAAAATTAATAAATAGGTAGGAGAAACAAGATGGCAGAGTAAAAGCAGGATTTTGCCCACCTTCTTCCCTCAAACCAAAAATAAATTTAAGAGCATAAGAACACCCAAAAAGACAGAGTAAAACATTTCCCAGCCAAAAACAACTTAGAAAGTTAGTAGAAAAGGTCTGTGACACCATGGTGGGAGTCCAGCGTGCAGTCCTGGTTCAAGCCACACCAGCACAGCCACAACCCGGCCTCAGCCCTGACACATCATGCCTGTAAAGCAAGAATGGTTTTAGACACTTCTAAATCAGTATCACTACTGGTGATTTCTAGATTCATAGCACAGAGATACTAAAAAAGACTTGGAAAGTCAGCAAAAAAAAAAGGTATGTGGCATAGAGTGGGAATCCAGCAGTGAAATCCCAGCACAGGTAGTAGCCCTGGCCTCAGCCCCAGCAAAGTATAAGACTGTTAATTTTAGCACACTAAATCTCACAATTACATAGAGTGGGGACGACTCCTAGTTCCAAGGAAGTAAAAAGTGCTTGTGGTCAAATCCCTTGAAGGATCTCTGAAAATAGTTGCACAAAATCCCTAAAGTTTGGGGCAGTGCACCCTCCACCCTGGAAACAGAGACCTACTTTAAGAAAGAATTAAAAACTAAGTAATGGGCTAGGAAAATGAGCATACAACAGAAAGAAATTTTAACCATAGAAAATTACTATGGAGACAAAGAAGATCAAATCACACATTCAGAAGAAAATAACAAAGTTAAAGCTCCTGCTTAAAAAATCTCCAAGAAAAATAAGAATTGGTCTCAGGCTATGGAAGACTTCAAAAGAGATTTTGAAAATTAAATAACAGTGATAGAGGAAAAATTAGGAAAAGAATTGAGAGTGCTGCAAAAGGAAATACAAAAAAGCTAATGAGGATAAGAATGTCATAAAAAACAAAATTGACCAAATGGGAAAGGAGGTATAAAAGCTCACTGAAGAAAATAATTCCTTGAAAATTAGAATTGAGAACTGAGAAGTCATGATAGCAGAGAGTAGATAGGACAATGCCTAAGCTCTTCCTGGTTTCCCTAAGAATCAACACTAGATCAAGCCTCTGAAGTGATTTAAGAGTGACAGAACCCACAAAAAATTGGAGTGTAATAGTTTTCCAGCTTAAGATATCTTGGAAGGATATCAAGAAAAGTCTGTTTCAATTGGGCAGTGGGGACACAGCCCAGCATAGGTGCAAGGAGGTCCAGCACTGGGAAGCCCAATGTGGGAGGTCCACCACAGGAAATCTTGCAGAAGGCTCTTTAGACAAAATACAGCAGCACTGGTTATTCTGTCATGGTTCAGAATGCCAGATAAGCAGAACAGCTGAGCAATGTAACCACTGAAAACAGATTGTGAGCCCCTGAACCCCAGCATAACTGGCAGGACTTGGCCAGGTCACTCAGCAGAAGAAGCATGCAGTGCTGGCACTAGTGCAGTCAGTGAGAAGCCCTTCTCATCCTGCAAAGAAAGTTTGAGACAATCTCTTCTGTGCCTTAAGAACAGACTTCAACCTTTAAAAATGAGTTAAAAAGCAAAAAGATCTCTGAACATAGTTATTATGAAGATAGGGAAAATCAGAACACAAACACAAAAGAGGACAGTAAATGCAGAATGCCTGCAGATGACACCTCAAAGGGGCATATGAACTGCTTTCCAATTCAAAAGGTTCTCTTGAAAGAATTCAAAAAAGTTCTAAAAAGAAAGAAGAAAAATGGGGAAAAGAAATGAGCATTATAGGAGAGTGATGAAAGTTTGGGGTGGGGGGAAGCCAACACCTTGGAAAAGGAAGCACAGAAATTGACTGAAAAAAAAACAGCTCCTTAAAAAACAAATTTGATGAAATGGAAAGAAATATACTGAAGAAAATAACTCCTTCAAAAATAGAATTAGCAAAATGGGAAAAAAATCCACCTGACCAAACAATTCCTTTAGAAGTAAAATTGGCCAAATGCAAAAGGAAGTAAAAAAGCTAATGAAGAAAACAATTCACTAAAAACTAGAATTGGACAAATGAAAGTAAATGACTCAATGAGAAAGTAAGAATCAGTCAAACAAAAATTTTAAAATGAAAAAATTGAAGAAGAAAATGTAAATTAATGCCTCATTAGAAACATAAGACCCAGAAAATAGAATCAGAAGAGAGAATCTAAGAATTTTTGGACTCCCTAAAGCCATGATGAAAAAAAAAAGGCTAGGCAACATCTACCAAGAAATCATCAGGGAATATGATATCCTGATATCATATAGCCCTGATATCCTAGAACCAAAGGATAAAATAGTAATTGAAAGAATCCATTAATCACCTCCTGAAAGAGATGTCAAAATGAAAACTCCAAGGAATATTGTAGCTAAATTCCAGAATTATCAGATCAAGGAAAAATTACTGCAAGCAGCCAGAAAGAAACAATTTAAATATTGAGGAACTACAATCAGTTTATCCAAGACCTAGCAGCTTCCACATTAAAGGATTGGAGGACCTGGAATATAATATCCCATAAGGCAAAAGAGCTTGGACTTCAACCAAGAATCAATTACCCAGCAAAACTAAGCATTAGATTTCAGGGGAAAAGATGGATATTCAATGAAATGGGGAATTTTCAATGATTTTTGATGAAAAGACTAGAGCTAAATATAAAATTTGATCTCCAAATATAAGTAACTTGAGAGAAGCATAAAAAGGTAAACAAGAAAAATATGTATTTTAAAGGTTAAAATGTTTACATTCCTACATGAGAAGAAGATATGCATAACTCTTGAGAACTCTATCTTTGTTAGAAGGAGTATTTTAGAGGGTGTAGTTGTAAATTGACTTTAATTTTATGATATAAAAAATGGGGATAGAAAAAGGATTGTACTAAGAGAAGAGAAAAGGGGAGATAAAATAAGTAAGTTGCACCACATAAAGAGGCATAAAAGATCTCTTATAATTGAGGGAAGGAAGAAAGGGGGATGAGTATTGTTTGAACGTCAATCTCATCATATTTGGCCCAAAAAGGAAATAACATCTATACTTAGTTTGGTATAGAAATTTGTCTCATCCTATAGAGTAGTAGGAAGAAAAAGGGGAAAGGAAAGAGGGAGGCTAATAGAAGGGTGAGCAGAAGTAAAAGGGGAGAGGGATAAAAAAAGGAAAAGCTGAAAAAAGGGAGGACAAATTGAGGGAGGTGATGCTCATAAGCAATACAGTATTGAGAAAGGAAAGGTGTGAAAGGAGAGAGAAAAGTGATAATAGGAAAATAGGATGATGGGAAATACAGAATTAGATATCTTAATTGTGAATCTGAATGGGAAGAACTCGCCCATAAAACAAAAATGGATAGCAAACTGGATTAAAAGCCAGAATCCTACAATATGTTGTTTATAAGAAATACCATTTGAAGCAGAAAGACACATACTAAGTAAAGGTAAAAGATTAGAGCAGAATCCATTATGCTTCCACTGAAGTAAAAAAAAAAAAAAAAAAAAAAAAAAGCAGGGTGGCAATCCTGATCTCAAATCAAGAAAAAGCAAAAATAGATCTAATCAAGAGATAAGATAAGAAAGGAAACTACATATTGCTAAAGGATACCATAAATAATGAAGAAAAATCAATACTAAATATATATGAAGCAAGTAGTATGGCATCCAAATTCTTAGAGAAGTTAAGTGAACAAGAAGAAATAGATAGCAAAATTATATTACTGGGAGATCTCACCATTCCTCTTTCAGAACTAGATAAATCTAACCACAACATAAAAAATAGAAGTTAAGGTGGTGAATAGAATTTTAGAAAAGTTAGGCATGAGAATTCATGCTTAATGAATTGGAGAAAATTGAATGGGAATAGAAAGGAATATGCCTTTTCTCAATGGTATATGGCACTTGTACAAAAATTGACCATGTACTAGGGCATAAAAATCTCACAATCAAATGCAGAAAGGCAGAACTAATAAATGCATCCTTTTCAGATCATGATACAATAAAAATTATATGTAATAAAGGGCCAGGGAAAAATAGACCAAAAATAAATTAGAAACTAAATAATCTAATCCTAAAGAATGAATGGGTCAAACAACAAATTATAGAAACAACTGATAATTTCATCCAAGAGAATGACAATAATGAGACAACATACCAAAATTTATGGGATTCAGCCAAAGCAGTTCTTAATGGGAAATTTCACTAGATGTTTACATGAATAAAAGAGGTTTAGAAGATGAATGAACAAGACATGCAACAACAACAAAAAAAAATCTAGAAAAGAACAAATTAAAAACCTTCAAATACCAAATTCAAAATTCTGAAAATAAAAGGAGAGAATAAAATTTAGTAAGTAAACTATTGTACTAATAAAGAAAATTAAGAATTGATTTTATGAAGAAAAAAGCAAAATAAATAAACCTTTGGTTAATTTGATTAGAAAAAGGAAAGATGAAAAACAAATTATTAAAATTAAAAGGGTGAATTTACTATCAATGAAGACAAAACTAAAGCAATAATTAGGAACTATTGTTTTGCCCAATTGTATGGCAATAAATCTGATAATATAAATGAAATGGGAATGAATACTTACAAAAATATACATTGTATATTTTTGATGAACAGATGAGGAAATAAAATTACTTAAAACAGTCCCATTTTAGAAAAATAAATTGAACAAGACAATAAATTCCAAAAGAAAAAAGTATCCGGAGCCAGATGGATTTAAAAGTGAATTCTACCAAACATTCAAAAAACAATTCAGTCCAATACTATGTAAACTATTTTTTAAAAAATAGGGGAAGAAGGAATACTACCAAATTCCTTTTAAAGCACAGATCTAGTGCTTGTACATAACCAGGAAGGACCAAATCAGAGAAAGAAAATTATAAACCATGCTCCAAATCACTATTGATCAGAGAAATGCAAATTAAGACAATTCTGAAATAGCACTACACACTTCACAGATTGGCTAAAATGACAGGAAAAGATAATGACAAATGTTGGAGGGGATGTGGGAAAACTGGGACACTAATATATTGTTGATGGAACTGTAAATGGATCCCACCATTCTGGAGAGCAATTTGAAACAATTTCTCAAAAAGTTATCAAATTGTGCACATCCTTTGACCCAGCAGTGTTTCTACTGGGATTATATCCCAAAGAGATTTTAAAGAGGGAAAGGGACCTATATGTGCAAAAATGTTTGTGGCAGCCCTTTTTGTAGTGGCAAGAAACTAGAAACTGAATGGATGCCCATCAATTGGAGAATGGCTGAATAAATTATGATATATGAATGTTATGCAATATTACTGTTCTGTAAGAAAAGACCAGCAGGATGATTTTAGAGAGGCTTGGAGATACTTATATGAACTAATCCTAAGTGAAATGAGCAAAACTAGGAGATCATTATACACAGCAACAACAAGACTATACGATGTTCAATTCTGATGGACATGATTTCTTCAAAGAGATGATTCAAAACAGTTCCAATTATTCGGGGATGAAGAGAGCCATCTACACCCAGAGAGAGGGCTGTGGGAACTGAGTATGGACAACAACATAGCATTCTCTTTCTGTTGCTTGCTTGCATTTTGTTTTCTTTCTGTTGCTTGCTTGCATTTTGTTTTCTTTCTGTTTTATTTTCCTTCTTGATCCAAATTTTTTTTGTTCAGCAAGATAACTGTATAAATATGTATACATATATTGAATTTAAGATGTATTTTAACATATTTAACATGTATTGGGCTGCCTGCCATCTAGGGGAGAGGTGGGGAGATGGAAGACCAATTTTCCTAATGAATATTGATTTTTAAAATCTTAAATAAAATGCTATCAGAGAGATGACAGCAACTTATCTCCATGATAATATACTATGACCAAGTAGGATTTATGCCAGGAATGCAGCGCTGGTTCAATATCAGGAAAAATATTAGCATATTTGACCATATCAATAACCAAACTAACAAATCACATGATTACTTCAATTGATGCAGAAAAAGCAGTTGACAAAATATAACACCCATTCTTATTAAAACCACTAGAGAGCATAGGAATATATGGAGTTTTCCTTAAAATGATAGATAACATCTATCTAAAAACGATCAGCAAATATTATATGTAATAGGAATAAACTAGAAGCATTTCCAATAAAATCAGGGTGAAACAAAGTTGCCCATTATCACTACTACCCTTTAATATTGTACTAGAAATGTTACCTTTAATAATAATAAGAAAAAAAATTTAAGGAATTAGAGTATGTAATGAGAAAACAAAATTATCACTTTTTGCAGAGGATATGGCATACAAAGATAATTTTAGAGAATCAATTAAAAACCCCTAGAAATAATAATTTTAGCAAAGTTGTAGGATATAAAATAAATCCACATAACTCTTTGGCATTCTATATGTTACCAACAAAGTCATGTAGGAAGAGATAGAAATTTCATTTAAAATAATTTTAGATGGCAAAACAAGGATACCCATTATCACCACTATTATTCAACATTGTACTAAAAATTTTGGCTTTTAGCAATAAGAAAAAAAAGAAATTAAAAGAATTAGAATAGGCAATGAAAAAATAAAGCTTTTTTGCAGATGATATGATGATATACTTAACTGGAAACAATTCACAGCTTTAACAAAGTTGCAAGATATAAAAATAAATCTACACATATTATCAGCATTTCTGTATATTACTGACAAAGTCCATCAGCAAGAAATAGAAAGAGAAATTCCATTTAAAATAACTGTAGACAAAATAAAATATTTGGGGATTTACCTGTCAAGACAAACCCAAGAACTATATGAACACAATTACAAAACACTTCTCACAAATAAAGCAAGATCTAAACAATTAGAAAAATATCAATTGCTCATGGGTAGGCTGAGTTATTATAATAAAAATGACAATTCTGCCTAAATTGGTTTACCTGTTCAAAGCCATATTAATCAAACCGCCAACAGGATGATTTCAGAAAGGCCTGGAAAGACTTACATGAACTGATGCTGAGTGAAATGAGCAGGACCAGGAGATCATTATATTCTTCAACAATAATATTATATGATGATCAATTCTGATGGACCTGGCTATCTTCAGCAATGAGATGAACCAAATCAGTACCAATGGAGCAATAATGAACTAAACCAGCTACACTCAGTGAAAGACCTCTGGGAGATGACTAAGAATCATTACATAGAATTCCCATTTCCTATATTTTTGCCTGCCTGCATTTTTTAATTCCTTCACAGGCTAATTGTACAGTATTTCAGAGTCTGATTCTTTTTGTATAGCAAAATAATGGTTTGGACATGTATACTTATTTTGTATTTAATTTATACTTTAACATATTTAACATGTATTGGTTATCCTGCCATCTAGGGAAGGGGGTGGAGGGAAGGAGGGGAAAAATTGGAATGAAAGGTTTGGCAATTATCAGTGCTGTAAATTTACCCATGCATATAACTTGTAAATAAAAAGCTATTAAAAATGCAAAAAAGAATCACCCCATCAAAATTATATATATATATATATATATATAAAATTGCCCAGATAAAATAGGAAATAGAGTATTTAAATAATCCTATCTTGAAGAAAAAAAAAGAAATTGAACAAGCCATAAATGAAATCCCCCCCAAAAAAACTCCAGAACCAGATGGATTTATAAACTATATCTACTAAAAGTCTCAATCTGGGTGGGGAAGTCTCTCAGTGTTTTTGGTCAAAACAGATATAATTGCCATTTACATTCAATATGATCCAGTCAAAGCCCAAACAGTGAGCAAATAGGGGTTGGCCTGGGCCTTATTGTTGGCCAATCAATGAGAACCTAGTGAATTGGCTTTAAGACATGGTTTTTAAAAAAGAAATGTAACTCTTAAAATATCTTGGAAGTTTTCAGCAATCCAAATTTGCATTCCTTTGGGCAGTGGTAAGGATATAATACCTATGTGAACAGAGGGAAGGGAATGGAAAGAAAAAGGGAAAAAAACAAAAGAGCTTTGTTGCCCAACTTAACCAGTCTCAATTGAGTCTTCAGTGGGGCAGCTCCTATTCCTACTTGCAAAAATTTGTTGTTTTTCCTTCATTTTTAAAGAAGATTATGACATCAGGGATGTGATGCCACGACATGCAAGTGAACCAGATTTAAATGAGGGACAAATATGCACGGTCACCAGCCTCATTTTTCTTGGTCCATAGGTCCCAGGCCCTATCATTGTTTGGGCCCTTTTTGGATCAGAGTGAATGTAAATAGCAAGGTTTTCTTTTAGCCAGAAACCCTAAAGATCTTTCCCTCCCAGAATGATTTTTGGGCTAGGTAAAAGAGGCCATTCTCTGCCTCCTTTCTTATATAACCTTAGGCACTGATTGGGCATTACCTCAGTCAAATTGAGTCCTCTCAAAAGACCTTAGCTTAAAGACCAAGGCATCCCACTGCATCCAGGGCCATCTCCATTTATCCTGATCTATAATTTGCTATTGGACTCAAATGGCTTTAGAAGAGAAAGTGAGTCTGGTAACCTTGCACAGCTGTTCTTTACTAAATCTAATTCACTTGGCATCCCCTCCCTGATATTATGGTGGTCCTCAAGAATGAAGGATGAACAACAGCTAAACATTTAGACAACAATTAATTCCCAAATAGGTAAAGAAGGAATCCTACCAAAATACCTCCTATGACACAAATATGGTCTTAAGTATTAAGCTTAAGTAACCAGGGAGAGTCAAAACAGAATATTTCAGAACAATTTCCTTATTGAATTTTGATGCAGAAAAAATATTATCCAGCAGACTGTAGGAATATATTAGAAAAGTCATATATAGTGACTAGGATGGATTTATACCAAGAATGTAAGGCTAGGTCAACATTAGGAAAAACTATAAACAAAATTGACTATTAATAAGATAAGCAATAAGATTCATGAGTATTTAAATAGATACAGAAAAAGCTTTTGAACAATTACAATATCCATTCCTGTTTAAAAAAGAAAACATTAAAAAGTTCAAGAAACAATAGAACTTTTCTCAAAATAATAGGGTCTATCTAAAACCATGAGCAAGCATTATCTTTTTTTTTTAATAGCCTTTTATTTACAGGATATATACATGGGTAACTTTACAGCATTAACAATTGCCAAACCTCTTGTTCCAATTTTTCACCTCTTACCCCCCCACCCCTTCCCCTAGATGGCAGGATGACCAGTAGATGTTAAATATATTAAAATATAAATTAGATACACAATAAGTATACATGACCAAAACGTTATTTTGCTGTACAAAAAGAATCAGACTCTGAAATATTGTACAATTAGCAGCAAGCATTATTTTAATGAGGATAAGTTAGCAGTGATATTGTACAAAGAGCACTAGGCTATAAGTAAGAAATTATGTTGTTCAGTTGTATCTGACTCTTTGTGACCCCATAAACCATATCATCCATGAAGTTTTCTTGGCAATGATATTGTAGTGGTTTACCATTTCCTTATCAAGTGAAGTTATATCAAATGAGATTATATGATTTGCTCAGGGTCGCAGAGCTAGTATCTGAATCCAGATTTAAACTTGGCTCTTCCTGACTCTAGGCCCAGGGCTCTATTTATTGAGATAAATACCTATCTCCTGAGTCAGAAATATTTGAGTTCAAATCTTACCTTAAACATTTACTAGCTGAAGAGGTAGAATAGATACCAGGAGTGGTAAATATGAAATAGTTTTGGACGAACAATTGATTATAAAAATATTTCATAAAAATAACATAATAGAGATTCGGTTCTCAACATGGAACAACCATGACAAGACATTTATCATAGGTACAAAGCTATGTTATTATATAAATAGTTAGCAAAGGGGCGGAGCCAAGATGGCAGAGAAGACACATGCCTCTATCTGAGCTCTTCCTTGCCCTCAGATTACTTCTTTTATGCAATGGCCTTGGAATTAGTGCTTGACTGAAAAAACCCATGAATATTGAGAGTACAATTCATTACCAACAGAAGATATCCTCAAAATTCACCAGAAAAGGTCTGTTTTTGCTTGCGGGTGGGGATAGTTAGGCCAGGCACAGCATCAGGCAAGTTTGCAGTGAGAGCATGGAAGGCAGCTCATACTGAGTAGACCTGAGTGGGGAGGGAATGGTGTCAGCCAGCAGAAAATTTGCAGGGAGAACTTTACCACAGTGTGAGCTACTTTGCTCTGGCGGCAAGCCAGTAGATCAGCAGAGAAGCTATAAACACAGAGCGTAAAGACTATAACCTCGAAACACTAGGATTTCTCAGGACCTGGTCATACCCACCCAGCATTGGGAGGGACTCAACATGCTCTCAGAGTGCAACTGCTATGCAGATGCAGCACAGCCATTGCTGTCCCACTGCTGCTTCACTGCTATTTCCTGTTTTCTGTAGAGGAAGCTTGATAATACATACTGCCCCAAAAGCAGACTGCAGGGTTTTTTATTTTGCTTTGTTTTTTCTTTTTTGTCAAAATGAGTAAAATGTTAAAGTACACTAACAATAATAGATAGCTTCTGTACAGATAGAGAACAAACTTCAAACCCTTAGGAGACTAAAAGCAGTCTGTTTCCAGATGAATCCCCAAAAGGGAATATGATCTGGTCCCCAACACACAAAACTCTCATATAAGAAATTTAAAAGGCTCTTACAAGAGAGCCAAAAGGAAAATGGGGAAAGGAAAGGAAAGCTTGGCAAAAAGGCTGAATAAGTCATCCCACTCATTTAAAGATAGAGTGAATAAAGAAATCAAATCCCTGAAAAACAGAATTAGTGAATTGGAAAAGGTAAACAATTCCAAGGACAACAGAATTAGTGAGTTGAAAAAAGAAAATAGCTCTCTAAAAAATAAAATTTGTGAAATGGAAAAAATTCCATAAAACAAAACAACTCATTTAAACTCAATTGGACAATTGCAAAAAGAAATAAAAAAGTAAATGAAGAAAATAATTCACTAAAAATCAGAATTCAACAAATGGAAATGAATGACTCGAGGAGACACCAAGAATCACTCAAGCAAAACCAAAAAATGGAAAAATAGAAAAAAAAAATGTTAAATACTTACTTAGGAAAACAACAGACCTGGAAAATAGATCCAGGAGTGATAATCTGAGGATTATTGGACTTCCTAAAAAGCATGATGAAATAAAGAGCCTAGACACTTTTTTTCAGAAAATCATCAAAGAGAACTGCCCAGATGTTATAGAAACAGAGGGTAAAATAGACATTCAAAGAATTCATCTATCACCTGCTAAAAGAGATTCCAAAATCAAAACTCCAAGAAATATTGTGGCTAAATTTCAGGACTATCAGACTAAGGAAAAAATACTACAAGAAGCTAGGGGAAAACAATTCAAATACAGAGGAGCCACAATAAGGATTACTCAGGATCTAGCAGTGTCCACATTAAAAGATCGAAGGGCCTGGTATCTGATATTCTGAAAGGCTAAGGAACTTGGTATGCAGCCAAGAATAACTTACCCAGACAAAATGAGCATTTTTTCCTAGGAAAGAAGATGGACATTCAATGAAATAGGTGAATTCCATCTATTTCTGACAAAAGAAACGGAACTAAACAGAAAGTTTGACCTCCAAATATAGGACTCAAGAGAAACATAAAAAGGTAAAGAGAAATCTTGGGAACTATATTTCTGTTATGAGTACGCATAAAGAATACATGTATAATTTTGTTTTACTGTTATAAAAAAGAAGCAAGAGGTAGAAAGGAAATTGAACCAGAAAAAGGGAAAAGTGGAGGTACCATATCTCATGAAGAAGCAAAGGAAACCTATTAGATCTGAGGGAAAGAAGGGAGGGAGATGAACATAGTGTGTATCTTACTCTCATCAGAATTGGCTTAAAGAGAAAAATATTAGACATATTCTATTTACAGAGAAACTTTTCCCACCTCATTGAAAAGTGGGAGGGGAAAAGTGAAAAGGGAAGGAATAAGCTAAATAGAAGGGAATACAGAAATTATGAGGAAAGGGGTTAAGAAAAGGAGGGACTTTAAGGTGGGGGGAGGGATCCTAAAGAGGGAGGGCTGCATGAGGCAAGTAATACTCACAAGTAAATAGTTAGCAAACGGGTTTTAACAATTAGCAATTAACAAGGGGAAAGACAAAGTTTCCTAGTGGAACTTAAAATTAACCAAAAGGAATTTGCCTCTATTCCCTCTTAGCCTCACTAAAAAATAATGGTATTAAAAAGATGGGTTTTGTTTCAGGGACCAGTTTGGGATTTTTGAAAGAGCCGTGCAATTTTTTTAAAGTACATTTTTTTTATGCCTTTAGCTTTTATATCACAGTAATTTTTGGAAATGAACTTCTCCCTTCCCCTTTTGCTCTTACTTCTAACAAAAAAAAAGTTAAGCAAAATCCATAAAAATCATGCCCAATTCACTTTTCAGTACTTTACTCTCTATATTTTGAAGAGATAAAGGTATCATCATCTGCTCTTCAGTATCAAAATTATCAAAGTTTGGAGTTCAGTTCTTTATACTATTGTAATCATTGATTACTATTTCTCTGAGTCTTCTTGCTTAAACTGTCCCAGTTCATACAAATCTTCCATATTTTTTTTGAACTGTATAAAATTTTTATTTCCTACTAAGCAATATTCATTAGTTTCAGATATCATAATATTATCATAATATTAACCATTCCCCAATTGATGGCTATCCATTTTGTTCCCAGTTTTTTGCTTTCTCAAAAAGTATTACTATAATTTGATATGTATGGAGTCATTTCCCCCATCTTTGTCTTCCTTGGAGTATATACTAGTAGTGGGATCATTGAGTAGAAGGGTAGGAACAATTTAGTAACTTCTTGTTATTTGAAACTGTTTTTTAGAATGGTTTATGTTAGTATGCCTCTCCATAATCTCTCCAACTATGTGATAAATGTGAGGTGAATTCTAAGAATTAATTTTAAAATGCATTTCTTTCATTTTCAGTGATTTGGAGCAATCTTTCACATAATTGTTGAGAGTTTGTAATTTTTCCTTTAAAGTGTTCATGCTCTTTGACCACTTAATGTCAGAAAATCAAACAAATAAACCTCTTTGTCCTATTTGTGTCAAATCCCTATGTATCCTGAATATCAAATTTTTATCAAATGAATTTGAGTCATTTTCCCCTAGTAAGTCATTTTAAAAAACTTAATTATTTAAAACTTAAATACAAAACAGAAGAAAGGAAAAAAAACATTGTACTATCCACAGCCATTTCTTTTTCTTTAAAAGCTCTGAAATATCCCAAATATAAACCAACCTATTTAATTCTATATCCAAAGTATTATCTATCTGCAATATTTTCCCAAGATATTTTATTAATAAACCAACTCTGTCCATTCAAATAAATATGATGGTTGGAAAAGGATCATTCCTTATCTATTAAATGCAGGTTAGTAACTATTCTTCAATGTTTGATCTTGGAGAGTGCCTGGGGAATTAAGAAGCTCAATGACTTGCCCAAGGTCTTAGTGCTAACCTTAGTGTTTAGAGGCAGGTCTTGCTGACTTGGAAACCAGAATTCTTTCCATTTCACTATGCTGTCTTTACAAACAGGACTATATTTGGGCAAATTATTTACCAGTAGATCGTGAGTTTACTGAAGGCAGGAATTTTTTTTCTCTCTTTGTATCCTAAATATTTAACATTGTGCTTGGCATATAGTAGAAACTTAATAAATGTTTATTGACTTGACTTATGCCATCAGACATCAGACAGTATATAATTAAGTCTTGATAATTGTAATAATTTTTTACATAATCCAAAGATGGCAGTGTTAAAATACATACTCCAATGCCTGTTGGCATCCATAATCTGTCCCAAATTTTTTGGGAGTGGAGATTATTTCATTTTTTCTTTGAAACCCTCATAGTGCATCCCCATAGTTGGTATTTAATAAATGCTTTTGATCAATTGGTTGATCATTTTAAAAACCATTCTCTCAAATAAGTTATGGCATATGAATGTTCTATGAATTGTTCTATAAGAAATGATGAGCAGGCTGATTTCAGAAAAACATGAAAAAACTTATATGAATTGATGCTAAGTGAAGTAAGCAGAACAAAGAGAAGAGTAACCATAAGATGAGGTGATGATTACCTGTGATGGACTTGGTTCTTTTCAACAATGAGGTGATTCAAGGTGATTCTAATAGACTTGTGATGCAAAGTACCACCCTCATCCAGACAGAATTATTGGAAACTGAATATGGAACAAAGCATTGTATTTTCACCTTTTGTTCTTGTTTTTGTTTTTTGCTTGATTTCCACCCCCTTTCTCCTGTTTTTTCCTTTTGGTTTGATTTTTCTTGTACAGAGTGACAAATACGGAAATACATTTAGAAGAATTGCACAGGTTTAACCCATACTGGATTGCTTGCTATCTTGAGGAGGGAGGAAGAGAGGGAAGAAAACTTGGAACACAAGGTTTTGTGAAAATGAATGTTGAAAACTATCTTTAAGGGGCAGCTAAGTGGTACAGTGAATAGAGCACTGGCCCTGGAGTCAGAAGGACCTGAGTTCAAATCCAGACTTAAGACACTTAATACTTATTAGCTATATCATCCTGGATAAGTCATTTAACTTCAGTTGCCTTTTTAAAAACTATCTTTACATGTATTTGGAAAAATGAAATACTATTAAATATTTTTAAATAGGAAAACTCTAGTGACTCCTTCCCCCCCAAAACCCCATTTTATCTCTAAATAGTACATAAAAAGTTTTAATTTGGGCAGCTTTCTGATCCATGGTATCCAAGGTAATAGTATTCTGATCTAATTCAAATCTATACCTGCCCTCCCTAAAAATATTTTAAAATCTTATTTTTTAATCTAGCAGAAAAAAATAAACATACTGGGAATGAACTCAGAGAATTCAAGTGACTCTGAAAAGGATTCTAGTGGCTTGTTCTTCTTCTCCTCATGGAATGGAAGAAAGAATGTGGTACTTCTAGAAAAGGGGGTTTTCAGGAATTTAGAGATAAAGATGCTCAGAAGTCCCAGGACTAAGCTAAGGTCCATCATGAGTGATGGTGCCATAAAAAGTATCCCATATTACAGGAGATATGGGAAAATTCTGAGAAAGGAAGGCAAAAAAACCAAGAAAATGTTACGATCTAAAAGTTTTGTTGAGTTGAGGGGGGAGGCACTAAACTTCTTAGGGTGACAAAAGGGAGCTCCCTAGAAAAGTGTGTGATAACCATTGCCTCTCTAAAGGAATTCAGATACTATTCTTTTATGTTCTTTACTGCCTTCAATAAATCTACTCTATAGTTGATTTTTTTTAATCCCATTGCTTGCAGAGGACTGAGAGTCATTTGAGAATAACAAGGCAAATTCCAATGTACATGGGTGGGGAAAGAAATTACTTTATAAAGTAATGATGTTTATTGGAGAGAGATCCTCCAAATGAACTCAAATCTACCAGTCAGAGGTTGAAATGTGATACTTAGGTTACATAGATATTCATTTATTCTGTATTTCAAAACTAAAGGTTTTTCTTTCCTTTGCTCTTTTTATATTGTACTATAAATGCCATTTGAAAGCATTTTACAAAACCTTTTTTTTTTCCACTTTTAAGTTCCCATTTTGGTGGCTAGACGCCCAAATGTATTATTGTGATAGCTTTGAGCCGCAAGGCTTGGGCTGATAGAGCACTAAACTATAGTAAATTACATATGGAAATCATTTTAAACTTAGATTATATTATTGAAAACTGATTAGAATGAACTCTGTATAGTAATTAGTTATGGGTGAATATTCCTAAGATATTTAAATGGTCTTTCCAAATATGGGCATATACAAAGTTATAAATTATGTATTTCAGCAATCCCTCTATCAAACTCTTTAGTAAGGGAGCCAAATATTTTAAAACCTTTAAGCTAATTTCTACTCTATAATTAATAAATGACTGATTTTTAGGAAAGTAAAAAGATAGCATTAGTGTGCCTGGTTTACTTCTGGTTCTGTCATTAGATCCTTCAATTAAGTTTCCTTCTTCAAATTCTTATGAGCCTCTTTTTACTCTTTGTTTCATCACCTCTTTTAGTAAGTTAGTTCATATATTTATTAAAACATATGTGAGTGCATCAAATGGCCTATCATAAACAATCTGACAGCATTTAAAGTGACCAAAAAGAAAATCAATGCTTATGAAACAAAAGCTTGAAAAAAGGATAAAAAAATGTTGCTATTTTAATTAAATTTCATTCTTTTAGCACATATTTATAGTATCCCAAATGTGCGTAAAAACAACAGTACATCTGTGCAGGAATGATTTAGAAGGAGAGAAAGCATGGCCAAAGACTCCATTAAATAACATGATTTTAACACATTTATAAACATGATTGAGATGAAATAAAATTTTCTTTAATCTTATCAATTCAAATTTTACCACATTCTCATGATTATAATCTTTAAGGAGTTAAAAAAAAAACTCATGGCTGTAGTTTACAGAAAGTTAAAAGGTTCATAATTGCCATAGTCCCAAAAGCCCTGACTATTCCCATTGTACAGTCTTTATTGGGAAGAAAATGTATAGTGTCTTATATTGATTGTTTAAAACCCTGTTATGCGAATATTAGTAAAAAAAAAAACTGTCAAAATGCCAAGAATTTGGGAGAAATTAACTCAGGTTAGTTACAAATGGTTTTCATTTATTTGCAATCTGGTTGGCTCATGGCATTATTCTTCTTGATCTTTGGGAATAACAATAATAATATTGATTGCTCATGCGTATACAAAGTATATTTACATATACATTTACAAAATATCTTATATATAATAACCCAACAAGGTAGAGGGTATCATCATTATTATTATTGAGCCAGTTAGTTGGTGCGTAGATAAAAGGACCTAACCTGAAATGAGGAAGCTGAGTGCAAATTTGGCCTCAAACATTCAGTAGCTAAGTGCATTAGGCCTCTGTCTGCCTTGATTTTCTCATGCATAAAATGAAGATGATAATAGCATCTCCATCTCAGGGTTGTTATGAGGATCAAATGAGAAAAGAAATGTAAATTTAGCGTAATGCAGGCCATAGTAAACTCTATATATACATGTTCGCTATCATCAATAGTAGTATCCCATTTTACAGATCAGGAAAATGAGACTCGAAGTCCATTTCATAATTTATGGCATTACAGCATGGACTACTGAAAGAAGCATTGGCTCTGGAGTCAGAGCAGGCAGGTTCAAATTCTATTTCAAACTCTTATCTGGGTGACCCTGGGAAAGTGATTTAATCTTCCTGAGGTCAAAGTTTTCTCATATATTAAATGAAAGAGTTGAACAAGATGGATTCTGAGGTCCCATTCTCCAAACTTTGTTGTTCCAATTCCATTACTTTATATACTAAACCATGTGAACATTTTAAGGCTCATGTAACCATCGCTTCCTAATTTAAGTAACACTAATTCTTGACTCAATTCTGAATGTACTTCAGAACTTAAAATTTCATTATTAAGAATATTATTACTAGACAGCTTTTAGATGATTTTATTTTAATGAATGAAAAACTTTCTCAGCCCTTGCCATATACCAAGCACTGGGGATAGCAACTGAAAAAGGAGAAAGTTCCTACTTTCAAAGCTTTCATATTCTAATTAGGGAAGAGAACACATGTAGGAGAGTTCAATTGTATGTCTAATGGAAAAGGCAGGAGACCTTAGGGGTACATATGAAGTGTCTGTACTATAGGAGCTACCTACTATCATTAGGGGAAGGGAGTAGGGATGTGTGTAAGGTTCAGAGTGGAGAAGAGATAATGAGTTCCTGCTGAAAGGGGTAGGAATAATGGGTTCAGTGTCTGGCTGGCAGGGATAAAGGAGAAGATAGCATTGATAGGAAAATGTGAGGAAAATAAGGTTCCTCTAAATGCTAGTTTGGGCTGGGACCTTCCAGCTAGTCCCTGATAGAATCTGGACCATTTTGCTAGTAGTATAACCTTTGATATTGATTTTAGGAATCCTACAAGAACTCATAACCATCCTTTTTCATTATCATATCACAGTAAATTCAAGTTCTTCTAAAACTAGAATCTTTGTCACTGAGAAGGATTCCATGCACCTACCCTCAAAGACTATCAATTGTACTTCTTTTGTTATTCATTATGAAAATCTTTCAGGGGCATCTAGGTGGTACAATGGAAAGAGTCCTGGAGTTAGGAGGACCCGAGTTCAAATTCAGTCTCAGATACTTGACATTTACTAACTCTGTGATTCTGGGCAAATCATTTAACCTCAGTTCCCTGACCTAAAAAAAAAGTCTTTCAAGGTCAGTGTTTCCATCCTCTTCCTCAAATCCAAGACTAAGCTAGTATTAACATAAATTAACTCATTTTTAATTATATGGAAGCATCATGAATAACACTATAACTTTTACTTTTACATAATCTTCGTTTATCAGTATCTGAATCTCTCCTACCCAGAGGCACATTCCTAAAAGAAAGGGTTAATATATTATTTGGGACAAATGAGATATTTAAAGTACTTATCAGTGCCTGGCAGACTTTGGGTACTTAATAGTACCTAATAAATACTCATTCCTCCCTTCTTCCTTATAATAAAGAATTAAATGAGAAAAAAAGGGAAAAAGAACCACTTTAGTAAAGTGAACTTAAATCTCAAATGAGTTAAATATTACATGAAGTTATTGTTGTTTATTCTTCATTCAGTATTTTGCACCAAATGAAGGATGTACCTTCACTTATCTTTTCTTCTTCACCAAGGATGATCATAATTATACAACATTCCACTTCAATTTTATTTATTGCTGTTGTGTTTTCCATGTTGTTGTAGTCATTGTGTACATCATTGTTCTTATCTTGACTGCTTCATTTTGTATCTATTTATATAAAATTTCCATTGCTTTTTTTATTTCTTATTTATTCATTACTCCATCCATTAGACTGAAAGTTCCTTGAGGACACTGTCTTCCTTTGTATCTCTAGCACTCAGTCTAGTGCCTGGAACAGAGTGGGAATTTAATAAATGCTTGTTAGACATTTCTGATAGTACAGAAATATTACATTACCTCAATGTGCCACATTTTCTTGAGTCAATTCCCAACTGGTGTGAACCTATTTACCACTATGAAAAGTACTATGTTTCAGTGTATATGGGACATTAAAAAATTTCTTTAACCTCCTTGGAATACATGACTAGCAATGAGCTCTTTGGTTAAAAGGCATAACCTAATTAGAATTTTAAGCTGCCTTATTTTTTTTAAATTTAGCACTTCTTCATTTAATGATTTTTGCTCCTACAGATGGAATTTGAGTCATATTACATAGACTGAGTCATCAGTGGGTTTTTTTTCCACTCTTCATTCTGACATTGCTGATGGTTGTATATGTGAATCTTGTGCAAATGCCTTAGAATCATTTTTCTATGCTCTGGTTGTTAACAAAACCTGAATATTTTCTGCCTCCACTTTTTTATTATTGATTACTGTGTTTTAAGTTGGATCCTGCTGTTTCTGTCTTTAGCAGCAGCCTGTCAGGTACACTTTATCAAAGGCTTTCAGAAAATCTAGATAAATGGTACTGTGTACCCTGAAACTGTCAGACCGGCCTTCTACATCTTCACATTTGGAAATATTTAAGCTAGATCTTTCTTGCCTCCTTTGATTTACTTTTGCTTCATTGGGTCCAGATATCAATCCGATAAATGAAGACACAACCATTTCTGAATCCGAGAAGCCTCCAGTATATGCCTTTGGAAGAACTGTCTCTAAGGAAGGACAAATGAGGAAAATATCTGACTCTGAGCTTTGCAAGACTCTTGATGCTAATGGCTATGCAATAATTCAGGCAGGCATTGGGAGAGCCCAGATAGCTTAGATAGATGGAGCTGAAAAAAAAAAAAAAAGGAAAGGGAAAGAAAAGGCATAAAACTTAAGTACATACATTCAGCTCATGATATGAATGACAACAAAGTCACTCCTTCCTCTCTGCACCCCCCCCCCAAACTGGTATAGCCTCTTTTTGTGACTCCTTTGCCTTTCCCAGGCTTTTCTTATTATTCATTTTAAACTGACTTTAACATTATAACATTTTAGTAGATGGTGATCTCATAACTATAGATAATATATCCTAATTGTTGTTATTTGCATTTGTTGTTAAGTCATTTCAGTCATGTCATGACTTCAGTCATGACTGACCCAATATGGGTTTTTCCTGACAAAAGACCTTGCAGTAATTTGTCATTTCCTTCTCCAGCTCATTTGACAGATGAAGAAACTAAGGCAAACAGGGTTAAGTTTAGGGTTAGGGAAGTATCTAAGGCCAGATTTGAATTCAGGTCTTCCTGAATCCATGGTTAGTGCTCTATCCACTGCACCAATTTGTGCACTTAGCCCAGTTGCATAGCTCCAATAAGCCACACATTTTCATCTTGTAAAATGATTGACTATATCCTACCATAAAAGATCTTCCCCACATGCTGGAGGCCTTCCTCCAGATCTTTTGATGACTCATGAGAACTAGGGCAGTCCTGGGATACAGTCATCTCTTAGTCTTGCTAGCTTTTATTGATAATATATTTTGTGAATGACATCCTTTAAATGTTGTGCACAAGTTATCTTTGACATTAAAAAAGTAAGAAAAATACTCAACAAAGGTGTCTACCAGTCACAGAAGATATGGAGTTTGAATGGAAGTGAAGCTGTCTGTGTATAATGAGAACTACGAGATACTCCTATTTGCATATGACATTGTGCTGATGTGTTAACACATGAGAATTCTGCAGGGCCTCTTTCATGAGCTTCCATGACTACTCAAAACTCTAATAATCTAACTAGAACAAAATCAAATGGAGGAAGAATACTTATTATCCAAAGGATGACATGTACTAATGACCAACTCATTGAATTCATTTATTAGTACATGAATCTTGGAGTAACATTATAAATGGATAGTGAGTTGATCCAAAATTAAAGGAAGAAAATAGGCTGAATTTTTTTTTTGGAAATTGCGTAGCACTATTCTTAGTCATAAAACCCCAACACTAGTATTTTTTTTTTATTGTAAAAGTAATATGTAAATTTGTTAGAGGGTTGGGTTTAGAGACAGAAAGGATAAAGTTCAAATCTTGACTCCAACTATTACTGACTTAGTGATCCTGGACAAAATATTTATAATTCAAACAAAGTCCTAGGACAGATATATGGAATTTTTCATATCAGAAATTCATTCCTATACTGAAAAATTACAGATTTTTGATTCTACAAGGCTGGCAATAAATCAGTAAGCAGTTATTAAGCACCTGTCATGTGCCAGTCACAGGCTAAGTTCTGAGAAGAGAAAATTAAAAATGAAAAAAAAAAGTTCCTGCCTTCAGGGAGTTTCTATTCCAATAGAAGAAACAAGATGTACATATAGAAGTATATACAGAATAAATGTTAAATAAATATGAGGGAGTTAAATACAAAGCAGTTTAGTAGGAAAGGCACAAGCAGTAGGGTAGAGAAGGAACAGCATCATGTAGGTAGTATTTTAGCTGCATCTAAGTTTATGAAAGAGATTCTGAAAGGAGGAAGTAAGAATCATGGATCACCTCATTCTCTAAAGAATCAAAATCAAAGATGATCCAAAGAGCAATGGAAAGATCCATAGTGAGTATCATTAGGCTTCAAAATCATCGGCCTAACTAGCTAAATCAAACTTGTTTTGGGAGGAAGGAAAAAGGGCATGAAGTGGAGAGGTTCACCATATGCTCATCTATCCCTCATACTAGAGAGAGAAGGATGGCATCAGGGAAAGACTGAGCTAATATCAATTTTTCTCAATTGATAACTCTCACTTTCCCTCTCTCCCAGCCCAAGCAATCTGGTAAAGTACAACTTTTCTCTATCTCTACACATGAATATTTAAGATACAGTTAGATGTGATAGAATTTTGGTCATTCAGTCTTTAATATAAATTTTGACATATCAAATGTTTCCTCTTCAAGTTCAAAATAATTATATACTACTCTTTTAGAGTAAAAGTCTTTTATTTAGGTGAATGCTAGCCATGTAGCTCTTCTACAGCCCAGAGTTATTGATAGATCACTGATCACAGAAAACTCTAGTAAACTCAACTGCTTACACCTTATCTTTGTCCTTTCTGGTTCCAGGTTTTGGTCCCCTTTCTTTTCTCTGAAATACTGATTTTGGCTCAGCATGTTCTTTTGACTGCTTCTCTAATGTGACATTGTGACAGAACATTTGCCTTCTTGGATTCTAGCATTGAAAACCTAAGGATGCTGACTTCTACGTGAACCCACTCCTGATATGTTCAGTTAGTCCCAGACTCACAGTACTTTATTTCCTGGAAGACTTGTGGCTACCCACAGTACTTAGAGAATTCCACCAATAACAATAAAATAATCTTATAACTTCTCAGGATCCTATGAGGTCTAAAGAAAATCTGCTATCCTCTTTCTGTCTCAAGTTATTCATTATTTAAATAATGATCAACATTTTACCTATTTTTCTGGGAAGTTATGTGAATTAATGTTTATAAAACAATTTGAATACATGTAGCACCCCAAAAATGCCAGCTAGGATCATCTTCATTGCTTTAGAAACCCCAATAATTCATAATTCACCATAATATAGATACAAAATCTTTGTCTTTGCTATAGTAACTGTACTATAGTAACATACAATAGTATGTTATAGTAATATACAATTTATATAAAATTGCTATAGTAACATAATTTATATAAAATGCATACAGTCTTTAAAATCTGAAGTCATTTAGTGGCAGCAAATCATATTTCATAGTTATAATGAAACTACTTTTATTACTGTTTGAAAAAATAATCAACTACTGCTTAGAAAACTGGAGTGGAAGGTATTAGTAGCAATTTTTGAGATCCTTGGATGATATGTATGACCCAGTGAATTAATGACGAACTTGCTAATACTAGGTAATTTTTAAAAATTACCTTCGGCTTTGGACATTTGATTTCTTTTTTTTTTAGAATTATAATCTTTCCTTCTTGAGGAATCTGCTTGTATAAAAGTTTCCTGAAGTGAAACATGCTTTGCCTATAGAGATAGGCCTATGCCTAGAGATATAAAAATATAGTTGTCATTAACATAGAACAAATTCTTAAAAGCTCCCTTCTTAACTGCCATGCTATCTTTGCAAAGTAGAAATTACTACATGTTAATTGAACTTAATTAACTATTTTAAAAATATGTAAACTCATGGCAGTATATACTAGTAATAAAGTATATTCATAAGTAATAACAATAATAATATGTTATTAAAACATCATCAAATTTTTCTTAGTCACTTATTGTTTACATATTGAAAAACAGTGCTCATTGTAAAGGCAAAAGTGTTTTCTCAAAACACATTTTTGCTCATTTAGGTCCAGCTTCAGAAGATAATCAAAGGGACAACTGTTGAAAACCTGGGGATTTTGACATCTCACCGCAAGAATCCCTATCTCACACCTCTACCTATCCTTGAAAAAGATGCAAAGAAAGGTCAGTGATCCATTTATCAGAATTGTAATATAGCAGAACAAGCTCTGAACCAGGTAATAGAAGCAACTACTGTCGTTTCCAGCCCTGCCACTAACTAGCTGTGTAAGTTTTAGGCAAATTACCAGGCTCTGGTAATTCTGGCCTCCAGTTTCTTATCAATTTACATGGTTTGAATTATCTAGCATTTCTATTCTGATAACTCCTGTATACATATAATCAGCCATAGTCTTTTTCCTGAGCTCTAGGTTGGCATCACCACATGCTTTTTTTGAATATCTTATTTTATTTTTGAAGGCAGTCAGGATTAAGTGAGTTACCCAGGTTACAAGGAGGCTAGTAAGTATCTGAGGCTGGATTTACACTCAGGTCCTCCTGACTTCAGGGCCAGTGCGCTCTCCACTGCTCCTTTTTGGGGCATTGTAAATGAGATGTTCTATCTCATATTTCCCCCCAAATCATGTTTTTTTCCTGAATTTCTCTATTACTTTCAGGAACCTTCCATATTTCTAGTCACACAGAATTTCATTCTTGGTGTCATTCTCAGCACCTCATTCTCTGTCACTGCCAAATCTTGTTATTTCTACCTCAACTGCATCTTTTACATCAATGCTGTTCATAGGACCATCATGATAGTTCAAGTCATCCTCATCTGTCGTCTGAACTCTTTAAAAGTGGCAACCTAAAAGGTTTTTCTGCCTCTTCCTAACTAATTCACCCTCCACAAACCTGCTGAATGAGTTTCTTAAAGCTTAGTTCTGACCATATCACAGTTTGATTACCCCTATTGCCAAATACAAACTTCTCTGAATGACATTGAAAACTCATTTAGCAACCTGATCTCAACCTTTCTTTCCAGCCCTGTAATGCATTACTTTGTGTACATTATGATCCATCCTAACTAGCCTTCTTACTTCGTGTGCTTTTTAATTGAGTGTTTTAATTGAGTAAGTGAAAACAAGTTGTCCATGAGACATCAAGAAACAATAAAAGGAAATCAAAAGAATGAAAAAAATAGAAGAAAGTATGAAAAGGAGATAATAGTTAGAAAACTAGTTCCTTTATATCAACTATCTTCCATGTCTGAAATACACTTCCTTATCACCTCCACTCATTTCAATGTATTCCAAGTCCCAATGCCAATTGATAATGAGAATCTCTCCTTGACGGAGAGATTTTCCCTTTCCCAACTGAATCTAAGTAGGGAAAATAGAAGAGGAGGAGAATGTAAGAGAATATTGACAGATGTCTATTTAATCCCACTTTCTCCTTGCTTCCAGCAGTGAAAAACCCTTAGAAAAATCCTCAAGAACTGTGTGGTTTGCTATAGAGATAGGAGAAAAGGAAAGAAATCTAAAGTCTAGTCTGTTCTGCAGAGGTCAGGAAGGACTTTTGGTTCAAAAATCAAACATAATAGCAATGGAAAGTGGGTTAGGTCAGCTGATTCCTTGGGACTCAATAAAAAATAAAACTATCTCAGAAGGAAATTACATTGACTGGAGGCATGAGCTGCTCTTAAATCATGTTCTTGGAGCTCCTGTACCAGATTTTCACTGCCTTCTCAGCTCCTGACTTCCTACCTTAGAATCATTTCCCCTGCCTAGCCCTACCCTAATCCAATCACTGACTCTACTCTCAGCTACATATAGTTGGGGGAGGTCTCACTCTCACTGTCAGGTGGGGCTAAAGAAAATGAGGATGAAAAGTTTTCCATCTCACTACAGTCACTCAGTGACGGTACTATTCCTTATTATGACTTTCACTCATATACAGTCTGTATTATACTCCTCATTCTGTCTTCTCTACTGTAGTTCCATATATGAATGCTCAGTCTTAAAATCAGGATATACCACTCTCATGTTTTACTATAGCTACTACTGCTTTCTTGTCTTCTCACATTCCCATCCCCCAACAGACACTGTCTTCTGTTTCTCATTCATAAATCTTTATCCATAGATAACTCTTGCCAACTCTTTCTTCAACATCTTCTCCAAGAGAAAATATCTTCATGAGAAAATCATGACATTCATATCTTCTCTCTTGGTGATTATGCCAGCTTTATGAGTTAACCTATCCTTTCTTTGCAGAAGGATCTCAAATTAATCTTTATTCAGCCCAGGTCTGTCTCCTTAGTTTCAATTATTATATTCCCAATTAATTTCTGAAGCTATCCAGTGGAATAATCCATAGGCATATCAAACTTAATGTGTGCAAAAAAGAATTCTTTATTCTTTCCCTTAAAACTTAACAATCTTCCATAATTTGCTGTTTTGTTGAAAATTACAATATCGTTCCAGGAAGTCAGGTTTCTAACTTCATAATCATCCTTCTCTTTCTTTTCTCTCATCTACATATATCCATTCAGTTGCTAAAACTCTTTGATTCTACTGCTACATCCATCTCCTTCTCTTCATTCACATTACCACCATCCTAGTTCAGGGACTTATAACACTTTGCTCGAACAAAAGGTGTCTAAGTCTTACTTGGCTTATAGTAGGCACTAAATAAAGTTTATTGACTGACAGGACAGCCTCATAATTGGCTCTCCTGCTTCTAGCCTCTCCTCTGTCCTTACAGCTATCAAAATAATCTTCATAAATTAGACATCTGACCCTTTTCTGAAGTCTGCAGAGATCCCAATTGCCATTAGGATATTATACAATCTTCTTATTTTGGCATTTCAAGATCTCCATTATTTGCCTCAAACTTGTATTTCCAAGTTTATTCATGTTACTATTCTTCATGTACTCTATTTTTCCAGCCAAACTGAACTATTTGCTATTCATCAAACTTGCCTTGTGATCTCTTGTCTCTGAGATTATGTCTCATACCTGACCCACACTTTCTCCTCTTTTCTGCTTCTTAGTATCATCTCTTGCCTCTAAGGCTTGACTCAGGCATCCCCTTTCCTCTGTGAAACTTTTTCTAATCACTCTCTTTTTTGGTTCTCTTTTCCTCTTGAAATTATATTTATCTGTTTCTGTGTTTTATCTCCAAGAAGATGTTTGAAGGCTGTTCTTCATTTTTGTGCTTCTTGAGGAAGGCAGAGCCAAGGTGTGGAGTAAAGGCAGCATCTCACAGGGTATTACAGGATTATATTATCTTTGATGGTACTAGGAGCAGAACTCTCTTGCATTGTCCATACGTGATTCCAGGTTGCAATTCCAGGGTAAGGAAGAATACTACCAGGAGCCAGGACCCTGGTCACAAGGTTCCAGGGTAAAAAAAGTGATTGTGGTCACCAAAAGCACAGGTCAGTAGAGTAATGACCACACAAAATTAGATCATACCTTCTTAGATCATACCACCTGGAACAATTGAAAAATTACAGAATCCCAGAACTAGTAATGAAAACAGTAGCACAAAAAAAAAAAACCTGAAGCTTGGGACAATGCCCTTTTGGCACTCAGAGCCAACTTTTACATAAAGTTAAAAGTGAATAGACTGGAAAAACAAGTAAACAACAACAAAAAAGAATTGACCATAGAAAGTTATTATGGTGGCAAAGAAGATCAAAACAAAAACTCAGAAGAAAACAACAAAATCAAAGCAGCTACATACAAAGCTTCAATGAAAAATGATAATTTGTCTCAAGTCCTGGAAATGTAATGCCAGAGAAACTGAGGCAAGATAAAGATTAGAGAGTATTTAATAATTTATTTTAAAGGGAGAGATTTACTGGGACCAAATGGATTCTCCAAGAAGCCAACAAACAATGTGAGTTCTCAATGACTTATATACACATGGCTCAGACTCAAGGGGTAGACTGAGGCAGGGATTGAGTCAGGGTGCTGAGAGTGTGAACAGTACTCTGACAGGGTGGGGTGAGCCTCCAGGGATGAGCTGACATAATAGGGGAAGGCACCCTGGACATAGAGAGAGGCATCTTGATAAGACGTATCTGACATTCCAGTAGCATGGGATGGAGAGAGGCATTCTGATATTCTAAAACATAAGATCTTTTATCCTTATCAAATATTCTGATAAAGAGGAGGGGAGGTGTAGCAGGACTGAGCTTTGAGCTGATAATTATAGACTGAAGCAGAGAAACTGAGTCAGGACTGGGTCAGGATAATTAGGGAAACTGAGTCAGGACAATAAAAGAGAACTGTGGCATAACAGAAAGACTCAAGATAATTTTACCAATTGAGTAAGAGAGGTAGAGGAAAAATGGGAAAAGAAACTGGAGTGCTGAAAAAAAATCATTAAAAAAAGTCACCAGTTTTGTAAAGGAGGCACAAAAATACTTAAGAAAAAAATATTTCAGAAAAAAATATTTTAAAAGGCAAAATTCCCTGAAGAAAAGAAATACTTTAAAATTAGAATTGGTCAAATAGAAAAGGAAATACAAAAACTCACTAAAGAAAGTAATTTTTAAAATTAGAATTGAGTAAGTGAAAACAAATTCTCCACGAGATATCAAAAAACAATAAAAGGAAATCAAAAGAATGAAAAAAATAGAAGAAAGGGTAAAAAGAAGAAATTGTTAGAAAAACAACTAATATAGAAAATAAATCTAGGAGAAAAATTTAAGAATTATAGGACAATCTGAAAGTGATGATTTCATCATCATCATCATAAAAGACATCATATTTCAAACAATTATCAAGGATATTTGATGTCCTGATATCCTAGAATCTGAGGGTAAAATAGAAATGGAAAGCATCTATCAATACCTCCTCAAAAAGATCCCAAAATGAAAATTTCCAGGTATGTTTTAGTCAAATTCCAGAGCTCTTGGGACAAGGGCAAAATATTGTAATCAGCTAGAAAGAATCAATTTGAATATCAAGGAACTACAGTTAAGTTAATACAAGATTTAACAGCTTCTACATTAAAGTAGTCACGATATTAGAATATGATATTCTGGAGGATTATAATAAAGTATTTCCTATTTAGCAAAGCTGAATATAATCCTGGGAGTAGGGCAGGAAATGAATATTTAACGACAATAAGGACTTTCAAGGATTCCTGAAGAAAAAAAATCAGTGCTGAATAGAAAAATTGACTTTCAAATACAATATTCAAGAGAAGCCTGAAAAAGTGAGCAGGAAAAAGAAATAATAAAGGATTCAATAAGGTTGAATAAACTGTGTACTTTCCTACATGGGAAGATGATACTTGTAAATCTAAAGAACTTCATCATTATTAGGACAGTTAGAAGGACTGTACACAGACACAGAGAGCACAGGTGTGAACTCACTATAATTAGATGATATCTAATATATATAAAATTGGGGAGTGAGAAAAAGGGATGCTCTAGGAGAAAGGGGAAGGAAGAGGTGAAATGGGATAAAAGATCATTTACAATAGGGGGGAAATAAAGAGTAAGTTGGCAGGCAACATATGCATCTTGTTCTCATTGGAATTAGCTCAAAAAGGGAATAAACCTAAATATACTTGAGTATAAAAATCTATACTACACTGTAGGGAAGTTTGAAATGAAGGAGATTAGAAAAGGAGGATGGGCAGATTGGATGAGATAATAATCAGAAGTAAAATATTTTTTAGAAGGGACAGGTAAAAGGAGAGACAGAGGAGGCGGGGAATCAGTTTGGAGAGAAATACAGAGTAATCATAACTGTGAGTGTAAATGGCATGGATTTATCCATAACATTCACCCATAAGAAGCAGAAGAATGGATTAACAACCAGAAACCTACAATATGTTGTTTACAAGAAACAAATTTGAAGCAGAGAGACACAAGCACACACAGAGAGTAAGGATAAGGGACTGCAGCAGAATTTTATTATGCTTCAGTTGGAGTGACAAAAAAAAGCATAACAGTCGTGATTTCAAGCAAAGCAAAAGCAAAAGTAGATCTAATTAAAAGAGAACATCAGGAAAACTGTATTTTGCTGAAAGGTACTATAGATAATGAACAGCAATATTAAACATATATGCACCAAATGGTATAGTATTCAAATTCTTAAAATAGATAATAAAACTATACTAGTTTAAGACTTCAACTTTTCCCTCTCAGAATTAGATAATCCACCCAAAAAAGAAAAAAAGTCAAAAAGATAAATAGAAGTATTTGAAAAGTTAGATATAATAGACCTTTAGGGAAAAATGAATGAAAATAGAAGGGAATATGCCTCTTCTCAGCAAAATTGCCTGTGTATTAGAAACTTCACAAACAAATGAAGAAAAGAAGTATTAAATATATCCTTTTCAATTAAAAATTCCATTCAATAAAGGACCACAGAAATGCATTAAAAACGAATTAGAAACAAAATAACCTAATCCTAAAGAATGAGTATATCAAAAAACAAATCATAGAATAATAATTTCATTAAAGAGAATGACAACAATGAGACAACATATAAAAATCTATGAGATGCAGAAAAGTTTTATCTAAATGCTTACCTCAATAAAATAGAAAAATACCAGATAAATGAATTGGACATACAACTAAAAAAATTAGAAAAGGAACAAATTAAAAATCCCTATTTAAGCACAAATTGGAAATCCTGAAAATCAAAGGAGAGATTAATAAAAATGAAAGAAAACCATTAAAATAATAAAATTAAGAGATAGCTTATTTTAAAACCAATAAAATAATAATACTTTTGTTTAATTTGACTTTTTAAAAAAGAAGAAAAGCAAATTACCAGTATCAAAAATGAAAAGGATGAATTCACTCCCAATGAAGATGAAATTAAAGCAATGATTATGAGTTATTTTAGATGAATATTTGCAAAAATAAAAATTGCCCAGATTAATGAAAGAGAAAAGTCAAAGACTTTAATGTTATCTTAGAAAAATAAATTGAACAAGCTATCAATGAGCTCCCTGAGAATATATCCCAGGACCTGGGGAATTCATAAATGAATACTACCAAGTATTTAAAGAAAAATTAATACTAATTCTATGTAAACTATTTGGGAAAATAAGCAAAGAAGGAGTCCTACCAAATTCCTTTTATGACATAAATGTGGTGCTGATACCTAAATCAGGAAGAGCAAAATCAGAAAAAAGAAAGCTATCGGCCAATTTTAGTAATCAATGTTGATACAAAAAAATAAAATAAAATGCTAGCACTGAGATTACAGCAAAATACCACAAAGATCATACACTATGACCAGGTAGGATTTGTATTATAAATGCAGAACTGTTTCAATATTAGAAAAAACTATCAGCATAATTGACCATCCCACTAACAAGAGTAACAGAAATCATGATTATCTCAATAGATTCAGAAAAAGTTTTTATTAAAAACACTAAAATTCATAGGAATAAATAGATCTTTCTATGAAATGATAAACAGTATCAACAGACATTATCTGTAATGAGGATAAATTAGGAGCCTTTCCAATAAGATCAGGGTGAATGAAAGATGCCCATTTTTATGACTATTACTCAATATTGTACTAGAAATGCTAGTCATAGCATATGAGAAGAAAAAGAAATGGAAGGAATTATAATAGACAATGACAAAACATGCTTTGCATATTGGCATACTTGGTATACTTCATATAATGGTATACTTGGAGAATCCTAAAGAATCAACTAAAAAAACTTGTTGAAATAATTAACAGCTTTAGCTGAATTGTAAGATAAATACTAAAGTAACCCACATAAATCAAAACCAACTGGTATTGGTTAAGAAATAGAGTAATGATTCAGTGGAATTGAATAAATATATAACATATAGTAATAAATGACCATAGTAATCTAATGTTTGATAAATTCCCAAATCCAAGATTTGGGGATTAAAAATTCACAATTTGATAAAAACTGCTAGAAAAAATTGGAAAGAAGTTTGGCAGAAACTAGACCAACATCTCACACTATATACCAAGATAAGGTCAAAATGGCTATGTGATTTAAACATAAAGGGTAATACATAAGCAAATTAGAGGATTATGGAATGGTTGACTTTACAGATCTCTAGATAAGGGAGAATTTTATGGCAAGACAAGAGATAGAGAGCATTATAAGAAGTAAAATAAATAATTTTGATTACATTAAGTTAAAAAGAGTTTGCACAAACAAACTTATTAGAAAAGAAAAAAGTGGGTAAGTGTGGATGGGGGGGGTACTTTACAGCTAGTTTCTCTTATCTACAGACATCATTTCTCAAATATGTAGATAATCAAATCAAATTTATAAGAGTACAAATTATCCCCCAATTGATAAATGGTCAAGGGACATAATAAACAAGCAATTTTCAGACAAGAATTAAACTTTCTGTAGTCATATTAAAAAATGTGAAGACCACATATTTTAAAATCAGCCGGAGTCAGGAATTCAGGTTAGGGGAAAATCGTCAGTCTTTATTTTCAGTGAAGAAAGATCGGAGGTGGAAGAGAACGGGCAATAGCCCAATGTGTGTAGCTGAGTCAAGAAGCTAGCTAGACCAGAAGCCACAGGACCAGTAGCTGGGAGTATGGAACCCAGGCCAATCTCTCCCAGCCTCTCTTCCTGTCTCTCTCTCTCTCTGCCTCCACCCACCAAAATTGTCATTTCCTATACAACACATCAGGATTGCACAGAGAGTGGGCAGGGACCATTCTTTATCCAATCATGTATATTAATAGAGTATAGTCCAATTACTATTTAGCCTCACATACTTGGGACCTCAGTGCATCAACTCAAACTTCAGCCCATTACAAAAAAAATACTTTGCTTCTTTAAAAAATGTTAATTTAAAAAACTTTAAGGTACTATCTTGCACCTATCAGATTGTCTAATATTACAGAAAAGGAAAATGAAAAATGTTGGAAGAGATCTGCAAAAATTGGGACAGTAATGAACTTTTGGTATAGTTATGAACTGATCCAGCTATTCTAGAGAGCAATTTGAAAAAATTCAAAAGGCTATAAAATTGTGCATATTCTTCAATTCAGAAATACTACAACCAATTTACATCCTAAAGAGATTAATTTATTAAAAGGAAAAGAACCTATATGTACAAAAAATTTTGTAACAGCTTTTTTTTGGTGATAGCATTAGAAAAATTAGAAGTTGAGAGGATGCCCATCAAGTGGAAAATGGGTAAATAAGTTATGATATATGATTGCAATGGAATATAATTGTACTATAAGAAAGGGTGAGCAGGGAGCTTGTAGAAAAAACCTGGAAAGGATTACTTAAACATCAATGATGCAAAGTGAAGTGAGTACAATCAAGAGGGTATTATATATGGTAACAGCAATATATACATCTCAATAATACAATAAAAACAACATCTCAATAATACAATAAAAACAAGGCAATTCCAAAGGACTCATGATGAAAAACACTTTCTACTTCCAGAGAAGTGCTAGTTACTTTCCAGAGAAAGAACTTATAAAGTGTGAACACAAATTTAAGGCTATTGTTTTTTCTGTTTTCTTCACAACACGATTAATATGTTTGCTTAGCTGCATATGTATTATCTACTCAAATTGCTTACCTTCTCAATGAGGAAATAAGAGAAGGAAGAGATGAAGAGAATTTGGAGATGGAAATTTTTTTAAGTATCAAAAAATTTCACATGTAATTGAAAAAATAATATATTTTTTAAAAAATTGAATTGACTTCAATTTGGCTAAATAAGTTGTGGTATATGAATGTAATTGAATTGTATTGAATCATGGCAGATTACGTGATATACTTTCAACTAGGCTTCCAATGCACTTCATTCTTCTCTACTTCACTTGACTCCCTCTCTCATTCCTAAATCTGTTCCAAATTTTTCTTCTTTCCTCTTCTTTATTTTCAAAACCTTTTCTATTCCACACCACACAGATGATGAAATTCTCACTTCATTAAGTTTGAAACTCTTCTGTGTTCCCCTCATCCTCCTACTGTTTTTCTCAAAACTTCTAAAAAAATCATCTTCTACCCTTTCTTTCCCATTGATTCTATATTAAAAAGGATATTCTTATTACTCATTAAGGTCAATCTGCCCCTTTCACCACTGGTTCCATGTCTCCTTACCACCTTCTAAACTTTGCTCCAGAAATTGATCTGTTTTTTCCAGGTATCTTTCTCATCCTGTAACTTTTTTCTTTCTATCTACAAACACATTCAGTTTTCCCTTATATTTTTTTAAAAAGCCTTCCCTTTATCCTTCTATTTTTTTTAGCTAATGACCCCTATTTTTATCCTCCCATTCATTTGGAAAAGTTATCTATATACAATTGCTTGGTATAATATATCCTGTCTCCTTCACAATCTTGGCTTCTACAATTCTTCCTCTCATCAACATTATCTAGCTTTTGGGATCCACAATTGCAGGAAGAGAATAAAGAAGAGGAATTTCTTGTAAAGCTTTTTAACATTCTTATTGACCTCTCTGTAGTATCCAACACTGCTGACCACTTTGCAAAAAATTCCTTTTCTTCATTTTCTTCCTGATCCCTTACTATGGATATTCCTCTAGTGTCTATGCTTTCCTAATTTCAAAGAATGATAGACTTAGACCTGAAAGTAATATTAAGTGCTGTTGAATTTAACTCCTTCATTTTATAGATGAGGGAATTGGAGATTAGAAAGTTAAGATGACTTGCCTGGGCTAACACAGCTTGTAAGGTAAATTTTACCTTACAAAGTTTGCCTTAAAAATCTTGTAAGGTAAGATTTGACACTAGATCTTTCTACTTTTCTTTCTTCTCTCCCCCTAGACAAACATTTTTGTTCCAATTCAGTTAACACATCTACAACCCATAAGCATTTATTAAGTACCTACTGTATTCCAAGAACTATGCCAAAAACAAAAGGATAGAAAAAAAAGTATCTTACTTTTTATCAGGAGAGATACCATGTACAACTATAAATATGTACAAAAAGTAAAGGTAAATTTGAAGGGAAGTCACTATTAGCAAGGGGAATCCCAAAAGGCTTCCTTAGAAGAAGGTGGGACTTGATCTGAGTTTTGAAGAAAA